>NC_065593.1:74547082-74856711 GCF_024542745.1 Macaca thibetana thibetana
TCATACCCATTACAGGGGAGGTTGCTTTGCTCCTCTGTCATCACCCTATTTCCAGGCTGGTATTAGGAGTTCCCCAAGCTTCCCACTGCCACTTCTGAACCATCGTTCTTCCACTTTGGTGCTAAACCCTTCCTCCTCTGAGGCGTACACACCCATCTCCACCACCCTACTCCTCCTAGTACTCTTGTCTTTCTCCAGATTTTCCCCCACAGAACTTGAGCACCTTACCCACATCCTTCTCTTGTCCATCCCGGGTGATTTCAGAGTCCCAGTGGATGAACTCCCAACTTTCTGACCCTCAACCTCCTCCGTTCCAGCGATCTTTGCTTCTGCTTCACTTCAGCTAACCACTTCCATGGCCATATCCCGATCTTAACTTTGAGCTGAGTCATCTTGGGAAAGTCTTGAACTTGCATATTTTTCCTCTAAGTCCAGCATTCAGTCCTGCTCAGGGTTCACTTACCTGTTGTTCATCATCGTGAAACCTCTAGGTCCCAGGACCTTCTGTTTGCTCCAAGTGTCCCATCCCTCATGAGTTAGGTCTTCCCTCCTCTGAGCTTAAGTCTGCCCCATTTGCTATCTTCATTTCTTTTTATTTTTCTCTGCGCCCAGGGGTCTTACTGCCACCCAGGCTGGAGTGCAATGGCGTGATCTCGGCTCACACGGCCTCAACCTCCCGGGCTCCAGTGATCCTCTGCCCTCAGCCTCCTGAGTAGCTGGGACTACAGGTGCGTGCCACCATGCCCGGCTAAATTTTTTTTGTAGTTTTGGTGAAGATGGAGTTTTGCCATGTTACCCAGGTTTGAACTCCTGAGCTCAAGTGATCCACCCACCTCGACCTCCCGAAGTGCTGAGATTACAGGCGCAAGCCACTGCACCTGGCCTACTACCTTCTTAAGAGCCTCTCAAGAAGAGCCCCTCACCTTCTCTCTAACAGACTTGTCCAAAATTTCCCAGTCATGGATCAATCAATCCCATACCCAGGTAGACACAGCCAGAATTTATTATTTATTTATTTATTTATTTCGAGACAGAGTCTCGTTCTGTTGCCCAGGCTGTAGTGCAGTGGTGCAATCTTGGCTCACTGCAGCCTCCACCTCCCAAGTTCAAGCAATTCTCCTGCCTCAGCCTCCTGAGTAGCTGGGACTACAGGCTCATGCCACCATGCCCGGCTGATTTTTGGTTTTTTGTTTTGTTTTGTTTTCTGTTCATTTGTTTGTTTAGTAGAGTTGGGCTTTCACCAAGTTGGCCAGGCTGGCCTCAAACTCGTGACCCCAAGTGATCTGCCCGCCTTGGCCTCCCAAAGTGCTGGGATTACAGGCATGAGCCACCGTGCCTGGCCGACACAGCCAGAATTTATTTCACTGAATTTAGGTCACTGTTATCTACCAGTTCAGGGAGGCTGAGCACTGCAGTCATGGAAAGAGCACAGAATTTGGAACAAAATAAACCATGGCTGAGTCTTGGTTTGGCTGCTTACTAACATGCGTACCCCTGGGCAAAGCCTCCACTTTCTAATAATTCATTTGTTTGCTATGAGAAAATCAAATTATTCTTAACAAATTATAATTAATATTGTAAGTGAAAATGTTTAGGCCAGGCATGGTGACTCACGCCTATAATCCCAGCACTTTGGGAGGCCAAAGCAGGCGGATCACCTGAGGTAAGGAGTTTGAGACCAGCCTGGCCAACATGATGAAACTCCATCTTTACTAAAAATACAAAAATTAGCTGGGTGTGGTGGCACACACCTGTAATCCCAGCTACTTGGGAGGCTGAGGCAGGAGAATCACTTGAACCTGGGAGGTAGAGGTTGCAGTGAGCCGAGATCATGACAATGCACTCCAGCCTGGGCAACAGAGTGAGATCCCATCTCAAAAAAAAAAAAAAAGTGAAAATGTTTGCTAAATTGCAGAATCTGGTGGTAGGAGAAGCTAGTTAAGTCAAGAAGTCCTCTATCTGTTAGGTTCCGGCTGCCTCACCGAAGGCTGCTAAGGGTTACCAGTACCTGAATTAGGACACCATTACATTAATACCAATTAGGACTTCATGGAAAAACTTTCTAACAACTAATTTTGTTCTTTAAACTAAGCAGATGATCTCACAGACCAGGGAACTGGGTGTCTTTGGAGTGTTCCCAGCGTCAGTGGCCATGGTCCAAAGTTGTAGATGAGATCTACTCTATACTCAATGGTAAACTATGCCCCTATCTATCTCTGTCAACTCTGAGAATTTCTGAGTCTCAGATGGATTCCAGGAGAGTCTTGTACGGCAGAGAAATGATGCTGGTATCACTCATTCAGTATCACCATCAAAAGATGAGCAATCACTCATTAGAAAGGGTTTTCGTGGCTCAAGCCTGTAATCCCAGCACTTTGGGAGGCCGAGACGGGCGGATCACGAGGTCAGGAGATCGAGACCATCCTGGCTAACACGGTTAAACCCCGTCCCTACTAAAAAATACAAAAAACTAGCCAGGCAAGGTGGCAGGCACCTGTAGTCCCAGCTACTCGGGAGGCTGAGGCAGGAGAATGGCGTGAACCTGGGAGGCGGAGCTTGCAGTGAGCTGAGATCCGGCCACTGCACTCCAGCCTGGGTGACAGAGCGAGACTCCGTCTCAAAAAAAAAAAAAGAAAGAAAGGGTTTTCAAGGGTTTCCAGGCCGGCCTGACACATCTGCTCCAGGCACCTAATGAAGCCTGCCCCTTCCCTGGTGTCTTACTGTATCTTTGTTGAGATGGGGTCTTGCTATGTCGCACAAGCTGGTGTCAAACTCCTGGGCTCAAAGGATCCTCCGGCCTTGGCCTTCCAAAATGCTGGGATTACAGTTGTGAGCCACCATGCCCGGCCTTGTTGACTGTATCTTAAGCTTCCTCTACACTTTGCATTTTATGTCTGAATGTTTGCATATGAATACCGGCCTTGCAGGGTGGTCTTTCTTGAAGGTAGATTGGATCCATCTGGATCTGAAGAGAACGCTAATTTCTCCTTTTAGTCTCCAGGGAAATAGATGATTCCTAAGGCAGAAAAAGGAAGCAGTAATTCAGAAAGTGAATCTTAGGCACAAGTCTGTTCCTAGAACTCATCTGTCCACCATATGGGAGCCAGTCTAGGGATAGGGAGATAGGCAGTCTGCAATCCCCAGCAATCAAGTTTTTTGTTTTTATGGTTTTTTTTAAGAAAATTGTTCATATTCATGTGGTTTCCTCTATTCCCCTTTTGTTGATCGTCTAGGATTTATTACCTTTTCACTAGTTGTTCCAACTTCTTTCTCAGCTCTGGACTCGAGGCTATTCTGTTTTCTTCAAGAAGACTTTATTGAGCACCATTTCTGGGGTGGGAACAGTGTTAAGCACCCAGAGTACAAAGGTGAATAAGACACAGTCCCACCTTCGGGGTATTCCCTGTAGGAAAGAAAAATATAAAATAAATGTCTAGGATAATGCAGTAGATAATATTGCAACATGTGGAAAGTAAACAGAAAAGGAAAGAAAGGAAAGGTGGTGATAAAGTGTGCTAGACAGAGAAAATATTGATCAGAGTCACAGAGGCAGGAACTGATGATGGTAGGACGTAACGAGCATTATTATACCTGCTTCATTCATTTAATTTTTACCCTGTGATGCAGGGGACTATTAATGTGCCCATTCAACAAATGAGTATACTGAGAGTCAGAGAAGCTGAATAACAAGCTGACATTCATGCATCTGTTAAGCAGCAGAGCCAGGACTGGGGGGCCTTCAGTCTGGCTCCTGACTTCATGTCTTACTGCCTCACCATGCTGGGATATTCTCATTGGCCAGACCTGCGTCATGGGCTCACCCCAGAAGTGGATTGAGGGCTAGCAGGTTTCCCACAGAAAAATCCTACTGTTAAAATCATTAAAAGAAAAACTGAATGTTGGGCAAACAAAAACAATAGTTGTCCATTGCAGAATCACTTCAAAAATACAGCTTTTCCTTTCTCTTGCATTATTTGCTTGAGATAAATTTTCACAGATGGGATCCCATGAGTCACGGTGGCTTTTGATATAAAATGCCAAGTAGTTTTTCAACAGGATGGCATATATTTACATTCTGTCTGCTCAGAATGAACTAATTTCACCACACCTTTATTTGTGTTGGATGCCATATGTTTTATAAACTTAGACAATTCTAATTTTACTAGATTCTACAGTTATTTGTATTTGCATCGTTTTCCCTATCCCTTTTTAGAGTGGAAAATACAGATAAGAAAGTCTATAGGCCGGGCGCGGTGGCTCAAGCCTGTAATCCCAGCACTTTGGGAGGCCAAGACGGGTGGATCACGAGGTCAGTAGATCGAGACCATCCTGGCTAACACGGTGAAACCCCGTCTCTACTAAAAAATACAAAAAACTAGCGGGCGAGGTGGCGGACGCCTGTAGTCCCAGCTACTCGGGAGGCTGAGGCAGGAGAATGGCATGAACCCGGGAGGCGGAGCTTGCAGTGAGCTGAGATCCGGCCACTGCACTCCAGCCTGGGCGACAGAGCGAGACTCCATCTCAAAAAAAAAAAAAAAAAAAGAAAGTCTATATAAGTTGGTTAGCAAGAACCTTCGAATCAACAGATGGGCCAGCTGGAGCCCTGGGAGCACATGGAAGGACAGGTGTGTCTCTCCTGCCCGCGGCCCTAGGGACCAGAGGGCAGGGTCTGTGCTGAGAGATGAGACCAGCTCATTCAGACCCAGCCTGGGGTTCAAACTCAAAAGGAACTTCAAATGTCAAACATTTTTGGGTTATTATTATTATTATTACTAGTCATTTCAGCTGTGTTATTGCATGAATGTTAGACTTCATCTAAATTTTTAAATGCATGTGTGCATACACTACCGGAAAAATGCTAGAGAGACTTGCTGACTTTGGCGGTGTCCTAGTGTGTTCCTGTGTCTTCATTTTGTTAAATCGTGATGAAAGCAATTTCCGAGACTCTGCTGGTGGTACTGCCAGGTGCGCACGAGTGTGAAGGGGTAGGAAAGGGATCACGAAGAGATGAACCGATGCTCCTTCCCCTCCTCGCTGCGAGGCCACTTTCCTTTGCACCAGAGACCTCAGGCTCCGCCGCTTGAGGCCCAGACCATAGAGATGCAGAAACCTCCGGATTCCTAGAGAGGAAATGCGAACTCAGGAAGTCGGCTTCTGCCGGCGGCCCACTTCCGGCTTCCTTCAGGCAGCGCGAGTGCGCTGAGTTCGCGGGCTTCTGTCTGCCGGAGGGTTTCTCGCATCTTAGGTCCCTGCTCTGGGCTCAGGGGAGGCCTTGCCGGGTGGACACGAGCCCCTAATGCAGATTCTGGGGCCGCAGGCGGAGCCTTCTCCACGGAACTCGCACGCCGAGGGATTGGGGGCCAGGGTGGAAGGCTTTTCGGAGGGGCCACCTTGAAGCCCGTAGCGCCGGGATTCCTTTCGCCTAAGTGCTACTTCGAGATCGGTCCCTCAAATGCCTAAGCTCTGGACTTTCCTTTATATAACCCCTACAGGCTCGAAAAAAATAATGGTGACACTGCAACTTAAAAGTATTTAATTTACGGCCGGGCGCGGTGGCTCAAGCCTGTAATCCCAGCACTTTGGGAGGCCGAGACGGGCGGATCACGAGGCCAGGAGATCGAGACCATCCTGGCTAACACGGTGAAACCCCGTCTCTACTAAAAAATACAAAAAACTAGCCGGGCGCGGTGGCAGGCGCCTGTAGTCCCAACTACTCGGGAGGCTGAGGCAGGAGAATGGCGTGAACCCAGGAGGCGGAGCTTGCAGTGAGCTGAGATCCGGCCACTGCACTCCAGCCTGGGCGGCAGAGCGAGACTCCGTCTCAAAAAAAAAAAAAAAAAAAAAAAAAAAAAAAAAAAAAAGTATTTAATTTAGGCCGGGCGCATTGCCTCACGCCTGTAATCCCAGCACTCTGGGAAGCCAAGTTGGGAGGATCGCTGGAGCTCAAGAGTTAGAGACCAGCCTGGGCAACATAGCGAGACCCCGTCTCTACTAAAAAATACAAAAATTAGCCGGGCGTGGTGGTGTGCGCCTGTGGTCCCAGCTGCTCGGGAGGCTGAGGTGGGAGGATCGCTTGAGCCTGGAAGGTCGAGGCTGCAAGTGAGCTGTGGTGGCACCCCTGCACTCCAGCCTGGGTGACGCAGCGAGACCTGTAGATATATATATATATATATTTTTTTTTAGGACCCATTTTTCCCTTATGTAGGAGAGCGACTGACTTGTCAATTTTATGAACAGTCAAGTAACTAAAACAAAACAAAAAATGCACTTTAGTATTGTGACCAGATATGGGGAAGAAGATTAGTTCAAAAGATAAGGAACTATGACCCTGGAAGAGGAGTACAAGAACTATGCAGACAATGCCACTTGGAAGGAGGATTGGAGGTACAGGGGTAGAAAGGGTCCTAACGTCCTCCCTGTGGGAGAGGAGGGTGAAGACAAAATCAAGATCTCTTTACCAAAGGCCATGCAGGGTGGTGCACGCCTGTAGTCCCAGCTACTCCGGAGGCTGAGGCTTGAGCCTGGGAGGCGGAGGTTGCAGTGAGTTGAGATCGTGCCACTGCACTCCAGCGTGGGCGACAGAATGAGGCCCTGTCTTAAGAAAAAAAAAAAAATCTTACAAGGAGAAATGGGACTCGTGAGTGTAGACTACTAGTTTGAGAATACTGGCCTGGATTCTGTACCAGGGCAGCCACTTACCACAGGTGTTAGTTGCTCAATAATTTCGACATGTTATTTACTGTTCATGATGTATGGTGGAGGAAGGCCAAGGCCAGGTTTTGTTCATTTCCATTTCCAGGAGTTATATGGCTTGTGGCACTTCACTGATTATGAATCATTTTCTTGAACGTTCATAAAGACGGAAACTATCCATTCATAAAATGGAAACTATTCATGTGTGAAACTGATATACCTTCTCTGACACTTGTATGAGACTGTGTTGGGAAATAGTCCCTATAAAGAAGCATTTACCATGATGTGTTCCTGAGGAGAAAATGAGAAAGAAGGAAGTTTGGGATCTGCCTGTCTCTTAACACAGTTAATAGAATATTAGATCGCTCAGAGAAGGCCTACAGTAATGAACTTGCTTAACTTTGTTTAGTCTGGTGTTTCTGTAGCATTTTGACCACAGTAACTTTAAAGTAACACTCTATTAATATCCCTCCCATGTGGTTTTTCCCAGAATACATTTTGCAAAATGCTGACATAAATCATTCACCTGGGCACAGGACTGCTCAGAAGGCACTCTCGGCTCTCAAAAGGCATTTCAGATCTACTTTTTTGAAATCATCTGACTGGATTTCGGTAAGGATAGTTTCCGTTTTATGAACGTTCGAGAAAATGATTCCTAATTAGTGAAGTGCCATAAGCCATATAACACCTGGAAAAGGAAATGAACAAAACCTGGCCTTGGCCTTCCTCCTGCATACATCATGAACAGTAAATAACATCTCAATATTATTGAGCAAACACTATCAATATACAGTTATTTATAAAACTGGAAATTATTATTTGGAAAAAATATGAATTGTGTCAAGGAAATTCTAAAATTCAGTAGATTCAGGGATTGTTAGTGACAAACCTAGAAATTTGTTCATGGTCTCCTAGATGGACCTATTTTAATAAGACATGATCAATATTTTCTAACTGTATAAATAGAATAACTAAAAACCATTTAAATGTGTTGTATATTTGCATTGATATTCATTGGAACCTTGCTCTGACATTATAGAGTAAAATTTAGAACAATTGTTTTGAACATCATTCAACATAGCTTCATTACTGAAACTATCTTGTTTGGCACAAACCTTCTTCAAGTAGAGCTACAAATTGACTTACTAGTATATTACTAAACTGTTGGAGTTTCAAACATGACCTGACTGGGGATGACTGGGTAACAATGCCTTGGACTGTCTTCTTCCAGTGTCCTATGCCTCACTGTAGGGCCAAAAAGCTGGTTCCATTAGTTGACACAGAGGTAAGCAGGATCCAGAGGACACATGCTAACCAAACTAAAAGAAGTTGTTGTGTAAACCTGGAGAGTGAGTTAATTCCTTTCTAGTGAAAAAATATAATTATCCGTCAGACTGGATCATTGTATTTGCCAACAGTGTGTTTCTTTCCTGTAGGAAGATCTACATGGGAGGCTAGATTCTTATATTGTATTGAAACATATAGTGAGCTTGGAATCAGAACAAGGAGATGGTCGGGAGTTCAAGACTAGCCTGGCTAACATGGTGAAACCCTGTCTCTAGTAAAAATACAAAAAATAGCCGGGCATGGTGGCATGCACCTGTAACCCCAGCTACTCAGGAGGCCGAGGCAAGAGAATCGCTTGAACCCTGGAGGTGGAGGTTGCAGTGAGCCGAGATCACACCACTGCACTCCAGCCTCGGCGACAGAGCAAGACTCTGTCTCAAAACTAACTAAATAAATAAATAAATAAATAAAGTGTCCTGAAATTGTGCTACCTTTTACTCCCAAATAGCAAAAACCATACATTTTGTTTATAGTGGTCTCCATCCCACCGACCACCTGTCTCTGCTTCATATTTGACTATCAGTATTTAAAGTGTTAACATCCCTCCCTTTCTTCAGGCCTTAGACTAACCCCCATCACTACCACCCTTTTTATTGGACCTCAGGCTTATTGAATTGGGGTTAGTCATAATTCTCAGTCCCTGGCACACAAACATCTTTGTTCCATGCATGGCCCTTTCTATTTATTTTATTCTATACCATGAAAGGATATAAAGCAAAATTAGCAAAGGGAAAAGGCACATGGGGGCAAAGTCTGGAAGCCATCAGGGGCAAGCTTCCAAGAGCCTCTCTCAGTGGCATCACACAGGACACATTTAATTCCTCCAGCAATGCACTGTGACAAGTGTGAAATGTTGTCTATTATCAGGGAAGCTCATTAGAGACTCAGTACCCAAAGATTTTGCTGGGGGCTGGCCATGTAGACAACCTCTGCCTAGCATGCACCAAGATTCCAGACTCCCAGAAGGAAAGCAGGTGTTTCACACAAGCCACACTGTTTGCACAAACAGTCCAGGCACAGTGAACCACTCTTATCAGGGAATCATGGGAACTCTCCTGAAACCCAAGCTCCTACATGCCAGCCTTAGAAGGGCCAACCTTGAAAGCAGGCTTTTCTAAGGATAGCAGTCTCAGGCATGCTGTGGTAACTCTCCTCTGCACGGTAGAAACTGCTGAGTGTAGCCTGCAGATACTCAGGAGATGATGAGAGAAATGATGCTTGGAGTGAACCTTGGAAGCTGAAAAGATCATTAACAGTGTGAAATGAGGAGAAAGGGGACCTCCAGCAGAGGGAAAATAGCAAAAGCAGAGAGGTGGGAACACCCAGATGCCTTTGGAGAAATGTGTATAGTTTGGAGTGACTGGCACGTGGGTATGGATGGCACATGGGTGTGAATGACAACCACTGACCTGGTCCAAGTCTCAGTTTCCTCATCGGTGAAATGAGATGATTGATGTGGATGACCTCTAAGGTCCTTTCCAGCTCCTGCTTTTCCAAGGAAAATGGGAGCAACTGAGTCACGTGTCAGCAGCTGAGATAGGCATAGAAAACGTGACTGGACCTAAGCAAAGAGCATGAATTAAATCTGATCCAAACACTCTCTGCACTTACTAGATGTGTGACCTTAGGCAAATTGCTTCCCTGAGCTTCCACTTCCTTATTTGAAGTTGGATAGTGTATTAATCCATTCTCACACTGCTAACACAGACATACTCAAGACTGGGTAATTTATAAAGGAAAGAGGTTTAATTGTCTCACAGTTCAACATGGCTCGTGAGGTCTCAGGAAACTTACAATCATGGTGGAAATGGAAGCAAACACATCCTTCTTCACATGGCAGCAGGAAGGAGAAGTGTAGAGCAAAAGGAGAAAAGTCCCATATAAAACCATCAGATCTCGTGAGAACTCACCCATTATCATGAGAACAGCATGAGGGTAACCACCCCCATGACTAAATTACCTCCCACTGGGTCCCTCCCATGACACGTAAGGATTATGGGAACGACAGTTCAAGATGAGATTTGGGTGGGAACACAGCCAAACCATATCAGATAGTAATGATATTTTCTTCACAGAATTGTTTTGAGTATTCATGAGATGCTCTATAGAAGTTTCTGGCAGAGCACCTGACAGTAGGCGCTTAAGGAATGGTAACTGCTAAAAAACATTTGTTAACTTCATTTTGTCCATAATTCAGTTTATTATTACTAAAATTTAATAAGACAGGGTCTTGCTGTTACCCAGGCTGTGACGAACTCCTGGGCTCAAATGATCCTCCTGCCTGGCTTCCCCAGTAATGACTGCTAAAATTGTAATATTCAGTCTTTCCTTCCATACAGTTCAAGCTCTTGTTGCTGAATCAGTTATCAGTGTCTCCAGCCTTTCCAGTTGTAATCTCCACAGGAGGCTAAAGCACAGCTAACAAATGGTGCCAAGGGAGGCTCTATCCCCATGACCAGGCCATGTCTCAGAGCAGCCACAAATGACAGCAGGTCTCCAGATCAGCAATATGCAGAAAGAGAAGCTGATGGGGGTTGTGGAGAAAGGCTTCCATCCCTCAGGGCACAGGAAGCCAGAAGGTTGACAAAAGGACACTGTCTCGGTTGGCCTGAAGCAGAGGTGAATTGAATTGAGGAGGACACCTTGACAAGGAGAAAAAAAAATCAAGTCACAGATGGGGCGATCTGGGAGGGCTGACAAAGACAGCCCCACAGTGTGAAGTCATACACATTTCCTCAGGAAACCATCTGTTTGAACAGTAAGTAATGTGTTCCTAAAATACAAAATTTTGCTTCTTTAAACAGAATTTAATGTTTTAAAATATATGTACCACATTCTGTTTGTGAAAATGTATTGATCTGTACATGTTTTCTGAGTGAATACCATATTTCAATTAAAATGTGTATATATATATTTCAATTAAAATGTGTATGTGTATGTGTGTGTGTGTATGTATATATATGTATATATATATAGGCCAGGAGTACCTATAATCCCAGAACTTTGGGATGCCAAAGTGGGAGGATTGCTTGTGCCCAGGAGTTTGAGACCAGCCTGGGCAACATAGTGAGACCACACCTCTACAAAAATTTAAAAATTAGCCAGGCATAATGGCACATGCCTGTAGTTCCCGCTACTTAGGTGGCCGAGGTGGGAAGACTGCTTGAGCCCAGGAGGTTGAGGCTGCAATGAGCCATGATTGTGCTACCACACCAGTACAGCCTTGGTGACAGAGCAAGACCCTGTCTCTCAAAAAAGAGAAAAAATACCAGAATAGATGAATATATAGGTAATTATGAATGAATATTTATTGCCAACCCAATAGTTATAATGTCTTATGGAATTTAAATATATGTGTAGAACTAAACAACACAAAATGAGGAAGGGGATAAATAAAACTAAAGTTTCCTAAAGTTTTAAATGTTTTGGGAACTGGTAAAAGTAATAATTTGTATTACACAGAAATAAGTCAAGATTGCATGTTGTTTAATCTTTAGGATAACAGCTAAAGAAAAAGAACATGTAACAAAACTGTATAACTAACAAGTTTGAGGTAGAGAGTAGAATGATAGAAGATATTTTATTAATCCAAAAGACTGCAGGAAAGAAGAAAAACAACAGAAAACAGATGGTCAAGCAGAAAACAAATAGTAAGAATAAACACAACTTTATATCAATAATTACTTTACTATTATGTAAATAGACAAAATACTCAAAAAAAAAAGACTAAGATTGGCTAGGTACAGTGGCTCATGTCTCTAATCCCAGAACTTTGGGAGGCCCAGGTGGGCAGATCACAAAGTCGGACATCAAGACCATCCTAGCCAACACAGTGAAACCTCATCTCTACTAAAAATACAAAAATTAGCTGGGTGTGGTGGTGCGTGCCTGTAATCCCAGTTACTCGGGAGGCTGAGGCAGGAGAATCACCTGAACCAGGGAGTCAGATGTTGCAGTGAGCCAAGATCACGCCACTGCACTCCAGCCTGGGCGACAGAGCGAGACTCCGTCTAAAACAAAACAAAACAAAAAAAAACTAAGATTATCATACTGAATAAAAAACACAAAACCTAACTATATGTAACTTCTAAGAGAGACACTTTAAATACATGGAGACAGATGATTAAAGAAAAAGGAAAAGGAAAGATAGACTATAAAAGTCTAACAAAAGAAACCAGGCATATCTATAGCAGTATGAAGTAAGATTTTGAAGCAAAAAGCATTACTACAAATTAAAAGGTACATATTATAATGGTCAATCCAACTAGTAGATATCAAGTCACAAATCTATATGACTTATAACTTTAGAATACATAAAGCAAAAATTAAGCAACTCAAAGAAGAAAGTGACAAATCCACAATCATAATGGAAGACTGTAACATACATTTCTCAGTAACTTACAGAACAAGAAAATAGAGCAGTAAGGATCTAGAAGATTTAAATGACACAACTAACAAACTTGACTTAGTTGTTATATATATATCAAATTCTGTACCCATAATGATAGAATTTATTTATTTATTTATTTATTTAAGATGGAGTAGTTGCTTTTGTTGCCCAGGCTGGAGTGCAGTGGTTCAATCTTGGCTCACTGCAACCTCCACCTCTCAGGTTCAAGCAATTCTCATGCCTCAGCCTCCCAAGTAGCTGGGATTACAGGCATGTGTGAATTTACTTTTTAAGTGTACATGAAACGTATCAAAATTGATCATATGATGGGCAATAAAGAAAGCCTCAACAAATTTCAAAACATTGAAATCATTCAGAGAATGTTGTTTGACCAGAATGAAATTAAGTCAGAAGTCAATAATAAAAAGATAATATCCACGGCCTGGAAATTTCTAAATAACTCATAGATTAAAGAAGAAATCCAGACAGATATTAGCAAATATTTTGAACTGAATGTGACCCCATAAAAGACATAACTTCTAAAAACTCATAGGATGCAGCTAATGTAGGGACTAGAGAGCTATTTGTAACCTTAAAAATTTATATATTAGAAAAATGGAAAGGCTGAAAGTCAATGATTTATTTTTTTAGTTTAAGAACAAAAGAACAGTCAGTTATATCTAAGGAAAATAGAAGTAAGTAATAAAGATTATAAATCAGTGAAATAGAAAACAAATCTGCCGGGTGCAGTGGCTCACACCTGTAATCCCAGCACTTTTGGAAGCTGGGGCGGGCGGATCACGAGGTCAGGAGATCGAGACCATCCTGGCTAACACGGTGAAACCCCGTCTCTACTAAAAATACAAAAAACTAGCCGGGCGTGGTGGCGGGCGCCTATAATCCCAGCTACTCAGGAGGCTGAGGCTGGAGAATGGCGTGAACCCAGGAGGCAGAGCTTGCAGTGAGCCAAGATCATGCCACTGCACTCCAGCCTGGGCAACAGAGCAAGACTCCATCTCAAAAAAAAAAAAAAGGAAAGAAAGAAAAGAAATAGAAAACACATATACAATGGAGAAAAATCAACCAAATCAAAAGTTGGTTATTTGAAAATATTGTTTATATTGATAGACTCCAAACAATACTGATCAACAGAAACAAGAAAGACAAATTTTCAATATTAGAAAGGAATATCAGTGCAGATCCCACAAATATAACAAAGATAAGAGAATATTATTGTCTTCACACCCAAATATTGACAACTTGGATAGAATAGACAAATTCCTTGAAAAATACAACTTTCCAAAGCCCACATAAAAAAATAAAATCTGAATAGCCAATATCTAATAAATAAAATGGAATCTATTCAAGAGCTGCTCACAAAGAAAATTCCAAACCCGAGATGACTTCATCAGTTAATTCTTCCAAATATTTAAAGAATAATATCATGGGCTGTGCGTGGTGGCTCACACCTATACTCCCAGCACTTTGGGAGGCTGAGGTAGGAGAATCACTTGAGTCTAGGAGTTCAAGAGCAGCCTGGACAATATAGTGAGGCATCGCCTCTACAAAAAAATTTAAAAATTAGCAGGGCATGGCAGCATGCACCTGTAGTCCCAGGTATTTAGGAGGCTTAGGTGGGAGGATTGCTTGAGCCCAGGAGTTCAAGGTTATAGTGAATGAGCTGTGATGGCATCACTGCCACTCCAGTCTGGGTGACAGAGTGAGACCCTGTCTCTAAAAAAAAAAAAGAACAATACCAATCTTGCATAAACTTGCACAAACTCTACCAAAGAATAGAAAAACAGAGTATACCTCCCAACTCCTTTTATGTGGCCATAACCTGATAGAAAAACTGGACTAGGATATTACAAGAAGAAAAAATTACAGACCAACGTCAATCATTGTGGTATGAGAAAAAATAAATATTTAGGTTTTGTTCCTGGTTCCCTGCACATGGCTCCCAAAACTCCTGAAATCTCCACAGTGGCAAGAGTGTCTTTTGTATACTAATGAAATGACTAGTGGCTGGAGGCTTCTAGGTAGTTCAGGATGAAGGGGTCACCAGAAAGACCTAGACAATAGCTCTTATTTTGCATGCCAAGAAAAATAAATAATTAAAAAAAAAACAAAAAAACAAAAAAAAGGAGAACTAGGCATGATTAGAGGGTTGGAACTTTTATCCCCACCCACTGACTTCTGGGGAGGGGAGAGGGACAAGGGGCTGGAGACTGAAGTAATCACCAGTGTTCAATGATTCAATCAATCATGGCTATGTAGAGCTCTTGCCTATAATCCCAGCACTTTGGGAAGCCAAGGCAGGAGGATCACTTGAGGTCAGGAATTCAAGACCAGCCTGGCCAACATGGTGAAACCCCATCTCTACTAAAGATGCAACAATTATCTGGGCATGGTGGTGTCCACCTGTAGTCTCAACTACTCGGGAGGCTGAGGCAGGAGAATCGCTTGAACCCAGGAGGTGGAGGTTGCAGTGAGCCGAGATGGTGCCACTGCACTCCAGCCTGGGTAACAGAGTAAGACTCCATCTCAAAAAAAAAAAATCATGCCTATGTAATGAAATTCCAATAAAACCTCTAAATGATGGGGTTCAGAGAGCTTCCAGGTTGCTGAACACACCAAAGTGCTGGGAGAGTGGCGTGCCCGAAGAGGGCAGGAAAGCTCTGGGCTCATTCTCCCTTGCCTTGCTCCATGCATTGCTTCCATTTGGCTCTTCCTGAATTGTATCCTTTGTAATAAACCAGTAATATTAATTAAGCACTTTCTTGCATTCCACTAATCATTCTAGCAAATTGCCAAGCCTGTGGGAGGTGGTCATAAGAACCCCCAAATTATAACCAGTTGCCCAGAAGTATGGGTGGCCCGGGACTTGCAACTGGGGTCTGATTAGGACAATCTTGTGCGACTGAGGCCTTAAATCTGTGGAGGCTAATGCTAACTCTGGGTAGTTAGTGTCAGAATTGAATTGAATTGTAGGACACTCAGTTTGTGTTGGAGAATTGGTTGGTGTCAGGAGAGGAAAAAAATTCTCACTTGTGAATACAGATGCAAAATCCTAAATAAAATATTAGCATTTTTGCTAAGGAATTAGAAAAAATCAAGCATCCATCTAGGATTTATTCCAGGAATACAAAAGTGATTTAATATTCTAAAATCAATCAAGGGAATTCATCACATTAGTAGGAAAAAAAAAGATCATAAAATCATATTGATATATACATAAAAATGATGAGTTGATAGATACGTAAAAATGGTGACTTCAGAAAATGTGGTTTCAAGAAGTAACATCAGATTCATTTTTCTTTCCTCCTTCAGAGTACTGTCCGTCCAGTCTAAATTGCTTTGTAGGAGAGAACTGCAGTCTGTTCCATGCCTAGCCTGAGCCACGGCCTGTACTACCTGTTATGCTGTAAGACCCTCTGATTTCCAGGACCCTCTGGCTTTGGATTTTGGTCGCCATCTTTGGTTCTGCATGTTTTATACTGATGGGTCAACCTGCAAGACAAAAAAGAGGGAGGTATTGTTTAACATCATTATTTACATATTTAATATAATTATTGTGTCAGACACTCTGGTAGGTTCTGGAAGGACAAATGTGAACCCAAGTTTTGGAAGTCTAAGTAACTCATCGAAAGTCCCACTGCTGGTAAATGACAGAGCTGATATGTGAACCAGTCAGTCTGGCTTTGGAATTCATACTCTTACTCATTGTGTCACTAACTCTACCTGACCGACCACAATACTAGGCATTAAGTGTCAAACAGATTTAAGTCACACAGGCTGTGAAAGCACAAAGAAAAGACATCAGTTCTGGCTAGGGGTGGGTTGGTTCTGGAAGGCTTTTAAAGAAAGAGTATTTAAGCTGATACTTAAAAGATAAAGATTTTTAACTGGCAGAAAATAAGAATGCATTACTCAGGATAATTTAGATTATGCTGTGGTAACACAGGTTTAACCCAACAAGGGTTTCTCTCTCTTAAGAAAATGGTAAGTCGGCCAGGCGTGGTGGCTCACGCCTGTAATCTCAGCACTTTGGGAGGCCGAAGCAGGTGTATCATGAGGTCTGGAGATCGAGACCATCCTGGCTAACATGGTGAAACCCCGTCTCTACTAAAAATACAAAAAATTAGCCGGGCGTGGTGGCAGGCGCCTGTAGTCCCAGCTACTTGGGAGGCTGAGGCAGGAGAATGGCGTGAACCTGGAAGGCGGAGCTTGTAGTGAGCCGAGATCGTGCCACTGCACTCCAGCCTGGGCGACAGAGCAAGACTCTGTCTCAAAAAAAAGAAAAGAAAAGAAAAGAAAATGCTAAGTCAAGTTGGGCAGTGTCCAGGGCCCTCCCTTGATGTCTTGACTCAGCTCTCTAGGCTGCTACCATTTAGACTTTCTCATTCCATCACATGTGCTCCATCACTGTGCAGGGGAAGAGAGAAAAACATGGAGAATTGGTACTTGCCCTTCAAGACTTCGGCCTGAAAACCCACACAACACTTCTGCTCATGGCCCATTCATTCTAACTCAGAGAACATGGGCTATTTGGCAAGAAGTTGCTGCTTCTGCTCCAGAGAAAAGGAGCATTTCAGACTGAGGAACAAGCACGTGCAAAGGCACGAAAGGGTAAAACTGCATGGCATGCAGGGGAGAGCAAATAGATCCAGGACACAATAGGTCTTCAATGCCATTCATAGACAAATGGAAGCTCTCATGGAGAGGCAGCAGAGTTTGCCTTGTTCTGCAAAATTATAGATGGTTTTAGATGTGCAAAATTATAGATGCAAAAAAGGAGGGCATGCAGAGATGAAAGACCAATGAGCTGGTTATAGCCATGCCCTTGGACTTCCCAGCCTCCATAATTGTGAGCCAAATAAGCTTCTTTTCCTCGTAAATTACCCAGTCTCAAGTATTCTGCTGGAGCAACAGAAAATGGACTAAGACAGATGATCAAGAAATACTTCCTGGCCGGGCGTGGTGGCTCAAGCCTGTAATCCCAGCACTTTGGGAGGCCGAGACAGGCGAATCACGAGGTCAGGAGATCGAGACCATCCTGGCTAACATGGTGAAACCCCGTCTCTACTAAAAAAAATACAAAAAACTAGCCGGGCGAGGTGGCGGGCGCCTGTAGTCCCAGCTACTCGGGAGGCTGAGGCAGGAGAATGGCATAAACCCGGGAGGCGGAGCTTGCAGTGAGCTGAGATCCGGCCACTGCACTCCAGCCTGGGCGACAGAGCGAGACTCCGTCTCAAAAAAAAAAAAAAAAAAAAAAAAAATACTTCCTAGAGGAAGTGAACTTGGAAGGGAACCCATGGTATGGCCAAGCAGAGAAAAAGGAGGAGTAAACCTTTCTGTATCAGCGGGAAATAATCATGCAGGAGAGAGCGCAGTTCAGGCAGAGGCAATGAGGAAAAGTAAGATAACATGGTCACTAGAAGCACTATAGATGAGTCTCGTGTACTTAGACACTGCAATCCTAATTGCACAGGAGCTCAAAAGGGACAGCAATCATGGGATGGTCCTGTGGTTTGAATGTGACCCCCAAAAGTTTGTGTGCTTGAAACTTAGTTGATAGTATATACAATTTGGTGAAGGCAAGAGAATATGATTCCAAGATTTCCTACCTCTCTGCCAAGCCAATAGTTGTAGTCAGTATCTAAAATAGGAAACACAAAAGAAAGGAGCCTGTTTTGAAAGAGAAAAACTTGTTTGTGCTGTGCTCTGGAACACATACACAGAAATGTGTAGGAGACAACTGGAAATACAGCCTCAAGCTCTGGTGTGAGGAGAGGCATCCCAAGATGAGGGTACAAGAGAAGCAAAGGAATGGAGACAGGAAATATCAGGGTATACAGGAGACCTACAGTAAGAATGAAGGTCATTTCTCACCCATTTACTCTGTCCTTGCCACCCTCCTCAGAGTCACCTCCTGCTGCCTGCTACACATCTGCACCTGGAGGGCCCCTCAAATGTAATCAACTCTTTGGCTCTTATCAATAAAATCCAGAGCCATCCATACATACTGCTCTGTCTTCATTGAACTGTTTCAATCTTGCAGTAGCTATTTTTCTGCCATTAATCATAATTCTATGCAGCATTGTATGAGCCCTCAGTTCACAAAGTCTTTTTAACATATATGCACGTAGCCGTCCTCTGAATGAGATCACTAGTTTTTCTAGCCTCAGTGAAATTGAAAAATAGATCATGTCAGCTGTGTGACACTGGGCCAGTTAATTGACCTCTCTGAACCTTAGTATTTTCATCCACTAGGGAAAAAAACATCTAATATCTGCTCCCTCTATTTAAATGGGTGGTTGGGATCAAATGAAAATAATGAGTGTGAAATAGTTGTATAATCCCTACGGGCAATATAGGAACAGTGACAATAGGGTAAGAGTGTTAGTGATAGAAGTTATCGTTGTCACAATATGCCTTCTAGGGACCAGTCAGTAAAGACACATAAGAAAAACTCAGCTAGACAACCTAATGCAAAGAGAGATATTTAATTGAATACTTTTTATGGATCCAGTGGTATGACTGCTACAAATAAATAGCATAATCGTCGTCCTCTGGGAGCTGGGGTGATAAAGTATACAGACAGAGATGATCAATGCACAGCACAGAATAAAAGTGTGTCTCATGTGAATCATACAGATCCTAATTGCACAGGCGCTGAAAAGGGACTGTGATCACAGGCTGCATCTATGGGTTTGAGTGTGTCCCCCAAAAGTCCATGTGTTAGAAACTTAGTCGCTAACGTAACAGTATTGAGAGGTGGGGCCTTTTAAAAGGGAATTAGGTAATAAGGGTAGAGCCTCATAAATGGATTAATGCTGTTTGCGAGTGAGATCATTTCCAAGGAACTGAGTTAGTGCCCTGAGGTCTCTTTGGCATGCACTCACTTGCCCTTCCACATTTCTGCCGTGTTATAATGCAGTATGGAATCCCTTACCAGGGGCCGGGCGCAGTGGCTCACGCCTCTAATCCCAGCACTTTGGGAGGCCGAGGCGGGTGGATCACGAGGTCAGGAGATCGAGACCATCCTGGCTAACACGGTGAAACCCCATCTCTACTAAAAATACAAAAAATTAGCCAGGCATGGTGGCAGGTGCCTGTAGTCCCAGTTGCTAGGGAGGCTGAGGCAGGACAATGGCGTGAACCCGGTAGGCGGAGCTTGCAGTGAGCCAAAATCGGGCCACTGCACACCTGGGTGACAGAGCGAGACTCCGTCTCAAAGAAAAAAGAAATTCTTACCAGAAGCCGTCACCATGCCCTTGGTCTTCCCAGCCTCCATAACCGTGAGCCAAATAAGCTTCTTTTCTTTTTAAATTAGCCCATCTTAAACACTCTGTTATAGCAACAGAAAATGGACTAAGACAGGTGGTCAATAAATGCTTCCTAGAGAAAGTGAACTTGGGAAGGAGCCCATGATATGGCCAGGCAGATAGGAAGGAGGTGTAGACTAACCTGGATATATCAGAAGAGAGCTGAATCAGAAAAATCCTAATTGCCCCCTCCCTCTCAGCCAGCCTGCTCCTGAAGCTAGAAGGCTCCAATCTTCCCAAGGAGGGAAAGAGTATGGAACAATGTCTTATGCCAATACTAAGGAAAGGGATTTCCTATTTCAATCTCTGTTGCTAAACAAGCATTTGCAGCTGAACCACAATCTCAAGAAATGGACCAAGATCAGGTGCACAGGGAAGGCTCTGAGGAGAGCCTTACCACTCAGCATTCCGGGCACAGCGCCAGCCGCTCAGACAGCATACAAAACACGGCTGGGGCTCCTTGTGCAAGACTGACTGCAAGCTTTATCTGCATGGACACTTTCTTGGCTCACAGAATTGTTTTGGAACAAAAGCTATTCATTTCAGCTTGATTTGGAGCCACAGTCCTTGGCTTTCTGCAGTGTCAGGGCTTGGCAGTGTTTCTGGCCACTGGGTCAGCCATGAGGCCAACAGCAGAGAGGGGAGCAAAGGCACAACCCCCGACTGTATTGGGGGATGCTGAGAGGTGGTCCTGCTCTTCCTGGGATGGCCAGGGGACTGAGGAGCCAAGGCTGCTGGAGTGATTCTTTTCAGCAGCAGTCAACGGTCCCCTCCTCCCCAACACACACACACACACATATGCACACACACACACACACTCTCTCTCTCTCTCTCTGTTATGCTAGTTTCTGATGACAGGGCTTAAAGCATCCTCATCCTTTCAGTCATAACTTTTCAGATTATAAATACAGTACTTCATCGGGTGAAATAACCATCTCCTTAGTAGTGAGGCAGAGGCAGCTAAATGGCGGATGGTGGAGTTGTACCTACTTTGCCAGTTAGAAATTTAAACTTCTCTGATAAAAATGACAGTCACTCTATTTCTTTCCCTTTGTGTTTTAAAAAAAAAAAAAAAAATCTCTGAAGAATTTGCAACTACCCCTCAAAGAAGATTAACAGGAGTTATTTCTAAAAGCACAATCAAGAGGGGCTTTCCAGCGATGGCGTCTCTTTACACAAAGGAGGGATTTGCTGGGAAGAGGGGAGTCTGTGTCGTGAACATTTTTAGGAGTCTTCCCGTGAGGGGACAGAATAATCTTCCTCCAACCATTTCCCATGCAAATTCACTTAAGGGATTCCTTTTTAAATTGTAATAAATCTAAACTACAAAAAATATGACTGACTCCTTGAGTCCGGAATGGTCTTCGAGAGGTGATCTTGGTGTCCACTCACGACGGGAGAAAACCCACCTTGATATTCAAGCTCCCCAGGAAGGGTGCAGCTGTGGCCTTTCTCCAGGCCACCCCTTCTTCTGTCCAGCGTGCATCCCTTCTGAGCTATCTCCTTTCGTGAGACACATTGAAGACCCCCGGTCCTTCCCCATACCATCACCTCCCCACCCCACCCCACCACCGTTGACCAGACCACAGCTGCCCAGTTCTCCCAGAATCCTGACTTCTCCACAACTATTTCCTGAGGCCTCAGACAAATGCTGCACCAAAGGGCCATCACTGGGCCGGGCACAGTGGCTCACATCTATAATCGTAGCACTTTGGGAGGCCAAAGCGGGTGGATCACCTGAGGTCAGGCATTCGAGACCAGCCTGGCCAACATGGCAAAACCCCATCTCTACTAATAATATAAAAATTAGCCAAGTGAGGTGGCAGTCACCTGTAATCTCAGCTACTCAGGAGGCTGAGGCAGGAGAATCGCTTGAACCCAGGGGCGGAGGTTGCAGTGAGCCGAGATCGCACCGCTTCACTCCGTCGGAAAAAAAAAAAAAAAAAAAACGTCATCATTGGACTCTCTCTGATTCCATCACAGGCCTAGCATTACCCCTCTCAGATTCCAGCTGAGTGAGGTATAACATTGAACATTTTAAAGAACTCAGACAGTCACTAAAAGTATCAGAAAGTGATAGTCTCAATATTCCATCCATCCCATAGTCATGATTTCTTCCCATAGTAAGTGGGCGTCACGCTCTACAAGATTTCGGGGACTAGAACTTTCCTGTAATCCAGAGCAGGCTTCCTGGAAGACAATCGTAATTATGGGTTTGCTGTGCAGAGATGTAAATAGTGACCCCAAACCATTGTGCTCTTTTTTTTAGTAGGCAACTCACATCCCAACTATAGCACTGCCAGCCACAGTCCAAATGCCCAAGTCTAATATGCCCTGTTAACTGTACCCAGCCTCAGAAACGTCTCTCATCTCTATTACATTCTCAATGACCCGTTTAATGTGTCTCCCAGGTTTTTCAGGCCCTGCCTCCAGACACATAATTGCCTACTGGACATCACCATCTGGCTCTGACCAACAGCTGACACACAATAGATCCAAGCCAAGTTCACGTTCCCCTTCTACCTTTGTCCCAACTCTCTTCCTGGCACCCCATCTGTCCTAAGAACAGCCTCACATCCTCAAGACCCAGAGAAATCACCACCATATCTTTCAGAACGCTTTCTTGACATTCCACCCAGGATAAAGTGAAGGCCCACACTTAAGCACCTTCTTTACCCTCCAGCTGTCTGCATGGCACCTGCGCCATGCCACTGAGTTGATACACGTGGCCATCTCCTACCACTAGACTACAAGTCACTTGAGAACAGGGACTGTGTCCTGAAGGTCCTGAAGTCTGTGTTATTACAGTGCCTAACTATACCTGACACATAGTAGATGCCCAATAAATGTCTGTTACATGGAGGAATGAACCAATGATACAAGCAATTCTAAATTCTGCCCAAGCCTTATTAAGACCCTTCCTTCCTGTAGCCCTCATCTAAGTTCAACTCTCTTCCTGGAACCCCATCTGCTGCAAGAACACCCTCACATCCCCGAGTTTTCCTTAAGTCAAATAGGAAAGCATTTTAGTAGTCCAGATGGAAATTTTTTCCACCTCGCCGCAGGTGGTCAGGGCTGTGGGAACACAGGAAATGAGAGGCTAGGCTGAAACAAGAGCCCTGCATGTGCTGGAGGCCACAGCAGGTTGCCCAGCCCTGCTGTTTAGTTCACTATGTGTCACCAGCTAACACCCCCAGGCAGAGCCGCTGGACAGGGGAATTCTTCATCTCCTTCTACACATTTAAAAAAAAAAAAAAAAATCTACGTATGTATTTTTGAGACAGTGTTTCACTATTTCACCCAGACTGGAGTGCAATGGTGCAATCACAGCTCACTGCAGCCGGGACCTCCTAGACTCAAGCGATCCTCCAACCTCAGCTTCTCGAGTACCTGGGACTATGGGTGTGCACCACCAAACCTGGCTAATTTTTTTTTTTTTTTTTTTGTAGAGACAGTGTCTCATTCTGTTGCCCAGGCTGGCCTCAAACTGCTGGGCACTAGCCATCCTCCTGCCTCAGCCTTCCAAAGTGCTGGAATTATAGGCATGATCCACCATGCCCAGCCTCCACCACATTTTAAACAAGTCCAGGCATCAGAGGTGGGCATCAGCTTGGCTGGTTGGCGCCAGCGTGGCTGGTAAACATACCTACACAAGGCTGCATTGAGGGTGGGACATCACAGGAGAGATAGGTGTGAAAGCCTCGACAATCACAGGAGAAGGGCCTTCTGACCAGCACCACTCCCTCTGACCCCACGAAAAGCTGTCATTTCCTAGGTGACTGGAGTTGCAGACAGCACAGAAAGACACTGAGTGAATTCTCTCGGCTCAGGGAAAGAAATATATCCCGGCCAGGCGCGGTGGCTCAAGCCTGTAATCCCAGCACTTTGGGAGGCCGAGACGGGCGGATCACGAGGTCAGGAGATCGAGACCATCCTGGCTAACACGGTGAAACCCTGTCTCTACTAAAAAATACAAAAAAAAAAACTAGCCGGGTGAGGTGGCGGCGCCTGTAGTCCCAGCTACTCAGGAGGCTGAGGCAGGAGAATGGCGTGAACCCGGGAGGCGGAGCTTGCAGTGAGCTGAGATCCGGCCACAGCACTCCAGCCTGGGTGACAGAGCGAGACTCCGTCTCAAAAAAAAAAAAAAAAAAAAAAAAAAAAAATATCCCATCCATTCCTCTGGCTTCTATTAGAGTCCTCGTTTGAATGTAAATCTGGCCACTTCACTCACCTGCTCTTTGGGGAAAAATAGCACCACCTTTGTAAGGCATAGACCTTTCCTTTCCATCCCTGCCTGCCTGTCCCACCTCACACTCCCCTTGTACTCTATGCTCAGCGAACAGCAATCAGCGTGCCCTCAGACACGCCAGACTCATACATCGCTGTGCTTCGGCAGCCACGGTCTTCCTTCCTCTACCCAGCGGAAGCCTCAGGATCCTCCAAGCTTCAAGGCTCTCTCTTCATAGATGACTACCCCGACTCTTCATGTAGAATCGGAAGCTCCCTCTCACCACAGTCTTAATTTTATGTTTCTCCTGGCTGGGCACAGTGACTCATGCCTGTAATCGCAGCACTTTGGGAGGCTGAGGCAGGCAGATCACACGAGTTCAGGAGTTTGAGGCCAGCCTGGGCAACATGGCAAAATCCCATCTCTATTAAAAATACAAAAAAAAAAAAAAAAGAAAAATGAGCCAGGCATGGTTGTGCCTGCCTGTAGTCCCAGTTACTTGGGAGGCTGAGAAGGGAGAATCACTGGAGCCCGGGAGGTCAAGGCTGCAGTGAGCTGAAATCACGCCACTGCACTCTAGCCTGGGCAACAGAGTCAGACTTTGCCTCAAATAATAATAATAGTAATAATAATAATAAAATAAATATGTTTCTACAATTGTAGTGAGACCAGTTTTTCTGTATCATGTCAACAGTTCTTCCAGTGTTAGTCCTTACCAGCCTCAGTTTCCTTACCTGTAAAATGGAGATAATAATTGAACTACCCTTTCGCATGGGTGGGAAGATTGATCCCCGAAAGCGGCTGGTGCCTGGGGAGGTGGGACGGGGCAAGTAAGGTGGGCAACACAGGGCTCATTCATGAGCAGCAACCCCTGTGGGCCACCTGAGTTCTGCCCTACTGGGAGCCTTTGGGAGAAACAAGGTAGAACACCCTCAGAAGAGCCCCCCTGGGGGGCGGGGAGGAAGCTTGGTACTTTTTATCAAGCAACTATTTTTCACTATCATTTGCAGGTTGATCTAGGGGGCATCCACTCCCTGGCGCTCTGGCCACATGTGTGGCAGTCATGTTCCTATGACCAGAGAAAACCCCCTGAGCAGAGAGGCTCAGGCACTTCCCGTGTAAGTCCCTGATGCTGGGTGGGATGTCGACACCGTCTGATGTCATTCACCTGCAGCTCTGCCATTGGCTGGCTGAGGGAGCTTCACTCTTCTAGAAGGTAGATATATTTGGCCAGGTGCAGTGACTCATGCCTGTAATCCTAGCACTTTGGGAGGCCGACGGGGGCGGATCACTTGAGGTCAGGAGTTTGAGATCAGCCTGGCCAACATAGTGAAACCCCGCCCTACTAAAAATACAAAAATTAGCCAGGTGTGGTGGTGCACACCTGTAATCCCGGCTACTCAGGAGGCTGAGGCAGGAGAATCGCTTGAACCTGGGAGGTGGAGGTTGCAGTGAGCCAAGATCGCACCACTGCACTCCAGCCTGGGTGACAGAGTGAGATTCTGTTTCAAAAAAAAAAAAAGTAGATATATTTGATTGCCGGCACCCTAAGGTACCTTGTGGTGGGCCCAGTCCTCCATCAGCCCACATCCCCCAAGGCTGGGCACTGTTAAGCTGCCCTTGGGTGGGCCACTTAGCCTCAAGGGACTTTGAGGGCAGGAGCCATGCTCATTTTGCTCATCACTGTGTTCCTGGTACCTCGAGCAGTGCTCAGCAGATGCCAGCCTCCAAGTCCACATTGGCTGCCTGGCTGACAGAGAGCACGTGGTGCAGAATGAGGTTATAGCAAAGGAAACCCTGACATTCAACCTCAAACCTAGCCCCAGGACCCCAAGCAATGGAAGACCATGACCACTGCCTTTGCATCTGTGAGTAGGTTGTGGTGTAAGATACGTTTTTAAGATCTATGTGTGTAAGATACGTTTTTAACTTTCAAATATCACACTTTAGATCCAGAAAGGGCAACTTATAGGAGCTTTAAATTCGTAGGTGGCTGTCTGGGTTACCTTATGTGACTCAGAGCTGGGGCGGGCCGCCTGCACTGCAGTCCGTGGATCACCGTCTCCGTCTCCAGGCCCAGGACGCAGCTTGCAAACCTAAATGGAATTGTCTTTATCACAACTCACACCAGTCACTTAATGAAATCGAGCTGCACAAAACGACCCAAAGGGGTGCCCTCCACTCCTGCCCCACGTGTCCTCGTATGCTTCCCAGATGTGGTCCCCGCCTGCCTCCCAGGGCCCAGGTGAGGGACCAGGGTTACCTTTTGGAGAAATGCCATCCTCGGCCTGTACTGCTGGCCTTGGTGTCGGATTTTCATTCTGGCCCCTGGATGGATTCACAGCCAGAGCACCAGTGGGAGACAAGAGGAGAAGCCCCCCAAGTTCGAAAGGCAGCCTGCCTCGCTCCAGCCCTGGGTGGTCGACGGGGAGGTGGCTGGGCGGGGAGGGCGTGGGCCGGGCCTCCCGACCCTAACTAGGCGCCTCCAACTTGGAAAGCAGCTGGAATCCGCGCCAGCCAATCCGCGAGCGGCGCCGCGGGCTTATTAGCATGCGCTGCGCGGGCGCCCACCTGCCGCCAGAGGGCGCTGCCCGCCCCCCGCCGGGACCCCGCCTAGCGGCAGGTGAGACCCGCAGGGCAGGGCCCCGGGGCGGGGGTGGAGGGGCCGGGGAGAAGGAGGAGGGAGAGGAGGAGGAGGGAGAGAGGGTGGAGGAGGAGGAGGAGCTGTGGCCAGGAGGGAGAGGAGGATCTATGGCAGAGGGCGAGCCTTAGACTGCACCACCAAGGACTGGGGAAGTGAAAACAGATGTAACACGCTTTGGCTCCCTGGCTAGCCAGCCCCCAAATCATTGAATGGCACTAAGCAAATTATTCGGTTTTTGCCATTAAAATGGCAAGCCACATTAAAATGGCAAGCCACAATTACTTTTGCACCAACCTAATGTTTAAACTTTGTCAGCATCAGTTTCCCCAGCTAACACGAGAAAAGCAAGTGGTTAGGAAATGACTCATGTGCTGTGAGGACTGAATAAATATCTGGGTTAAGGACTGGCAGTGGGGTGTGCTTGGTGGCGAAGAATGCTGCTCACGGGCCAGATGGGCTGGCTCTGAGCCCTGGATTTGCCATCTAGCTATAGGATCTCAAGCAAGTTATGGAAGCTCTCTGGGCTTCCTTTGTCTTATCCGATGAGTGAGAATCACTGCACCCTCCCCAGGGGGCGGGCAGCGGTTTGTTTGGTTCTGGTTTTGGTTTTAAGATTACTGAGCTGATTCATGTACAAGCACTTAGAACTATGACTGACACTTGGTGAATGTCCAATAACCAATAGTTTCTCTCTTATGTCTCTTGGGACTCTAAAAAAAAAAAAATTTACTAGGCGTAGTGGTTCCATTATATACATAGTCTGATATACTGATATATATATATATATAAAATTCTGAAAATAATTCTCAGAGTTCTCAAAATAATATGAAAACTGTTGGAGTCATAACTGGAGGTAAAGTATAATCTCTGGAATCAGATTACTTGGGGTAAAATATCAACTCTGTTACTTACCCTCTGTGTGACTTTGGGCAAGTTACTTAACCCCTCTGTGCTTTGATTTCTGTAAAATAAGGATGGTGCAATGACAGGGGACAAAAGAGTAAAGAATCAATAAATACCAGTTGTTGTTAGTATTATCAACATTAAAATCTTTAAAGATAGTTTAAATATGGAATGCTAGCTACATCTCCGGCAGGAGGAGATTTTCCAGGTTTAACATTCAGGATCAGGGACGTTCCCATCTTTTATTTCTAGAGCCAGGTGGCCTGAGCATGGCAGACAAAGCTGATGTCAGATGGAGGCATGTGGGCATTTGTCATAAGAGGTATGCTCGGAAGATATGTCTTCAGATCATCTGCGTCTCATTCCTATGGAAGAGCCATGTTTCCACCAAGCTACCGAGACATCCTAGCTCCAGGTTAGAGTACTGGAATAAAAGTTTCAGAAATGAGACTCTGAAGTCTGGTTGACTCACAGGGAAATGACTAGGCAGAAAGCCCTGAGATGTAGCTTCCAGCCCTAGCTTGGCCACGGCCACAGTGAATGACAACGTGGAAACCAGGTTTTCAAATTTAGTTGAATCGGTTCAGCAAAGCAATTTCAAAATCATTTCAACTTCGTGTGTTTCTGTGGTTGGTTCCCATATTCTCTTATTTTCCTAATTTGGGCTTTCTGTCTCTTTTTTTTTTTTTTTTTTTTTTGAAATGGAGTCTGGCTTTGCAGCCCAGGCTAGAGCGCAGTGGCATGATCTCAGCTCACTGCAAGCTCCACCTCCCGGGTTCATGGCATTCTTCTGCCTCAGCCTCCCAAGTAGCTGGGACTACAGGCCCAGCTAATTTTTGTATTTTTAGTAGAGATGGGGTTTCATGCTGTTAGCCAGGACGGTCTCGATCTCCTGACCTTGTGATCCACCCGCCTTGGCCTCCCAAAGTGCTGGGATTATAGGCTTGAGCCACCGCGCCCAGCTTCTTTTATTCTTAATGAGGTTAGATAGTTTTTTTTTTTATTATAATGAGATGCATGTATTATTTTTCCTTGAGAATCAGGTTTTTTTTTGAAAGTTAGAACTTTAGGTCGGGCACGGTGGCTCAAGCCTATAATCTCAGCACCTTGGGAGGCTGAAGCAGGTGGATCATTTGCGGTCAAGACCAGCCTAGCCAACATGGTGAAACCCATCTCTACTGAAAATATAAAAATTAGCTGGGCAGTAGTGGCACATGCCTGTAATTCCAGCTACTTGGGAGGCTAAGGCAGGAGACTCACTTAAGCCTGGGAGGCAGAGACCATGGTGAGCCAAAATCGTGCCAGTGCACTCCAGCCTGGGCGACAGAGTGAGATCCTGTCTCAAAAATAAATGACTAAATATAAATACATAAATAAAAGTTAGAACTTTAAAATTATTTTGTCATCAGATATATATGCAGTTTAGTTAACAAATATGAGGGGGCCCTGTAAATTACAAATATCTTTAGGTATATAGAGTGACAGCTTATGTCAGGTTGCATTTATTGTCCTGAAATAGCTAATGGTGCCCTCTTGCACTCTCAAAAGTGACTATGTTTAGGCCGGGTGCAGTGGCTCATGCCTGTAATCCCAGCACTTTAGGAGGTCAAGACAGGTGGATCGCTTGAGCCCAGGTGTTTGAGACTAGCCTGAGCAACATAGTGAGACCCTGTCTCTAGTAAAGAAAATTATTTTATAACTAACACAAAATAAAACAAAAAAAGTGACTATGTTTGGATGATAACTCATGTGGCTACCCTCATCACATGCTAATTTCCTTCTCTAACAATTATCAAACCAGGCCTCCTTGTTTCCTAGATGAGGGAGACACCCATGGTGTGCTGGAAAGTTAATATGACTAGGACTTGTGACACTTGGATTCTAATCCCAGATCTACTGATTGATTAGGGAACTTAGATAAGGCACATTATTTCTCAGAGCCACATTCACTGATCAGACGTGTTCAGTGTTTCCCAAAGTTTGCTGAAGATCAATGTTTCTCAACATTTAATGCAAATGTTCGTCTCCTGAGGATCTTGTTAAAAGTGCAGATTCTGGCTGGGCACAGTGGCTCACACCTGCAATCCCAGCGCTTTCTGATGCTGAGGCAGGAGGATCGCTTGAGCCTAGAAATTCAAGATCAGCCTGGGCAACAAAGGGAGACCTCCATTTCTAAAAAAATAAAATAAAAATATGAGTTGCATGCTGTGGCGTGCATCTGTAGTCCTAGCTATTCAGTAGGCTGAGGTGAGAAGATCTCTTGTGACCGGGAGTTTGAGGTTGCAGTAAGCTGTGATCACACCACGGCACTGTAGCCTGGGCAACAGAGCAAGACTCTGTCTCAAAAATAAATAAATAGGCTAGGTGCAGTGACTCATGCGTGTAATCCCAGCATTTTGGGAGGCTGAGGCAGAAGGATTTCTTGAGGCCAGGAGTTCAAGATCAGCCTGGGCAACAAAGTGAGACCTCCATTTCTACAAAAAAAATAAAAATAGGAGCCGGATGCTGTGGTGTGTGCCTGCAGTCCTAGCTACTCAGGAGGTTGAGGTGAGAAGATAGCTTGTACCCAGGAGCTTGAGTATGCAGTGAGCAATGATCGAGCCACTGCACTCCAGCCTCGGTGACAGAGCAAGAACTTCTCTCAAAAATAAACAGGCTGAACATGGTGGCTCACGCCTGTAATCCCAGCACTTTGGGAGGCTAAGCTGGGAGGACTGCTTGAGCTCATGAGTTTGAGACCAGCCTGGGCAACATGGCTGGTCTCAAGTCAGATGAACACCTTGTCTCTATTTTTTTTCCTTCTTCTAAAAAAAAAAAACAAAAACAAAAAAACAGGACACATGTGCAGACCATGCAGGCTTTTTACACAGGTATACTGTGCCATGCACCTATTGATCCATCCTCTGAGTTCCCTCCCCTCACCCCCCACTCCCCAACAGGCCCCGGTGTGTGATGTTTACCTCTCTGTGTCCATGTGCTCTCAGTGTTCAACTCCCACTTATAAGTGAGAACATGTGGCATTTGGTTTTCTATTTCTGTGTTAGTTTGCTGAGGATACTGGCTTTCAGCTTCATCCATGTCCCTGCAAAGGACATGATCTCATTACTTTTATTGCTGCATAATATTCTATGGTATATATGTGCCACATTTTCTTTATCCGGTCTAACATTGATGGGCATTTGGGTTGGTTCCATGTCTTTGTTATTATAAATAGTGCTGCAATGAACATACGTGTGCATATGTCTTTCTAGCAGAATGATTTATGTTCCTTTGGGTCTTTGGGTATATACCCAGTAATTGTATTGCTGGGTTAAATGGTATTTCTGGTTCTAGATCCTTGAGGAATTGCCATACTGTCTTCCACAATGGTTGAACTAATTTACAGTCCCACCAACAGCGTTCCTGTTTCTCCACAGCCTCATCAGCATCTATTGTTTCCTGACTTTTTAATAACTGCCATTCTGACTGGCATGAGATGGTATCTCACTGTGGTTTTGATTTTCATTTCTCTGATGATCAGTGATGATGAGCTTTTTTTCATGTTTGTTGGCCACATAAACGTCTTCTTTTGAGAAGTGTCTATTCATACCCTTTGCCCACTTTTCGATGGGGTTGTTTTTTTCTTGTACATTTGTTTAAGTTCCTTGTAAATTCTGGATTTTAGACCTTTGTCAGATGGGTAAATTACAAAAATTTTCTCCCATTCTATAGGTTGCCTGTTCACTCTTAATGATAGTTTATTTTGCCGTGTAGAGCTCTCTAGTTTAATTACACCTCATTTGTCAATTTTGGCTTTTGTTTCTATTGCTTTTGACATTTTAGTCATGAAGTCTTTGCCCTTGCCTATGTCTTGAGTGGTATTGCCTAGGTTTTCTTCTCGGGTTTTTATGGTTTTGGGTTTTACATTTAAGTATCTAATCCATCTTGAGTTAATTTTTGTATAAGGTGTAAATTTCTAATTTAATTAATTAAATGTATTAATTTAAATTTATAAATTTATTAAATTAAATTAAGTAAATTTATAAATTTATTAAGTAAATTTAAATTTATAAAAATTGTAAATTTATTAAATTACATTAATAATGTAATTATTTTTAAAATAATTAAAACTTTTTTAAATTTTAATAAATCAAGTACAGTTTCTGATGCAGTAGTTCTGGGGTGAGTCTGAGATTCTGCACTTCTGACAGGCTGCCAGGTGATGCCCAAGCCAACTTCAATCTGAGTAGCAAGATGTAAAAGCAATGGCATGTTAGCTTCTAACAGCTGATATAAAGAAATATAAGAAATGGAGGTACAGGTGGGGTGTATTATAGCCAAACACATTCAGAAGTCTATGTGTTTAATACATTTAAAAAGGATTATTGCCGGACACGGTGGCTCACGCCTGTAATCCCAACACTTCGGGAGGCCGAGGCAGATGGATCACCTGAGGTTGGGAGTTCGAGACCAGCCTGGGCAACATAGTGAAACCCTGTCTCTACTAAAAATACAAAAATTAGCTGGACATGGTGGCAGGCGCCTGTAATCCCAGCTACTGGGGAGGCTGAGGCAGGAGAATCGCTTGAACCTGGGAGGCGGAGTGAGCCGAGAGCACGCCATTGCACTCTAGCCTGGGCAACAAGAGCAAAACTCTGTCTCAAAATAAAAGGGGGGATATTTTTTAGTGCAGAGCTCCCCAAAGCCTCTGACATACTTCCAAATAGAATGACTTAAGCAACTTAGAAAACAAGTTTTTCAGAAAGACAAAAGTGTTTATTTGCAATAGAGGCAAGAGGGCAACTGGTTTTCCCACACTCCTGCTCAATCCCTCTCCCAGATGAAAAGATGATGTCTTGCCATACTTAAACTTCATTGCAAAGAAACTGGTTTCATCCACAGCTCCCTTCACGTTCCCACCCAATCCCTTAGCTTCCATTTTGGACCATGGGACTTGACTCACAGACTGGCAATCAACCTGTAACACGGCCAGGTATAAAAGGATGACCTGAGCCTGGGCAACGCAGTTAGACTCCGTCTCTGCAAAAAAATTTTTAAAATTAGCCAGTGGTGGTGGTGCATGCCTGTAATCTCAGCTACTCAGGAGGATGAGGTGGGAGGATCACTTGAATTCAGCAGGTCGAGGCTGCAATGGGCTGTGAATGCACCACTGCATTCCAACCTGGATAACGGAGAGAGACCCTGCAAAAGAAAAAAAAAAAAGATGACCTGGACCAATCAACGACATGATCATTCTTGGAAACAGCCAGTTGAGACAGTTGGTAGAGTTGGACAAATTTGAAAAGGGTGGAATCAGGCCCATGCTGAGGCAAAGCCACAAGAGAGCAACGTTATGAGGGAAGTGAACTCTGAGCGGGCAGTGAAAGCCCACGGTAGACACAGAAGCAGAATGTTCTGTTCCAATATGGAATAGAAGCACAGAGCACTTCAGAGATGCCCCCAAGAGCTCTTAGAAATGGAAGTTGATACGGTGTGGATGTGTGTCCCCTCCAAATCTCATGCTGAAACGTGATCCCCAACGTTGGAGGTAGACATGGTGGCAGATATTGGATCATGGGGGCAGATTTCTCAAGAATGACTTAGCACCATCCCCTTGGTGATAAGGGAGTTCTCCTTCAGTTACTTCACATGAGATCTGGTTGTTTAAAAGCGTCTAGAACCTCCCCTTTCTCTCTCTTGCTCCCTCTCTCACCATGTGACATATCTGCTCCTGCTTGGCCTTCAGCCATGAGTGAAAGCTCCCTAAGGTCTCTCCAGAATTGCAGGGGATTCTGGCACCATGCTTCCATTACAGCCTGCAGAACCGTGAGCCAATTAAACCCCTTTTCTTCAGGAACCAACACAGAAGGGAAAGACGCTGGGGGCTATTGCTGGGTCAAAAAGAGCAACTTAGTTTTTCATGATGGTAACAGGCTACAGACTAGAAGAATAATACAGTTACGTTTCAATGAGACTTTTCTGTTTTTCTTGTTTGTTTGTTTGTTTGTTTGTTTTTGGGATGGAGTCTTAATCTGTTGCTCAGACCGGAGAGCAGTGGCACAATCTTGGCTCACTGCAACCTCTGCCTCCCAGGTTCCAGTGATTCTCCTCCCTCAGCCTCCTGAGTAGCTGGGATTACAGACGCACGCCACCACACCCGGCTAATTTTTGTATTTTTAGTAGAGACAGGGCTTCACCATTTTCAGACCAGAGGGGAAAAAGTGAACTTTGCCCCCTTCCCTCTAGAAAGCCCAAAGTCAATTTGCAGCCAACTTGAAGCAATAGTAGAAGTTTATTGCCTTTATATCTTCATTCTCTCCAACCTCACCCTATATCCACCCTGGTCTTGACTCCATATTTAATTTGTTTTTTTTTTTTTTTTGTCCTGATTTTTAATTTATACTTTATCATTTTATTTGATGCATCTCCTAAATGCTTTCTCGACTCACTTGTGAAAAGAGACACAATGGCCGGGCACCGTGGCTCACGCCTGTAATCCCAGCACTTTTTAAGAGGCCAAGGCGGGTGGATGACGAGGTCAGGAAATAGAGACCATCCTGGCTAACACGGTGAAACCCGTCTCTACTAAAAATACAAAAACCAAATTAGCCGGGCATGGTGGCAGGTGCCTGTAGTCCCAGCTACTCCGGAGGCTGAGGCAGGAGAATGGCGTGAACCCGGGAGGTGGAGGTTGCAGTGAGCCGAGATCACACCACTGCACTCCAGCCTGGGCGACAGAGCGAGACTCTGTCTCAAAAAAAAAACAAAAAACAAACAAAAAAACAGAAAACAAAAGAGACACAGAGACACAACAATAAATAAATGTACCAGATGAGAGCTAAGTGAAGTGATTTGTGTCTGAATGACCATAATCCCAATTCCTCCTATTAATCATCATCACAGGCGTAGAGATAGGTCTATAGAAGCATGTCACAGGATTCACCCAAAACTGCCTCCTGTTAAAAATTAAAATGATTTAGATAACAACATTGATGACACACTGTTTACATTTTCAAACAAAGATGCAAATGGAAAGAATGACTAACACGTTAGAAAATAGGATTTGCTTCCAAAAGTTCTTGCCAATCTAAGCGTAAGCCAGTGTGCTTTCAGGAACTGATCATATCTCCACTGTGAATCAGCATCTCTGGGCTAAAGTTCAGTGTTACAGTTTCCCACTATTATCTAAAATCATTATAAGAATTAATTGTACTGGGTGCTGTAGCTCACGCCTGTAATCCCAGCCCTTAGGGAGGCCAAGGCAGGCAGATCACTTGAGGTCAGGAGTTCGAGACCAGCCTGGCCAACATGGTGAAACCCTTTCTGTACTAAAAATACAAAAAAATTAACTGGGCATAGTGGCCGTAATCCCAACTACTGGGAAGGCTGAGGTGGGAGAATCGCTTGAACTTGGGAGGCGGAGGTTGCAGTGAGCCGAGATCGCAAGAAACAAGAATCAGTTGTGTGAATTTCTCTTTGAAAAAAAATTGTGATTCGATACCAATGAGATCCAAACACTGTTGTCAAAGAATTATCCATTCTATCTCTCTACCATGTACAATAGGATAAATTTCTTTCAAAGTTTAGTACCAAGAAAAACTTAATTTTCCTTAAAAAAACTCAGAATGTTTCTCTGCTCAAGAGAGATGTGTATCATGTTTCTTTTTTCATCTTGACCATCAAATCCCTTCAGACCTGCCATCAGGCTCCCTTGGAATAAACATTTGATTTCTAATATTTTCTCCACTCTTTTCCTATTTTGATTCCTATACAATTGGCTTTTACTATCTGGGCTTTTATCTATTGGTAAGCCACAACAACTTTTTTTTTTTTTTTAAATGACTTGGGATATAAATAAACTAAATAGATCCTATTTGAATAACAAGTGGAAGACAGCTTGATGAACTGGACAAGGTAGGTGAAAAAAGGGCAAAAAGGAGCAATCTCAATAGTTTTCAAGATAAATAACTGTATCAAACTGATTTTTTGAATCTACATTGTTTTACTTTGGTCCAAGACATCTGCTAGAGGGAGAACAGTCTGAAGAAGTGTATTCAGGTTTGATAAGCTTGCTCCTTCTTATCCTTACATTCTTTTGCATCTTTGTTTAAAAATGTAAACACTGCTTAGAGCACCTCTCTCCATCTAAATCAACTGGCTTTGCTTGACAGTAAAAGGATGTCTTGCTCCCATAAGCCTGGAACTCTGTTCTTCTCCCTCCACCTCCATCATTTCCAGGCAAGGTGGGCCAGTGAGTAGGTGAGGAAGGGAGGAGTGGGGAGGAGAGTGGGTTTTAGGGATTTCATGGAGAATTATTTGACTGAAGACAGACCTCCTGGTCACCTCCTCCATGTGCTACCCTACAATAAGAGATGTTTCCTCCTTTCCATCCTAAGGAATGGAGTTCCTGCAATGGTAGAAATTTCCCAGAAACACTTGCTAGAAATTATCAAAGATAAATATGGCAATACTATCCCGTCTTCTGACCCCCCTCCCCGTGACACCCCACATGCCTCCTTTAGACCAAAGTCAGATGAATTCTGTTTAATATTGATGTCTCTGCTTTCGCAAGTCTCTTTTTCCCCACTATAAATATTATACGTGTTCCCTACTGAAAATTCAGAAAATAGAGAAAAGCAAATTTTTACAGATGTAATAATATCTGCATGAGGCATGGTGGCTCACATCTGTAGTCCCAGGTACTCAGAAGGCAGGCAGGAGGATCACTCAAGCTCAGGAGTTCACATCTGCCGTGAGCTATGACCTTGTCACTGTACTCCAACCTGGACAACAGAGCAAGACTCCATCTCTAAAAACAATGAATCTGGGAAAAGAAGTCTAAAAGACATGAAATTAAATGTATGGTAGAAAGGAATGTACTGAGAGTCAGAAGACTTGGATTATAGCCTCACGTCTGCCGTAACTATTAATAGCTGGGGTGATCTTGGGCAAGTAACTCATCCTTGATGATTTTTTTTTTTTTCACTTGTAAAAGGAAAAGGTTAAGCTGGGCAGACCTGCTCTTCTAGCATTCCAGGATCACAGAATGGTTCAACAGGAAACATAATAATCAGTCTGTCTGGGTTTATATTCCTAGCACTGCCACTTATGAGTTGTTTGACTTTGGGTAAATTTCACAGCCTCTCCATGTTTCAACATCCTCATCTATAAATGAAAAATGATAATATCTCTCACATATTGATGATTTGGTGAATGTCAGCTATTGTTATCTCTCCCTTCCCTCCCCTCCCCTCCCCTTCCCTTCCCTTCCCTTTCCTTCCTTCCTTCCTTCCTTCCTTCTTTTTGCAATAGGGTCTTGTTCTGTTGCCCAGGCTAATGTGCAGTGGTGCTATCTCAGCCCACTGCAACCTCCACTCCTGGGCTCAAGCAATCCTCCCGCCTCAGCCTCTCAGGTAGCTGGGACTACAGGAGCACACCACCATGCCTGGCTAATTTTGGTATTTTTTGTAGAGATGGGGATTTTCCATGTTGCCCCAGGCTGGTCTTGAACTACTGAGCTCAAGCAACTGCCCACCTTGGCCTCCTAAAGTGCTGGAATTACAGGCGTGCTATTATTATCTTAAACATGGCCCAGTCTACCTTTCCAGCTGTATCTCATGTCACACAAGACCTCTTTTCTGAAAGCCACATGTCCAATGCTGTCTACCCAGCAACACCGTAACCTCACATGTCATTTGGGATCTCAACTTTGTGATATCCAAAACCGAGTGAATAATTTCTATGCACCTACAGTCCATGTCTCCTTAACTGTTTCCTATCACAGCAGGTAATACCAACACCTACTCACTTGCTCAGCTCAAAGACCTGGGAGTCAACCAGAGACCTCTTTCTCCCTTACTCCTGAGAGCCAATCAATCATTAAATTAATTAAATCTGTCTCCTTAATGTTTCTTTGATGGATCAATTTCAGTCATCTTCACTGCCACCCACCCTACCAGTATCTCTTGCCTGGGCAACTCCCATGGTGCCTCACTGGTCTTCCTGCATTTGCTCCTGCCCCACACCTCCTTCCAGCTTCCAATTCATTCCTCCACTGTGGCCGGAGCAACTTTTTTTTTTAACTCTATATTTAGACATTCCACTTTTCTGCTTAGAGGGCTTCAGTTGTCTACCCCAGCTCTTAGAAAACAGCCCATTTGTAATGAGTCCCGCATGGCCCCCCAATCTGGGTGCTGCCCACCCCAGGGATCCCCCCCATGCCCCTCTATGGATCTCTGTGCCCCGGTCACACTGTTCCCTTTCCATTTCTGGAACAATCTCAGCTTCTTTTTGCCTCGAGGCTCTTACGTGTGGCCAAAACTATTCTTCACTTACCTTTTACCCAGCTAACTTCTCATCCTTTGGGCTCCAGCCAAAATAGACCTTCCTCAAGGGAAAACCTTCCCTCTCTCCCCCTACTAGGTTAGATCCTTCTATTATGCCTCTTTTTAGTCCACTTTCCTTAACCATACTTTTTTTTCACTTGTAAAAGGAAAAGGTTAAATGCACACCCATGTTCATAGCACCGTGATTCACAATAGCCCGAAGGCGGAAGCCACCCAAGTACCCATCAACGGATGACGCGACAAATAAAATGTTATATACATGCCATGGAACATCGTTCAGCCTTAACAAGGAAGAAAATCCTGATCCACGCTGCAACGCGGATGAGTTTTATGTGATTCTCCATATTGTCTGTCTTGCTCATTGGCTTGTTCAGTCCCTGCAGGGCAGAGATTTTATTATTCACTCTCTCTACCCAGCACTTGGCTCCATACCTAGCATAGAGCAGTTCCCCCATCAATACACAAAAGAAGAAGATTCAGAGAGAGATGCAGAGACCAGAGATGGGAAACCACACAGCCCCAGGAGCCTCTGTTTCTGCCTGCTGGGTTCCAGCCCTGGAGAAGCTCAGCTGTCCGCTGTCCATGGAGGCACAGACATGTCATTTAAATTCCTTTACTTAAGGTGGCATGAGGTCCTTTTTCTTCCTGGAGAGCTGGAACTTTGCTTTTTCCCTCTTCAAAAGAGAGGCTGATGCGAGCCTCATGGGCCAGGTGTGGTGGCTCATGCCTGTAATCCCAGCACTTTGGGAGGCTAAAGCAGGAGGATCACTTGAGCCCAGGAGTTCGAGACCAGCCTGGGCAACATAGTGAGACAGCCCCATCTCTACAAAAAATAAATAAACACAATTAGCCAGGTGTGGTGGTACATGCCTGTGGTCCCTGCTTCTTGGGAGACTGAGGTGGGAGGATCACTTGAGCCCAGGAAGTCAAGGTTGCAGTGAGTCAAGACCTCGCCACTACATTCCAGCCTGAGCAACAGAGTGAGACCCTATCTCAAAAAACAAAAAACAAACAAAAAAGCCCTCAAGGCCTTTCATTTAATAGCAAAGGTAATAACCAACACTTATAGAGTCTATCTGTAAAACATTCATATAAAGACCACTCATTTAATCTTCATGACCAGGCCCTGAGGGGGATATGGTGATAGCCTCGTCATTGTTCAGATGAGAATCTGGAGGCAGGTGTGGACTTGGCACAGAACTGCGAAGTAGCGAAGTTCAGATTCAAAACCTGGGTAGTCCAGCTCCAAAGTCCATTGCCGAACCATTATACTGATTGCAACGCCCTGCCCCAAGTGTGGCATAAAAGTGTTTGTAGAATAGGCATAAGAGACATGGAGTAGCTGAATGTTAGGGGAAGGCTTGCTCCCCATTTCCCTTTCCCTCCTTGAGTCTGCCCTCCCCTCAACAACTGCTGAGGCTCTGCCCCTTTGCTGGCTGGGCCCTAGGAGAGGTGGAATGACTTACTGGATTAATACATTTGGGAAGAACCATATAATGAAAAATAAATATTATAAATCTAATATAAACTATATTCATATTAATAAAATATTTAATATATTATAAATACGATATATAGCTTATAAAAATATATATAACTGTTAAATTTATTTATTTATTTATTTTATTTATTTAATTTTTTTGAGACGTAGTCTCGCTCTGTCACCAGGCTGGAGTGCAGTGGCATGATCTCAGCTCACTGCAACCCCCGTCTCCCAGGTTCAAGCAATTCTCCTGCCTCAGCCTCCCGAGTAGCTGTGATTACAGGTGCCCGCCACCATGCCCAGCTAATTTTTGTAATTTTTAGTAGAAATGGGGTTTCATCGTGTTGGCCAGGATGGTCTCATTCTCTTGACCTCGTGATCCGCCTGCCTCGGCCTCCCAAAGTGCTGGGATTACAGGCGTGAGTCACTGCGCCCGGCCGTTAAATTTATACATAAAACATGAATACATAACATATTTATATTAATGCCTTTCCTCTTAGGCATTGAGCTTCCTGCAGACAGCATCTATTATGCATTACTCCACCCTAGGCCAGCCCCTGCCTGGGGCCAGCGTGACTGTGACCAGGTGGGAGAGTCCACCCCACTCTGACTTTAGGCAGGCCCGTTTGGCTCTCAGACTAAGCTAAGGTCCTCACTTAGCCTGTATCAGAAATGAAAGCGTAGGCCAGGCAAAGGCATGAGGATTGCTTGAGCTTAGGAGTTTGAGACCAGCCAGGGCAACATTTCCTTCCCTGCCTCAGGAAGGAAGGAAAAGAAAGAAAGAGAGAAGGGAAGGGAAGGGAAGGGAAGGGAAGGGAAGGGAAGGGAAGGGAAGGGAAGGGAAGGGAAGGGAAGGGAAGGGAAGGGAAGGGAAGGGAAGAGAAGGGAAGAGAAGGGAAAGGAAGGGAAGGGAAGGGGAGGGGAGGGGAGGGGGGGGGAGGGGAGGGGAGGGGAGGGGAGGGGAGGGGGGGGGGGAAAAGGGAAGGGGAAGGGGAAAGGAAAGGAAGGAGAGAAAGAAAGAAAGAGAAAGAAAGAAAGAAAGAAAGAAAAGAAAGAAAGAAAGAAAGAAAGAAAGAAAGAAAGAAAGAAAGAAAGAAAAGAAAAGAAAAGAAAAGAAAAGAAAAGAAAAGAAAAGAAAAGAAAAGAAAAGAAAAGAAAAAAGAAAAGAAAAGAAAAGAAAAGAAAGAGAAAGAAAGAAAGAGAAGGAAGGGAAGGTAAGGAAGGAAGGGCAGGCACACTCCACACCCACTAGGATCTTAAGGGAGTACTGAGTGGTCTGGGTGGAGGGCTAGGGTTCAGTGCCAGGCTCCTCTGACTCAGACACCCGAAGCTGAATTCCCAGTAGCAGGCACTCAGCCATGAGTTAAAGGATCATAACCCACCTTTACTGGGTGTTTGGGGTCCCCACCTCTCAATTCATTTAATTCTCACAAAAACATCCCTATGAGAAAGCAGCAATTATGATCCACATTTTATAGATGGGGAAACTCAGTCACAGAGGCTTTAAATCACTTGGGGAAACTGAGTCACAGAGGCTTTAAATCACTCGCCCGGGTCCTGTAGCTTTGAATGGTAAGTGGCAGCACTGGAGTTTCGCCCTCGGCAGGCTGGTTCTGGAGTCCACACTCCCAACCCTTCCCAATCCCTGCCTGGGCTGCTTCGGCCAAAGAGACACCAGCTGATGGCCCTCAGAGACACCAGCCACCAAGACCTCCCTAGGGGTCTTAGCATCCCTAATGTTCCTGCTACTCAAGCTCAGCCTTCCAGACCCCCAGCCCCTCCTTCTGCTTCCGGCAGGCATCTCCTTCCGTGAGCAGCAGATGGCGGAACAGGAGCCGGTGTATCCACCCAAGACGCTTCACAACAGGGACTTTCCGGTTCCCACCCCTGCTGCTCTCTGCCCCTGATTTTCCTGGGAATGGCAACATCTGGAAGGGTGCAGGAAGATGACTGAGCCAGGATATGCAAAGGAAATGAAAACGGGAGCACCTGCAAGGATTTTGTTTACTATTCCACAAGTTCCACTTTCTTTCTTTAGACAGGGAGTTTCAAATTCCATCTCCTTCAGTCTTCGGGTCCTCCCACCCTGGTGTGAAGACTCTCCCTCAAGTCCCCCAGGTGTGGGACCATTTGCGTTACGTTTCACAAAACATAACTGTGACATCACATCAGGACACTCCCAACGCTCACCATCCGACTAGGGTCCGTAAACTGTTCATCCCCCTCTTGAACTTGGCAGCTCTTTTTGCGGCTCTTACACATTAGCCCATCTTCTCAAGCTCCTGACCAAGGCTTCACTCCTCTCATTCTTGGCAGGTGACAATGCATTTGCTAAGCTAAGCAGCTGGCAGCCTTGACTGCTACCTCCCCCACCACAAATGCATCTTCATCTGCAGTGTTAGAGGGTGATGTATCTCTTTCCTCTTCAAGGCCACCCCCTCCAGCTGTGTGTGCTCTCCTCCTATCTCCTTTTTGACCTTGCCCACCCCTATTCTCTTGGTCTATAAATATGCTAAAGTCATTTCTATCCTTTATTTTTTAAATTTATTTATTTATTTATTTTTATTTTTATTTATTTATTTTTTTGAGACAGAGTCTTGCTCTGTCACCCAGACTGCAGTGCAGTGGCACAATCTTGGCTCACTGCAACCTCTGCCTCCCGGATTCAAGTGATTCTCCTGCCTCAGCCTCCCGAGTAGCTGGAACTACAGGGGCCTGCCACCATGCCTGGCTAATTTTTGTGTTTTTAGTAGAGACAGGGTTTCACCAAGTTGACCAGGCTGCTCTCGAACTCCTGACCTCAGGTCATCTGCTTGCCTCAACCTCCCAAAGTGCTGGGATTACAGGTATGAGCCACTGCGCCTGGCCACCTTTTCTATCTTTTAAAAAATTATGGTCCTCCCTTCCCTGCCCTCAGCTACCACTTTTATCTGTTTGCTACCACGCTATCTGTTTTCAGCCCTTCTCTGTGCCTTCTGGGCAGTGGTTGTCTCTTGCTCTCCTCCCATCTACTCCCTAATCTGGGGCAATCTGGAATTGGCCCCATCCCTGTTTCATTTAAACTGCTCTCTCCACAAATGTCCTGCCAAATGTCAACTGCAAGAGACACCCCGCATTCATTTTGTTTGTTTGTTTGTTTGTTTGTTTGTTTTTCCAGACAGGGTCTTACTCTGTCACCCAGGCTGGAGTGGCATGATCATGGCTCACTGCAGCCTCAACCTCCGGGGCTCAGGTGATCCTCCCTCCACCTCCTGGATAACTGAGACTACAGGTGTGTGCCATCCACTCCCAGCTAGTTTGTATGTATGTATATATGTATTGTAGAGATCAGGTTTTACGCTGTTGCTCAGGCTGGTCTGGAACTCCTGGGCTCAAGCGATCTGGCCACCTCAGCCTCCCAAAATGTTGGGATTTGCAGCTCTATAAAAGAGGGCCAGTCTGCCTGCTCCCCTTTTTTTGTTATATCTGCAACATTTCACACTGCTCACCTCTCCCTTCTTGATGGCTCTTCCTGGGTTTCTGGAACATGACTCTATTCTAGTTCTTATTCTTCATCTGATAGCTATTTCTTGGTCTTCTTTGCCGGCTCCTCAAGCTGCCCAGTAAACGTGTGTGTTCTGCAAGAGTTCACTCTTTTTTTTTTTCTTTCAATACTTTAAGTTCTAGGGTACATGTGCACAACGTGCAGCTTTGATACAAGTTGGTTTGCTGCATCCATCAGCTTGTCATTTACATCAGGTATTTCTCCTAATGCTATCCCTCCCCCTATGACAGGCCTTGGTGTGTGATGTTCCCCGCCCTGTATCCATGTGTTCTCAGTGTTCAATTCCTACCTATGAGTGAGAACATGCAGTATTTGATTTTCTGTCCTTGTGATAGTTTGCTGAGAATGGTTTCCAGCTTCATCCATGTCCCTGCAAAGGACATGAAAGAATTCACTCTTAGTCCATCTCTCTTCTCATTCTTCGTGCTCTTCAAGCTGACCTCACTCATCCCATCATGGTGAACCACCTTATATGTTGATGATGTCCAACTCTCTCCTTTCCAGCCCCACTTACTCTCCAATCTTCTAGATGACCGCTGTGCAATAGAACTCGCTGTAATGATGAAAATGTTCTATAAACTCAGCTGTCCAATATCGTAGCCACTAGCCACATGTGGTCACTGAGCACTTGAAATGTGGCTAATGGCCAGGCATGGTGACTCACACCTATAATCCCTGCACTTTGGGAGGTTGAAGTGAGAGCCCGGAAGTAGAGACCAGCCTGGGCAACATGGTGAGACCTCATCTCTATATATTTAAAAAAACAAAAAGAAAAAGAAATGTGGCTAGTGTGTTTAAGGAACTGAGTTTTAGACGTTATTTAATTTTAATTTTAATAGCTACAGGGCCAGCTCACGCCTGTAATCCCAACACTTTGGGAGGCTGAGGCAGGTGGATCACGAAGTCAGGAGTTCGAGACCACCCTGGCCAACATGGTGAAACCTCATCTGTCCTAAAAATACAAAAATTAGCTGGGCACGGTGGTGGGCGCCTGTGAGCCCAGCTACTCAGGAGACTGAGGCAGGAGAATTGCTTGAACCCGGGAGGCAGGGGTTGCAGTAAACTGAGATTGCACCACTGCATTTCAGCCTGGGAGACAGAACAAGACTCCGTCTCAAAGAAAACAAAAAAATTAAAAATTAAAAAAATCGATAGCTACAAGTGGCTACTGTATTGGACAGTACAGTTGTAGACCTACATTGCCAACTGCCTGTGGACATCTTGATTAGAATGTCTCTCTGGCTCCTCAACAAGTCCCAAACTGAGCTTATTAGCATCACACTCTCCCCTACCTTCGCCTCCATGCCCATTAGCAAAATGAAAACCTTCTCTTTCTCTTGATTTCCCTTCCTGAATTGACAGCATCAACACTCATGCCTTTACCCAAAGCCTAAACTTCTAGACTTCCAGGCTCTTCCTTTTCATTCATCTTCTATCATTATGTGGTCAATTCTCCCTCCTAAATTTCTTGTAGCTCCATCCTTACCTTTCCAAACCTTCTCAAAGGCTTGAGTTCAGAATCAAAGCTTCTCTTGTCAGGCTATTACCAATTCCCTGCACCCAGCCTCTGCCAAGCCACCAGCAGACCTCTGAGCTGGACAGCCTTCCTTTGCTTCTCCAGATGCCCTCTCCATCTCCACCCTCTCCATCCTGATGCCCTAGTAGCTGGCTTCTACAGACTCTGTCACCTGGACTTCTTTGCTCTTGGACTTCCAACTAGTTCAGGAAGATTGGAAGGTGGGAAGAGGTTGGTGTATATAACCCCTGAGCTCCTAGGGTTGTCAGTGGCTGCCTTGCTCTACCGAAGCGCATGTCCATGAGGTGGCCACTGGATTCTGGTTCTCACTCTTTTCACTTGCTGCTTCCAGCCTAGATGCAGTAAGAGTTCCCTGCTGTGGTTCTGCTGGGGCACTGAGCTGCCCTTTGTTGTTTCCCTAATCACTTCTCCATCCCCCTGCACACCACCCCCCAACTGTTTTGTTTTTTGTTTATTTGTTTGTTTTTTTGACACAGAATCTCACTCTTGCCTAGGCTAGAGTACAGTTGCCCAATCATGGCTCACTGTAGCCTCGACCCCCTGGGTTCAAGTGATCCTTCCAACTCAGCCTCCCAAGTAGCTGGGACAACAGGTGTGTACCACAACACCCAGGTCGGTTTTTTTGTTCTCGTTTTAATTTTTAGAGATGAGGGTCTCACTATGTTTCCCAGGCTGGTCTCGAACTCCAGGGCTCAAGCAATCCTCTCACCTTGGCCTTCCAAAGTTAGAATTACAGGCGCGAGCCACTTTGCCCAGCCTTTCTCAAACCTTTATTCATGGTCCATTTATTAAACTCTCCTTGGTTGTCCAGATTGAGTGTGTTATCCGTTTCTTCTGGGACTTGATTGATATTTCTAAGCTTTGAAATGCCTCCTCGTCATCCACAGGAGAAAAATAAAGCCTGTGCTTACTTGAAGAGCACCTGAAGTCACTTATGATCTGTTTCCTGCCTGCTCTTTCCACTTCATCTCCCACCTCTCCTTCTCTTGCACTTTATAGTCCTATAATGCCAGGTTGCTTATATGGCTAGAAGGGGCCCTATTGTTTCCCACCTCCATGCCTATGCCTGCCAAACTCTTGCTTAACCTTTAAAACCATTCTCCAGATGTTGCCTCCTCTGGGAAGTCCCCCAGGCCTTCCTTTCTACTTCTACTGTATTTTGTAGATATTTCCATTATTTATGACATCATGATATATTATAATTTCTTGTTTAGGTCTGTATTGTCTTTTCTGCCCAGAGAGTGCCTCTTAAGGAAAGGACTAGGCCAGATGTGGTGGCTGACACCTGTAATTCTAGTGCTTTGGGAGGCTGAGGCAGAAGGTTCACTTGAGGCCAGGAGTTCAAGACTAAGTTCAGCAACGTAGTGAGATTCCACCTCTACAATAAAATTTAAAAATTAGCTGGGCAGGGTGTCATACACCTGCAGCCCCAGCTACTCGAGAAGCTGAGACAGGAGGATCACTTCAGCCCAAGAGTTTGAGGCTACAGGGCTACAGTAAGCCATAATCACACCACTGCACTCTAGCCCAGGTAAGAGAGTGAGACCTTATCTCTTACCAAAAAAAAAAAAAAAAAAAAAAAAAAAGTAAGGCTATAAATATAAATAAATAAATAAATAAATATATTTAACAAAATATTTATTGATCCTGGCATTCTAGGCGCTAGATAGCTAGAGATATCAATAGTGACCCCTTTCTACAAGCACTATGAGAGAAGCACGATTGTCCCTATCTTAGAGGATACCCAGAAGGCCGAGGCTCCCGTGATGTGCCAGGTTCAGAAAACTGCCAAGAGGTTTGGATTTGGTGTGAAACCAAGTCCTTCTAGCTGCACAGTTCATACTTTTGGCAACAGTTTTATGTTGCTGCGGGTCTTGCCAAGAATAGTTTTATTAAGACTGGCATTACAGGTTGAATTGTGACCCCCTCCCATACTCACAAAAGGATCCACTGAAGTCCTGACGCCCACTGCTTCAGAATGGGCCTTATCTGGAAAGAAGGTCTTTACAGAAGTAATCAGGTCAAAATGAGGGTCAGGGCTGGGGGCAGCAGCTTACGCCTGTAATCCCAGCACTTTGGGAGACTGTGGCAGGAGGATCACTTCAGCCTAGGAGTTTGAGACCAACCAGGGCAACACTGTGAGACACTATCTCAATTATATTTATAAATATATATACACACATATATGTACATATTGTTATATATTTATTTACTATATATTTATAGTTTAAATATATTTCATTTAATATATATTTATATAATATATAATAAAATATAAACATAAATATGTTATATATTCATGTATTATATATAAATTTAACATTTATACATAATAGAATATAAAAATAATATTTATATAAGCTATATATTATGTTTATAATATATTAATTATATTAATATGAATACAGTTTATATTAGATTTATAATTTAACATTTATGCATAATAGAATATAAAAATAATATTTATATAAGCTATATATTATGTTTATAATATATTAATTATATTAATATAAATATAGTTTATATTAGATTTATAATTTAACATTTATACATAATAGATTTATAATTTAACATTTATACATAATAGAATATAAAAATAATATTTATATAAGCTATATATTATGTTTATAATATATTAATTATATTAATATGAATATAGTTTATATTAGATTTATAATTTAACATTTATACATCATATAATATAAAAATAATATTTATATAAGCTATATATTATGTTTATAATATATTAATTATATTAATATGAATATAGTTTATATTAGATTTATAATATTTATTTTTTCATTATATATATGAAAAATAATAAAATGAGGTCAGGGGGCCCTAATCTAATACGATTAGTGTCCTGGTAAACAGGAAATTTGGACACAGAAATACAGAGGGGAGGTGGTGTGAAGATGTGGGGAAGAGAGAGTCATATGAATAGAGATGCCAAGGATGCTGGCCAGCAACTGAAGCTGGAAGAGACAAGGAAGCGTTCTTAACCCAGAGCCATCGGAGAGAGTACGGCCGGCCCAGCTGACGCCTTGCATTTAGACTTTGAGGCTCCAGAACTGGGAGATAATAAATGTCTGTTGTTTTAAGCCTCTCAGCTTTTGGTTCTTTGTTATGGTAGCCCCAGGAAACGCATACATCTGGGGAGGCTCAAGCCCCTCCTCGCTGGGAAGCAGGGGGTGGGGGGGGGTTGGGATCCTAACTGGATGTGGAGTCCCCCTGGGGCTCTACTGGGAGTGCCAAGTGGATCCTGGCAGTCACTGAGTAGGCTTCTTCGAGTCATTTTGCTCCACCATTGACCTGACAACTCAACAATTATTTTTCTTTTTCTTTTTTTCTCAGAGACAGACTCTTGCTATGTTGCCCAGGCTGGTGTTAAATTCCTGGGCTCTCGCTCTGCATATTCTCAGTGCAATAAAAAAAGAAAAAATAAAGTGGCAGTCAACAATTTTATTTTTTGGTGTTTTTTTGTTTTGTTTTGTTTGTTTGTTTGAAACGGAGTCTCACTCTGTCACCCAGGCTGGAATGCAGTGGTGTGATCTCAGTTCACTGCAACCTCTGCCTCCTGGGTTCAAGCGATTCTCCTGCCTCAGCCTCCCAAGTAGCTAGGATTACAGGCATGCACCACCACACTTGTCTAATTTTTGCATGTTTAGTAGAGACAGCGTTTCGCCATGTTGGCCAAGCTAGTCTCGAACTCCTGACCTCAGGTGATCTGCCTGCCTCGGCCTCCCAAGTGCTGGGATTACAGGCGTGAGCCACTGTGCCTGGATGCAGTCACTGATTTTAAATTACGCTTCCAACTGGCTCCAGTGACCCCATAAGTCTGTGACATGCAGTAATTTGTAAACCTGAGTCTCCTGCCCCAAGGATGTGATCCTCAGCATGCTCAAATTCTCAGCTCCCAGCACAGGGCCTAACACCCCCCAGGTTTCCAGTGCTGGGCACTGAGTCAATAAATTCTGCTCAACTAAGGCACCAGGAGTCCGTGGAGTGCTTGGGATCTTGAAGGGTGTTGAGGAGCCTGGTAGAGCTATTGTCTCCCTTCCCAAAGGCCAGCCCCCAGGACATATTCCAGTCTCATGCCATGGTCAAAACAAACAAGTCAAGTTTCAGGATGCTCTAGTGGGTTCTACTGACTGTTTCCCAGGGTGAGTCACTGCTCCAGGGAGAGAAGCGGGCTGGGACTCAAGTGCCTGTGCTTTCTTTTTCTTTCTTCTGTCTTTCCAGGAAGCCCTTGGAACAGGATGTAAAAGCAGCACTTTCCATCCAGCCTGACATCCTGCTTCCAGATGCAGAAGGCTGAGCAGGCCACCAGGATCACATTTAAGTGGCTGTGGCCATGATGTTCCAATTTGAAACCTGGACTCCACTAACTTCCATACTCATCCCTTGCTCTCAGCCCTCTCCCTCCCCTCTCCAGGTCCTCAGGATGATCTGAAATATATATTACACTTTTCTTCCTCACTAGATGTCAACATGTTGGAAAGCAGGGACCTTGATATATTAATCCTTAGGGCCTTGGGTTCTGCTGTAGTTAAGACGCAACAAATGTTGGGTAAAATGAATTTTAAAAACTTGTTGCCGGGCATGGTGGCTCATGCCTGTAATCCCAGCACTTTGGGAGGCCGAGGCGGGTGGATCACCTGAGGTCAGGAGTTCGAGACCAGCCTGTGCAACATGGTGAAACCCTGTCTCTACTAAAAATACAAAAATTAGCCTGGCGTATTGGCGGCACCTGTAGTCCCAGCTACTTGGGAGGCTGAGGCAAAAGAATCACTTAAACTCGGGAGGCAGAGGTTGCAGTGAACCGAGATTGTGCCATTGCACTTCAGTCTGGACGACAGAGCAAAACTGTATCTCAAAAAAAAAAACAAAAAACAAACAAACAAAAAAACTGGGGAGAGTCAGGCATAGTGGTGCATTCCTGTGGTCTCAGCTACTTGGGAGGCTGAGATGGGAGGATAGCTTGAGCCCTGGAATTTTTTTTCTCTTTTCTTTTTTTTTTTTTTTTTTGAGACAGAGTCTCGCTCTGTCGCCCGGGCTGGAGTGCAGTGGCCGGATCTCAGCTCACTGCAAGCTCCGCCTCCCGGGTTTACGCCATTCTCCTGCCTCAGCCTCCCAAGTAACTGGGACTACAGGTGCCCGCCACCTCGCCCAGCTAGTTTTTTGTATTTTTTAGTAGAGACGGGGTTTCAACGGGTTAGCCAGGATGGTCTCGATCTCCTGACCTCGTGATCCGCCTGTCTCGGCCTCCCAAAGTGCTGGGATTACAGGCTTGAGCCACCGCGCCCGGCCTCTCTTTTCTTTTATTATTATTTATTTGTTTGTTTTTTAATTGAAACAGAGTCTCGCTCTGTCACCCAAGCTGGAGTGCAGTGGTACAATCATAGCTTACTAGAGCCCAGCCTCGATCTCCCTGGGCACAAGTGATCCTCCTCCCTCAGCCTCCCAAATAGCTGGGACTACAGGCACATACCACCATCCCCAGCTAATTTTCGTATTTTTTTTTTTTTGTAGAGACAGGGTTTCACCATGTTGCTCAGGCTGGTCTTGAACTCCTGCCCTCAAGTGATCCTCCTGCCTTGGCCTCCCAAAGTGCTGGGATTATAGGTGTGAGCCACTGTGCCCTGCCATATTTTTTTTCTTTTTTTATTGGACTGAGAATATGTAGAGCAAGAGCCCAGGAGTTTAAGGCCAGCCTGGGCAACACAGCAACAGTCCATCTCTAAGAAAAAAAGAAAGATAAAAAAACAATTGTGGAGTTTTCAGGTCAATACTGGAGCAAAATGACACAAAGAAGCCTACTCCGCTGGGGTTTGCTGGGCACCCATCCCATCGGGGTCCCACTGGCACCACCCAGCTAGTGATCCTCTTAAACAAGGACTCCACAATTTTACAGTCTCCTCATCCTCTTTTTTCCGAGGTTCTCAAAGCTCCAACTCCCAGAGTAGGAGACAGGAGCTGAAATGAGCTGATGTTTATGTGGAACATGACTGACTGTGCTATTAAGTGAAATAGATGCCAGAGGTTTTTGCAAGTGTCTGACAAATAAAGGGAATGGGACTTTTAATATCCCTGGGTCCATGATGAGAGCTGAGCACCCCAGAATGGGCAGGATAGGAGCATAGAGGATCAAGGAACATGAGTGACCACAAGTCAAATCCCGTGGCCCAACCCCGGCCTCACATTTGGTAGCAGCCTGTTTGGGTCAACCCATCGGGGTACGATTCCTCATGACTCTAGCTAAGAAAATACATTTATTCATGCAGTGTCATTATCTGGGCCTCTGTGTGGCAGCAGTTCTGCTTGTGCCAGGGAAAAGCTTTTAAGGTCTTTCCATGTGAAAAGTGCCACAATGGCACTATCATTCAACCTGTTGAATGACAGTACTGAGCTAGGGGATGCACCTGACCATCAGGCATCTATTGAGCCCTTATTGGGACCATTATTATTATTATTATTATTTTGTGACAGAGTGTCACTCTCGTTGCCCAGGCTGGAGTGCAATGGCATGATCTCAGATCACTGCAACCTCTGCCTCCTGGGTTCAAGCAAATCTCATGCCTCAGCCTCCCGAGTAGCTGGGATCACAGGTGTGCACTACCACACTCAGCTAATTTTTGTATTTTTAGTAGAGACAGGATTTCACCATGTTGTCCAAACTGGTCTCAAACTCCTGACCTCAAGTAATCTGCCCGCCTCCATCTCCCAAAGTGCTGAGATTATAGGTGTGAGCCACCACGCCTGGCCAGGGCCCTTATTATTAAGCCTTTGGGAAACCTGGTGGTCCCTTGTTTCTGGGAGGTCATCTTATTGATACCGAACTTACTGCAGACGCCCAGTTAGTATAGTGCACTATAGCCCAGAGCTCCAGGACTCAAGCAATCCTCCTGCCTCAGCCTCCCAAGCAGCTGGGACTACAGGTGCATGCCACCAGACCTGTATGCATGAACACCAGGCATAAAGTCACATTGGGGCCACCCTGGAGGCTGGCTACTGCTAGTAGTGAATTGTGTCTAGAGACCATGAGCTCCACAGGAGTTCAGATGAAAGGGAGAGAAATGAAAGTTAGAGGGCTCAGGGCATGTTCAGATTATTATCTGGTCTATAAGCTAGATCTTGAGGGAATGTCTTTCCTCATTTCTTTCTCTACATATTCCTCCCTTCAGCAAAACTCAGAAAGAAAGGAGGATGGAGGACAGGACTCACAGTCAGAAGGGCAAGAAGGAAGCAGGGAAATGTGAGGAAAAGTTTAAAAATAGTCGAGCAGGGCCTGATTTAGGGGCGGTGAAGAGTAGACTGACATTGAAAAGAATAAAAAGTTTATAAATAATGAAGATGAGGCCAGGCGCATTGGCTCACACCAGCACTTTGGGAGGCTGAGATGGGCGGATCACTTGAGGTCAGGAGCTCGAGACCAGCCTGGCTAACGTGGTAAAAGCCTGTCTCTACTAAAAAAAAAAAAAAAGAAAAAAAAATTAGCCCGGCATGGCGGCACACTCCTGTTAATTCCAGCTACTTGGGAGGCTGAGGCAAGAGAATCATTTGAGCCCGGGAGGCGGAGGTTGAAGTGCGCTGAGATCTCGCCACTGCACTCCAGCCTAGCGGACAGAGCAAGACTCTGTCTCAAAAAAAAAAAAAAAAAAAAAAGATATAATAAGATGAAAGAAGCTGAAAGAAGCAGTGGACCCATCAAGGAGGGCCCAAAAAGCCAAGAAAACACATTTTAACTAGCTGGAGTAGAAAGTAAATGTTCAGGGCCTAAGGCTTTGAAAACAAATTCCTGCAGGTTTGTTTAAACTGGAGGATTTGAGGCTGGGTAATGGATGGTGGGAGGTGTGGGGGTGGAGGAGTGGGGGGTGTGGGGGTGGAAGGGTGGGGGGGGTGTGGGGGTGGAGAGGTGTGGGGTGTGGGGTGGAGGGGTGGGGGGATGTGGGGGTGGAGGGGTGGGAGGGGTGGGGGTGGAGGGGTGGGGGATGTGGGGGTGGAGGGGTGGGAGGTGTGGGGGTGGAGGGGTAGGGGTGTGGAGGTGGCGGGGTGGGGGGGTGGGGGATGTGGGGGTGGAGGGGTGGGGGATGTGGGGTGGAGGGGGGGGGGTGTAGGGGTGGAGGGGTGGGGGATGTGGGGGTGGAGGGTTGGGAGGTGTGGGGGTGGAGGGGTGGGGGATGTGGGGGTGGAGGGGTGGGAGGTGTGGGGGGGGGAGGGGGGGTGGGAGGTGTGGGGGTGGAGGGGTGGGGGTGTGGAGGTGGAGGGGTGGGGGGGTGGGGGATGTAGGGGTGGAGGGGTGGGAGTTGTGGGGGTGGAGGGGTGGGGGTGTGGGGGTGAAGGGGTGGGGGGTGTGGGGATGGATGGGTGGGGTGTGGGGGATTGTGGGAGGGTGTGTGGGGGGTGGAGATGGGTTGGGGGGTTGCTGGGTGGTGTGTGTAAAACTTCTCCTCTAAAGGACATTTGCTTCTACACAAGTTAAGTCCTGATGGGGTCAAGGCAATACCAGGAAAGGGACTTTAATAGCTTCCTTATATCAGAATAGGAAGTACAAGTTGATAAGAAGTTGAAATCCAGTATCCCAACTGGAGGGGAAGCCTCCCCAAAGGAAAAGCTGCAGTGGGAGATAGTCTGTGTTTACACAGCACGCCTGCGATGTCTGCAGTTTACACAAACCGTATCCTCGGGCCAGCCTGAAGATAGAACTGCCTGACCTAGAAAAGCCTGGGTCTGGGAGCGGTGCCCAGCCAGCTCCGGGAGGAAGCGTCTGCCCAGACCCACCCAGCCAGGGGGCTCTAAGCTGCTGGAACATGCTGGGGGCTGGGGGAGAGGGGCGGGGGCTGCCCGCACACTGCTGGCTCCATACTGCAGGCTGGGCAGAGCCATGACAATACCTTAAGTATCCCCTTCATGTCTTGCACAGAATTACAAGTTCAGTTCTTCCAGTTTATTCCAATGAGAAATAGAGAGTACCTCATGACACCCCCACTTCATGACTTTGGTCCACTCATCAAAACCGTAATAAAACCTAATGTTTTGTAGACCACTGTGGGGTTCCCCGGTGCTCCCAATAGGCCGCTCAGTGGTTTGCAGATCTGCGCTGCTTAAAGAAGTGGACATGAGTCAGGCTTTTATGGGTTTGAATGCGCACCATTCTTTGAGTATGACCTTGGACAAGTGCATTTTACTGCTCAGAGCTCAGTTTTTCCATCTGAGCAATGAGGAGAAGGCTAATAGATGAGAAGCCCTTGAACGGTGCCCAGCATGCAGCAAGAGCTCAGCAGACAACAAGCGCTATCATCATCTTATTATCTTTGCATTATTATTCCACATCTCTGTGTCTCTACCCCACGTGGTTCCCCAGCCCAGAATGACCTCCTTCCCCTCTGTTGCCTAGGCGGGAATGCAATGGCCCCATCTCGGCTGCCTCCCAGGTTTGAGGGATCCTCGGCCTCCCAAGTAGCTGGGACTACAGGTGCATGCCACCATGCCCAGCTAATTTTTGTATTTTTAATAGAGATGGGGTTTTGCCGTGTTAGCCAGGCTGGTCTCCAACTCCTGACCTCAGGTGATCCACCCGCCTTGGCCTCCCAAAGTGCTGGGATTACAGGCATAAGCCACCATGCCCAGCCTCTTCCTCTTCTTTTGAAACTCATGCCAAACTCCAGGCTGGTTCTTACTCCCAGAGTCCTGGGCAGCTGTCCCTGCCCCCATCATGGCACAGAGCACTTAGCACTGTAGGAGCTGGGTGACACATTTGCCTCACCCAGGTTGACTGTGATCACCCCATAAACTCTTACTCCCAGCAGCTAGCTCAGTGCCCGACCCAGGGCGGGCACTCCTCACATGTCTGAACAAGGCAGTGTTGGGCTTGTTTCACATAACAGAAAGCACAGTCCATGGGTCAGTCGCTGAGTGCCAGCAGCCTGAGTCCCAAGAGGCTTGCTTTTGACCTGGACTGTCTGCGCGCGGTGACTGGACATTGCGAGACTCAGGGGAGTGGAAGATTAGGGAAGCTGAGGGGAAGGGGAGGAGCAATTTCCCCAGCAGAGCCTCTTCCATGAGGCACAGCAAAACCTAAATTCACATTAGAAGTAATGCATTTCCCAGGGAAGGTGTCAGGGTAAGAAATAGCAAGCCAGAGAGCCCAGGGGTTGCCTTCTAGCCTTTTCCCCTCACTGCTGAGTATGAAGTGTCTTTAATTCGAATGCCATTTGGACCCAGCACCTCAAAGAGTTCCCTAGAACAAAGGAGTGTTTCTCAACAAACTCAGAGACTCAGGGCAAAGTCCAGGGTCACTGTGATTCAGAGGGTGGGGTGGGTGTCACGCATTTTACATTTACTTTTTAAAAACCCATTAAAAAAAAATACAGATTCCAGGGTCTGGGTTCAGTTATCTGTCTTAGGGAGTCATGTCCTAACCAACAGAATCACCCTGGTTCGCTGAACTTTTCAGTGTCCACCCAGTCTCCCAGACACGTAGGCCCCAAGCTTCCTGCCCTCTCTGGCTCTTTCCTCTAAAGAGCTATCTCTAAACAGACTGGCTGGTTTCTAAGTCCTTTGGAGTATGGCTTTATAAAGTCTCTGAATGGTTCTATGGGCTCACATGCTAGCCAGGTGCTTTCACCGCATACCTGAACCACTGCAGTCATCTCCAACCTGCTCTCACTGGATGGTGTCTCTTTTTTCTCCATCCCCTCACAGGCACTGGTGCCAGACAGTTAACCTAAAACAGTGTTCACATTGCCTGCCCCTTGCTCAGAAATATTCCAGTTGGCTGGGCGTGGTGGCTCATGCCTGTAATCCCAGCACTTTGGGAGGCCGAGGCAGACGGATCACTTGAGGTCAGGAGTTTGAGACTAGCCTGGCCAACATGGGGAAACCCTGTCTCTACTAAAAATACAAAAATTAGCCAGGCGTGGTGGCACATGCCTGTATCCCAGCTACTCGGGAAGCTGAGGCAGGAGAATCGCTTGAACCCAGGAGGCAGAGGTTGCAGTGAGCCAAGATGGCACCACTGCCCTCCGGCCTGGGTGACAGATCTCTAGCTAAAAAAAAAAAAGAAAGAAAAAAAGAGAGAGAGAGAAAAAAAAGAAATATTCAAGTGGTTACTGTTTAACGACAGAATAAAATGCTAACCTCATAACCTGAGGTCCAAACCCTTCCCGATTTGACTCTACCCTGACTCATCAGCCTCAGCTTGTTGGTCCAATAATCAAACTGGCTTCCACATTGTCCCAGGCTCACGCCAGCTGCATGCCAGCTCTCTGGCTATTCCACCTGCCTTTCCCTACTCCTTTCCTCATATCCAATCATTCAAAGCTTCTGCCCACTTGCCATGGACTAGCCCAGGAAATAACTGCTAGTTCCAGGTAACTACTGAACACTTGAAATGTGGCTAGTGTCACGAATTGGAATTTATTTTATTTAATTTTAATTAACTTTAAGACTGATCCTTAACTCTGACTAGAAATTGTGTGACCACATTTGGAGCAGCTTGGTTTTGTGAATCTACTTTTTCTACTGCAAATTTTATGAAATCCAAATACAGATGAAGTATCTCTGATGAAAATTTCACATCTGAACTCAGATTGCTGCAAATGTAAAACATACACACTGGATTTTCTTTTCTTTCTTTCCCTTTCATTTTTTCAGAAACAATTCTTCCTCCAGACACACTGGTTTTTTTTGGTGGTGGTTGTTGTTTTTTTTTCAATTTTTTGAAATGAAGTCTCACTCCGTCACCTAGGCTGGAGTGCAGTGGTGCGACCTTGGCTCACTGCAACCTCCACTTCCTAGGTTCAAATGATTCTTCTGGGTCAGCCTCTGGGGTAGTTGGGACCACAGGAACGCACCAACCAATTTTTGTATTTTTCAGTAGGGATGGGGTTTCACCATGTTGGCCAGGCTGCTCTCGAACTCCTGATCTCAGGTATTCTGCCTGCCTCAGCCTCCCAAAGTGCTGGGATTACAGGCACGAGCCACCTTGCCTGGCCAGACACACTGGATTTTGAAGACTTAGTCTCGTATCTCTTAAATGATCTTTATATTGATTACATGTTGAAATAATACCTTAGAGATATTGGACTTGATAAAATATTATCAAAATCAATTTCACTTTCTTTTAATATTTTTATTTATACAATTTTAATTTTTAAGAAACCTCACCTGGACTTTTAACCTTTCTAATGTGGCTACCAGAATATTTAAAATTATCTAGGTGGGCTTGCATTGTGTGTGTGTGTGTGTGTGTGTGTATATTTTGGAGGGACTGGTTCTTTATTTCAAAAAGTCACTTATCAATATTCAGTATTAAAACAGTCACACTATTGATTTCTCTTTCTCCCAATTGACCCCAAAGAGACCACACGAAAGGAGAGTACATTTTAAGCCAATAAGCTGCAGGATGTACACCCAACAGACCTCCTAGAAACCTTACTAGAAAATGGGGACTGGGTAGGGCAAGAAATTTTAAAAGATCAACAAACTGCCAGCCCACGGACTGCCAAGGCTGTCACAGCCAGATGGGGTGGCCAGGCTGCCACAAACCCAAAGCAGCAAAGTTTCAAAATAATATGAAATTTTAAGTTTTGTACATAAGCTATTCAAGATTTCTCCAGCACTGACTGATACAAAGCACAATGAGATGGCACTTCTAGAGACAGCAGCTTCGAACCCAGAAAAGGGTAATGAGTTTCACATGGTTTAAATCAGTGGCAAAAACACAATCTCTTTCTTTCAAGGAGGCAGGAAAGCAATTACGTGGTCACCTCCACATAAGGGAGACAAGATCCATTCTGTAAGCAGTTGAGACGGGGTAAAGATGGGACAAAATTTTGGTCTCAGAGGTCTTACCATCTTAATTTGGTCACTTCTAATGAAAAAAATAAAAAATAGAAATAACATTATCCAACGATATCTTAAAGCTGAAAACGTGAACAGCACATTTTTTGTCCTTGTTGTTGTTTGACTAACTCCTCCCGGAATCACCTTTCTGGTTTGGCTAGTACTTTGTACAGAGCAATGAGGCTTCCCACAGGGGAGTCTCCCCCGGCTCTGCTTGGCTCTCAGTAAGGCAGGCCTCTACCTTTTCCTCTCCTCTATGGAGAGGGGAATATGCATGCACTAAGGTGAAAAGTCACCTTCCAAAAGTGAGAAAGGGATTCGATTGCTGCTTCAGGGCTGTGGAATTATTTGGAATGTTTTACAAATGTTGCTACAAAACCACAAAAAAGGTAAGGACAAAATGTGTACATCACCACCTGCTTTTTAAAGACATTATGCATTGTGCTCACATTCCCTTAAATGTTGTTTCCAAAGGTGCTCAGCCTCTAGCCCAGCTGGAATCTCCGGGAAGAGGCAGAGACAGTTTGGCGAAAAAGACACAGGGAAGAAGGGGGAGGCAAAAGGAGAAAGCAGCCTTCCAGTTAAAGATCAGCCTCAGTTAAAGGGCAGCTTCGGGCAGGCTGGCCTCAGGCAGAGTCTGGGTCAGAGGGAGGAGCAGCAGCAGGGTGGGACTGGGGTGTTCTACATCTCATTCAGGTCAAGCAGAGTCTGGTCCAGCATCCTTTGTCTACAGAGGTGTTCCTCTTTGGTGCATTTCAGTTTATCTTCCAAGTCATCAATTGTCTTTTATAGCTTGGCTACCGATCTCTCTGCAAACTCAGCACAGGTCTCTGCCTCCTTGAGTTTATCACTAAGAATCTTGATCTCTTCCTTATATTTGTCTTCTTTTTGAGAGTATTTTTCTTCAGCAGCACTCAGACACTTCAGGTTCTGGTCCATCAGTCTAATTTGCTCATCCATCTCTCGGCAAGGGGACTCTGCCAGCTCAGCTCATTCTTCTGTGCATTCCAAGTCTCCTTCAATGATCAGTAACTTATAGGCCACCTCTTCATACTTCCTATCTGCCTCTTCTGCAATGTGCGTAGCTTCTTTGAGTTGGATTTCCTGGAGTTCCATCTTTTCTTCATCTTTTAAGGCCCAGTTTTCAATAACCTTCATACCTCTCTCACTCTCATCAGCAGCTTTTTCCAATTCTTCCAGCTTTTGCAAGGCAGTGGCCAGGCGCTCCTGAGCATGGTCCAGCTCCTCTTCAACCAGCTGGATCCTACGGTTCAAGGAGACCACCTCAGCCTCTCCCTGACCCCGGGCACGCCCTTCTCCCTCAACTTCTCGCTGGAGGCGCTCAGCTCGCTCCTCTGCATCATCTGCCTGCTGCTGCAGAACCTGAATCTTGCGCTTCACCGCCTGGATGGTGGTGATCCCAGCCATGGTGCCCACACAGTGACTCGCATTGTATTTATATTAACCGTGCTCCGGTCGCTGCATTCCTGAAGCAATGATCAGCACACCTTCTTTAAAACTCAGCATATGCAAACTCTGTGTTGGTTTTTTAAAACTTCGTATGTATATTATGAACTCATTGTTACCATTTTTTATCTCCATTACCTAGCAGCAAAGGCTACTATTTCTGGACTCCTGTTATGGGACAGGCACTTTGCCAGATGCTTTACATATGTTATCATACTTAACCCTTTCAGCAACCCTGAGGTGTGGGCATAATTAGCTCCATTTTTCAGATAAGGTAAATGATGCTCAAAGAACTTAGGTGGGTCATGACCGGGAACTGATAGATGCATGAGGTGCCAGAGCTGGGATTTAAAAATGCCTGCTGACTTCTTTCTGACCCCACCTCACATCTGATAGGAGGGCATCCATGAAGTATCTGCTGTTGATATTGATGGCTGAAGTTCTGGTTTACCCTGGCCCACACAGGGAAACGTGACTGTCCCGCTCGCCTGTCTGTGAGCAGGCTACGAGACTGATGTCTGTTGTATGCTGTTGTGCCCCAATCTTCCACCCCCACCCCAACATACATACATCCTTAATTAGATCCACTTCATAGCCCACAATGTGGTATTATTTACCCCCCGACCCTTTTCTTTTTTGAGATGGAGTCTCGCTCTGTCACCAGGCTGGAGTGCAGTGAGATCTCAGAGGATCTCAGCTCACTGCAACCTCCGCCTCCTGGGTTCAAGCAATTCTCCTGCCTCAGCCTCCCAAGTAGCTGGGACTACAGGCATGCGCCACCATGCCCAGCTAATTTTTGTATTTTTAGTAGAGACAGGGTTTCACCATGTTGGCCAGGATGGTCTCGATCTCTTGATCTCGTGATCTGCCCTCCTTGGCCTCCAAAGTGCTAGGATTACAGGAGTGAGCCACCGCACCCGGCCTATTTACTCATTTTTAGGTAGCATAGTGTGTAGTAAGACCCAGGACTCTGGTTCTAACAAGTAGAGATGAGCCAAAAGTCTCTTTTCTAGTCATTGCATAGTTCCCTATAGTTCTGGTGGACAGAGACTCCAGCTCCCAACCCTCAGAAATGCAGGAAGAAGGGTGGCTGCCTGGAGATAATGCATACTCATTTAAATTATGTTCAATTATTGCATCTTGGCCAGGTGTAGTGGCTCACGTCTGTAATTCCAGTGCTTTGGAAGGCTGAGGTAGGTAAGTTGTTTGAGGCCAGGAGTTCAAGATGAGCCTGGGCAACACAGCAAGATCCCATCTCTAAAGAAAATGTTTAGCCAGGTGCGGTGGCTCATGCCTGTAATCCCAGCACTTTGGAAGGCTGAGGCGGGCGGATCACAAGGTCAGGAAATCGAGACCATCCTGGCTAGGACGAGACGGTGAAACCCAGTCTCTACCAAACATACAAAAAAAATTAGCCAGGTGTGGTGGCAGTTGCCTGTAGCCCCAGCTACTAGGGAGGCCGAGGTAGGAGAATGGCGTGAACCCAGGAGGCGGAGCTTGCAGATCATGCCACTGCACTCCAGCCTGGGCAACAGAGCGAGACTCCATCTAAAAAAAAAAAAAAAAATTTAACTAGCCGGCTGTGATCATACCACTGCACTCAAGCTTAGGCAACACAGCAAGACCTTGTCACTACAAAAAATTTAAAACTTAGCCAGGTATGATAGTGCACAACTGTAATTCCAGCTACTTGAGAGGCTGAGGCAGGAGGATCACTCGAGCCCAGGAGTTCAAGGCTGCAGTGAACTGTGATTGTGCTGCTGCACTCCAGCCTGGGTGACAGAACGAAATGCAGTCTCTAAAAAAGTAAAAAATTTTAAAAAACACTATTGGGCCTTTATTATATGTCATGCTAGGTGCTGAAGATACAGAATAAGTTAGCTGTGTCCCTTACTTGAACCCCTATTCCGGTGTGGTAGGCAAGGAAGGGGACAATTACAATCTAGGGTAACAAGAGCTGTGATGGAAAGAAGTGAGGATGCCATAGAACCTCAGACACAAGGTACCTTGAGCAGCCTGGGAAAGGAGACTAGGGAAGGAAGAGCTGGCGGGGGGGGGGGGGGCGGCGGGAAGGAAAGGATGGGAACGGGGGCAAGATGGACTGGAAACCAAAAACAAGGAGAGCTTTGTGTGTTTTCTACCACTGCTGGTGAAACTCGAAAAATGGCTGGCACTAAATGGACATAAAATTAACCAAGATAGTAATTTGTCAAAAAAAAAAAAAAAAAAAACTTCCTAAGAAAATGTTGTTATTCTGACCAGCCTGGCCAACATGGTGAAACCCTATCTCTACTAAAAATATAAAAATTAGTCAGGCGTGGTGGTGGGTGCCTGTAATCCCTGAGGCTGAGGCAAAAGAATCACTTGAACCCGGGAGGTGGAGGTTGCAGTGAGCCAAGATCATGCCCCTGCAGAAGGACAGAAGGAAGGAAGGAAGGAAGGAAGGAAGGAAGGAAGGAAGGAAGGAAGGAAGGAAGGAAGGAAGGGAGGGAGGGAGGGAGGGAGGGAGGGAGGGAGGGAGGGAGGGAGGGGAGAAAGAGAGAGAGAAGAGCGAGAGGAAGGGAGGGTGGGAAGGAGGAAGGAAAGGAAAGGAAAGGAAAGGAAAGGAAAGGAAAGGGAAAGGGAAATGTTATTTTAAGAGAAGACTAGGTTGAGGGATGGAGGGAAAGGTGTTGTAGAAATACTTCATAGTTTCTGCCTATTGATAAAGTGATCACTACCATTATTTGTTCCGTCTTTTATGTCAAGGATTAAGTAATTAAGAATAGGACCATTGAGGGTCAGATCTATTAGGAAACAAGACATAAAATTGTTAAGTATGTAGTTTGTTTAGATTTTCCATCAGAACTCATGTTGCTGTCCTTGGTGAGTCTATTGGGTGAAGACTGTTTGTCCCCAAGAGGAATTAAATAGCACTCCTTTTCCCAATTCCTTAATTGTTGTAACAAATTTGCCCCCAGTCTCTGTGGATCTGTGATCCTTAGAAAACCATCTAAGACAGTAGGTGTTAATTTTTTCTTTTCTTTTTTTTGAGATGGAGCTTTGCTCTGTTCCCCAGGCTGCTCTCTGCAACCTCCCCTCCCAGGTTCAAGCGATTCTCCTGCCTCAGCCTCCCAAGTAGCTGGGACTACAAGCACGCACCACCACGCCCGGCTAATTTTTGTATTTTTAGCAGAGATGGGGTTTTATCATGTTGACCAGGCTGGTTTTGAACTCCTGACTTTGGATGATCCACCCTCCTCAGCCTCCCAAAGTGCTGGGATTACAGGCATGAACCACCGCGCCCACGCCCGGCCTGTAGGTGTTAATCTTGATACATCTGAGCACTTTGCACCTTCCACTCTTCTGAATGCCTATGCTTAGCTCATTAATCATGGAGGAAGGGGCTTAGGGGCTTCACACCCTGCCTCAGGGCAGAACTCTCACCTCCTCTTGAAGTGTGTTTAACTCCTTAAGGATAACGCTCTTCCCTTAGCAGAAATCCAGGGTGACAGAATAACTGAGGGACAGTCCAAAATGCATTTTATATCTGCTGTTCTATAAAGTGCCCTTTGGGTTCTTGCCCTGGGTAGCCTTGGGAAGGGGAGTGACCACAGGAGCCTCAGCAGGCTCCCACGGGAAGGGCACAGACAGCCCCTGCCAAACTCTGGCTACTGCATACATTCAAGGCAGTGTTTCAGCTGAACATTCAGTGTCCCCATTGGGATCCACTTTCAGAGTCTAGGAACTTGGAGGTCTAGTTCAGCCCCTGTCAAACAGGGGCAATTTAGATGCTATTGCATTATGTCTTCCCAGCCAGTACCACTCTTAGCTCCAGGCAACAGAGGCCCCTGCCCACCTGTGCTTTAGAGGATCCTGCTCTGGCCCTCACCTGGTGCTACCCCTACGCATGAAGCAAGGCCAAGGGACTTACCAGAGCCTGTACTTCCCCTCAGACCAAACCCTGGGTACGGGGAACTCCAAGGCTCTTCATTCAAGCAGGCCAAGGTCTGGGTGTAGGGCTGTGCTGAGGGAGGACTGCAACACTGATGTGCCCATCCTAGGCCTGAGGGCTGTCCAGTGGCAGCTGCTGGGGGTGAAGGAGTGCACAGAGCATGGGTGTGCAGGCTGACTCATCCACATTCATGCCCATGAGGCACCCCCCATTGCCCCTGACCTTGATGGCATAGATACCAGTCCATCAACTGGACAATGAGCACTTTGATAGAAGAAAATGTGGTAACATGGATAGCCTGCTCTTTTATATAACCCTTACGAAACCCTCTGAAATTATAATGTCCAGTTTCCAGATTAGAATACAAAGCCCAGACCGGGTGCAGTGGCTCATGCCTGTAATCCCAACACTTCAGGAGGCTGAGGCGGGCAGATCATTTGAGGTCAGAAGTTCGAGACCAGCCTGGCTAACATGGTGAAACCCTGTCTCTACTAAAAATACAAAAAAATTAGCCAGGCATGGTGGCACACACCTGTGATCCTAGCTACTAGGGAGGCTGAGGCAGGAGAATTGCTTGAACCTGGGAGGCAGAGGTTGCAGTGAGCCGAGGTCATGCCACTACACTCCAGGCTGGGCAACAGAGTGAGACTCCGTCTCAAAAAAAAAAAAGAATATAAAATGCGCTCCTTTTTTTTCCCCCTTTTGCACAAGCCCCCCGCCCCTTCAGATAAAAGCTCTTGCTCTTACTGTACAGTGCCAGCATCCCTACTCGAACCTCTGCTTTCTGGCTGAAGAAGTAATTCCTTAGGCTCGTAGGAATTAATAAATCCTTCCTCTCTTCAGAGTTGAGATTCTGGATATAACCCTAAATAGGCATTTTTTTTTTTCTTTTTTTTGAGATGGAGTCTGGCTCTCTCGCCCAGGCTGGAGTGCAGTGGCTGGATCTCAGCTCACTGCAAGCTCCGCCTCCCAGGTTCACGCCATTCTCCTGCCTCAGCCTCCCGAGTAGCTGGGACTACAGGCGCCTGCCACGTCGCCTGGCTAGTTTTTTTTTTTTTTTAGTAGAGACGGGGTTTCAACGTGTTAGCCAGGATGGTCTCGATCTCCTGACCTCGTGATCCGCCCATCTCGGCCTCCCAAAGTGCTGGGATTACAGGCTTGAGCCACCGTGCCTGGCCATGTTTTTTTTTTCTTATTGCTGCATCAGGCCCTTTCCACCAGAAATGGATCCTGTCTGGGGACACACCTGTGGCTGTGAGCCTGAGCATGAGAAAGGGAGCGACTATGTTTAAACCACAGAAGGAAGAGCTTTGTAAAGATACAGCAAGAGCATTCTGACAATAACAACATTGCTAAACCTTCAAAGGGCTTTTAAAGAAATTTTGTTGTTCCTTCGTCAAAAAATCTAAAACTAAACCTCCCATTTATGGACAAACACTGAGTCTGGGGGTTCTGTAATCTACTCCTACAATAAATCTGTGTGTATAACTCCCAGTTTACAGATAAGAAAGGCAAAGCTCTCTTCTATTAACTGAGTTCTCCCTGGGGTTCTCCCCACTGTACTGCATTCTTCTCTGGAAAACCAAAAGAATAGCAAACAATCTGATATGGGCCGGGCGCGGCGGCTCAAACCTGTAATCTCAGCACTTTGGGAGGCCGAGGCGGGCGGATCACGAGGTCAGGAGTTTGAGACCAGCCTGACCAACATGGTGAAACCCCGTCTCTACTAAAAATACAAAGATTAGCCAGGCATGGTGGCGCGCGCCTATAATCTTAGCTACTCAGGAAGCTGAGGCAGGAGAATCACTTGAACTCGGGAGGCGGAGGTTGCAGTGAACCGAGATCGCACCATTGCACTCCAGTCTGGGTGACAGAGTGAGATTCCACCTCAAAAAAAAAAAAAAAAATCTGTTATGATCCATACTGGTTTCCACAGAAGTCAACTCCCTCGCTATCTTAAAAGTGTGTGTGTGTGTGTATATATGTATATATATGTGTGTGTATATATGTATATATATGTACACATATGTGTGTTTATACATATATATATACACACACATATATATATTTTGATATAGAGATGGGATCTTGCCATGTTGCCCAGGCTGGTCTCAAACTCCTGGGTTCTAGCAATCCTCCCACCATGCTAGAATTACAGGCATAAGCCACCACACCCAGTATCTCACTATCTTAAGGGAGTTTTTCCTATTATAGTTCTGCTTATTAGCAAAGAAAGGGGAAACAATCACAAATACACAATTGCTTGCCACACACCCAGCACCTTCCTTTGTTTTTATTTTCTCCTCTTCTCCTCCTTGGGCCTGGCATAACTTTTCCACAACCAGGAGAAAGCTAATAACTAAAGTATATGAGGGCCAGCTGCAGTGGTTCACGCCTGTAATCCCAGCACTTTGGGAGACTGAGGTGGGCAAACTGCTCGAGCCCAGGAGTTCAAGACCAGCCTGGGCAACATAGTGAGACCCCATCCCTACAAAAAAATTAAAAATTAGCAGAGCATGGTGGCACGTGCCTGTGGTCACAGCTACTTGGGAGGCTGAGGAAGGAGGATCGTTTGAGCCCAGGAGGTCAAGGCTGCAGTGAGCAGTGACCTCACCACTACATTCCAGCCTGGTGACAGAGCAAGACCCTGTTTCTAAATAAATAAAGTAAATGAGAGACCTCAGCTACAGTGCCTCATCTGCTAAGCCCTTTAAGTCTGTCATTCTGACTCAGCAGTTGCTACCTTTCCCTGACTCCTATCGTGAGCAGGCCTTTCCTTTCTGTAGCAGCTGACACAGGAGTTTAAAGAAAACTTATGATACTGTTTGTACTGGGAGGCCACATGTTATGGTCTGACAAAGGCTGCATGGACTATATCTCAGCACTCTGTGAGCCCTTTCTGCTCAATGATAAACTCAACCAGCGGACATGCCCTGGCATTCTGCACTGAGGCAAAGGCCAGGTCTACAGGTCATGACATGTGATGCTACCTGTAGGCAGAGCAAGCTAGCCAGAAGTGTGGTTGCTGGAAGGGGCAGGTCCAAGCTTGCTAATCCAGTGTTCCAAGGGAAAGAAAACTGGTACCTACTGCCGGGTTGCGAGCAGAAGATCTTCACGTGGAGGAATGAATTGAGACTGCCAACTTGAACTTCACTGGAGAAACAGAATTTACGTTCAAGCGTCCTTAGGCCAGGCACAGTGGCTCTCCTCTGTAGTCGTAGCACTTTTTGAGGCCGAGGTGGGAGAATCATTTGAGGCCGGGAGCTCAAGACCAGCCTGGACAACAAAGTGAGAACCTGTCTCTACAAAAAATAAAATAATTAGTTGGATGTGGTGGCCTGTGGTCCCAGCAACTTGGGAGGCTGAGGTAGGAGGGCCCCTTGAGCCTAGGAGTTGGAGGCTGCAGTAAGCTATGATCGTGCCATTGCACTCTAGTCTGGGTGACAGAGTGAGACTCTGTCTCATAAAAATAAATACGTAAATGATTTAAAAGTATCGTTACCCGTTTCTGGCAAGGGGCAGCGCACTGACAGGCAATAAAATACTAAAAACGTATCCCTCTGCTTTAAAAGCTGTAAGTAAAAATAAAGGAGCGGGGGAAAGCATGATGTTTTGAGTTTTTCCGAATCTCAGATTTACGGGCGAAGCCTTGTGATTAGTGTTACATAAAGAGATTGCCCTTAAACCTATCTCACGCAGTGAGCAAGGTGGAAGGATTTTGTGAGTGCCAGTGTGCCTTTAAGACAGTACCAGCTTCTGACTTTGGGGGAGCTGAGGTCTCAGCTGGTCAACAGCAGCCCATAGGTCTCTTTTGGAGGCTGAGAAAAATAAAACCAATAATGAAAGTCATGTTTTCCGTTATTAACAACAACAAACAAAACCACCAACAATTTGATTCCACATGTCTAGTTTCATACAAAATTTTCCACATGAGAGGCTTAGTCTGGTAAAGGCAACACCAAATTTCATTACACACACACACACACACACACACACACACACACGGTTTTCTTTTTAAATCTACCTCATGGTAAGTGAACAATGTGTGGGGCTTGTGCATCATACAAATAAACAAACAAACAAGTTTGGCTCTTCTTTTCTTATTTCTCCATCAGCCACCTGGAATATTTTACAAACCAGAGCCTGAGTTAAAAGTACAGAACATCTTACCAGGATCCATCTGAGCTGGGGAACTTCAAGATGGCAGTCAGCCTGAAAGAGGCTGGAAAAATAATAAAGAAAGTACTGAACTCTATGGTGCCTGGAGGTTAAGTCCAGTTAGCTACTTGTCTCAGGTTTGAAATTCATACAGTTGAGCATTCTGGGCACTACGGCAATTTTGGTACATCAAAAAGAGCACGGAGGGCCAGGCATAGTGGCTCATGCCTGTAATCTCAGCACTTTGGGAGGCCAAGGTGGGGGGATCGCTTGTGGCCAGGAGTTCAAGACCAGCCTGAACAACATAGTGAGAGCCTGTCTCTTAAAAAACAACAACAGAGAAAGTCAAGAACATTGGGGCAGAGTACAGTCATTCATGTCTATAATCCCAGCACTGCGGGAGGCCAAGGCAAGAGGATCACTTGAGCCTAGGAGTTCAAAATCAACCAGGGCAACATACTAAAACTAAAAAAATTTGCCAGGCCTGGTAGGGCACAGCTGTAGTCCTAGCTACTTAGAAGGCTGAGGTGGGAGGATCGAGGCTACAGTGAGCTATGATAGTGCCACTGCACTGCAGCCTGGGCAACAGAGTGAGATCTTATCTCTTACCAAAAAAAAAAAAAAAAAACCACTGGACTAAGCAGCTTCCAGTTCCAGCTCTGCAACTGGCCACAGTGAATGAGGCTTTCAGAGAGTCATTTGCTCAATGGGAGCGAGGTTAATGTTGGGTGTTCCTAGTCAGGTTACTGTGAGTAGAGAATGAGATAAAGTAGGTCAAAGTGCTTTGAGACATTTAAAACATGACACAAATGCAAGGGATTTGTATTTTGGGAGAGCTTGGGAATTCCCTTCCTTTCCCTATGGAAAGTAAGAAAAGTCTACGCCTGTTTTATCTGTAAGGAAGGGTTAGAATCCACCTATTTTGTACTGATGGTGAAACAAAAGAGAGTTTTCTAATAAGAAGGTTGGATTAACACAAGGTTTAACCATCAAGTAATGTGACGGATTTTTAAATAAACATATGTAAATGGTCGTTGTCCCATCCTGAGTAGTGAGTAGTCACCTTGGCAGGGGAAACACTTATTTAAATTATATTTCCCATCAAAAAAATTTTTTTAACTCCTCTTTTGGAACTGTTCCTACAGCCTTTGGCACATTCTTCTGAATATGTCTGAGGGTGACACATTTTTTGTCCTTTGTGGATGATTCTGATTTTTGTAAACAGCCCAAAGTTATTTGGCACAAAGTAAGACCTTTTTTTTTTTTTAAATTGAAAATAAACTGTAACTATAAGAAGCCTATCTTTCCAGAAGAGTTAGAAATAGATTTCAAGACTGGCAGTATTGTTGGAAAGAGCTTGTTTCTTTCTAGGGTGACAAGAGGAGAAAAGCTATTTGGAAATGTATTTCCTTTTCAGTCACACCTTTAATTATTTATCTTGCAAGACTGACACTAAACTGAGTTTCCAGAAAGAAACGAACATTGCAACTAATCAACTGCTGCAACTATTTTATCACAGCTCCACAGGGCATCTGAATCCATTTGCATATGGATTAACGGGCTAGCAACAAAACAGATGCTTCCAATGAGTTCACATCTGGGTCCGTTGGAAATACAGCATCCAGCAGATTCAATTCTAACTAGCAGACTTTATACTCCCTTAAAAAGTTTGGATTTTTTTAAAGTTACAAAACAATATACCTGAAAATTAAAATATCATTATTATGATTACAATGTAACTTGAAGCAACTGCTAGATTTCCTTCTGTTGCAAAGAATTTCAGTTGTCAGCATTATTTTGAAATAAACACAATGGCACTTTCATTCTTTGAATGTTGCACACTGTGAGCACTTCAACCTTAAATGCCAATGACTTTGTACAGAAAATATTTTTCTGGCTGGGCACAGTGGCTCATGCCTGTAATCCCAGCACTTTGGGTGAATAACGAGGTCAGGAGTTCGAGACCAGTCTGGCCAACATGGTAAAACCCTGTCTCTACTAAAAATACAAAAATTAGCCGGCCATGGTGGCAGCGCCTGTAATCCCAGCTACTCAGGAAGCTGAGGCAGGATAATTGCTTGAACCTGGAAGGCAGACTAAAAATACAAAAATTAGCAGGGCATGGTGGCAGCGCCTGTAATCCCAGCTACTCAGGAGGCTGAGGCAGGAGAATTGCTTGAACCCGGAAGGCAGAGGTTGCAGTGAGCCGAGATCATGCCACTGCACCCTAGCTCTAGGTGACAGAGCAAGACTCTGTCTTGGAAAAATAAAATAAAATAAAATAAAATAAATATTTATAGTATATATATTATAAATATATAATATATATTTATTTTTCCCCAATTCTTTTGTTTTATTGTGGCAAAATTCACATAACATAAAATTCATCATGTGACGATTTTACAGTGTAGAATTCAGTGGCATTTAGTACATTCACAATGTTCTGCAACCATCATCACTATTTCCAAAAACATTTTCGTCATCCCAAAACGAAACTCGGCACCATTAAGCAGTCTCCCCACATCTTCCCTCACCTCATCTGCTGTTTTATGGATTTGCCTATTCTGGACATTTCACATAAGTGGAACCTTATAATATGTGGCCTTTTGTTTCACTTAGCCTACTATTTTCAAAGTTCATTCATATGGTAGCATGTGTCAGCACCTCATTCCTTTTTATGGCAGAATAATTGCAATGCAGATATATGACATTTTGTTTATCCATTCATTCATCGATGGACATGTGGACATCTTTTGGTTATTCCCTTTTTGTTGTTGTGGGGTTTTTTAAACTCTTATTTTAGGTTTAGGAGTACACATACAAGTTTGTTATGTAGGTAAACTGCTCATCTCAAGTTTGGTGTACAGATTATTTAGTCACTCAGGTAATAAGTATAGTATGCGATAGGTTTTCTTTTGTTTTGTTTTTTGAGACAGAGTTTCACTCTTGTTGCCCAGGGTGGAGTGCAAAGGCGTGATGTGGGCTCGCTGCAACCTCAGCCTACCAGGTTCAAGCAATTCTCCTGTCTCAGCCTCCTGAGTAGCTGAGATTACAGGCATGCGCCACCATGCTCGGCTAACTTTTGGTATTTTTAGTAGACACAGGGTTTCGCCATATTGGCCAGGCTGGTCTCGAACTCCTGACCTCAGGTGATCCGCCCGCCTTGGCCTCCCAAAGTGCTGGGATTACAGGTGTGAACCACCGGGCCCGGCCAGGTATTTTTTTTTAATCCTCTCCCTCCTCCTACCTTCCACCCTCAAGTAGGTCCCAGTGTCTGTTGTTCCCCTCTTTGTGTCTTGTTTTTTAGAGACAGGATCTCGCTCTGTCACACAGACTAGAGTTCAGTGGCATGATCATAGCTCACTGTAGCCTTGAGCTCCTGGATTCAAGCAATCTTCCTGCCTCAGCCTCCTGAGTAGCTGGGATACAGGTGTGTGTCACCACATCTGGCTTTTTTTTTTTTTTTTTTTTTTTTTTGAGACAGGGTCTGGCTCTGTTCCCTAGGCTGAAGTGCAGTGGTGCAATCTCGGCTCACTGCAGCCTCCGCCTTCTGGGCTCAAGTGATTTTCCCACCTCAGCCTTCTGAGTAGCTAGGACCACAGGCACACACCACTTTCAGCTAATTTTTATATATTTTTTTGTAGAGACAGGGTTCCACCATGTCGCCCAGGCTGCTCTTGAACTCCTGGCTTAAGTGTTTGGATTATAGGCGTGAACCACTGCGGCCAGCTAATCTTTTGGCTACTATAAATGGTGCTGCCATGAATGTGGGTATACAAGTTATTGTTTGAACATTGTTTTCAATTCTTTTTAGTATTTTGGGGGGCATACCCAGGACAAAATTACTGGGTCACATGGCAATTCTATGTTCAACTCTTTGAGAAACCACCAAGTCTCTAACTCATTTCTATGTTTACAATTTACAAGGTGTCTTGATCACCAGTTAGGAGAAGCTGGACAGCTGCAGCCAAACCCCAGGTTGGACCCAAAGAGGTCTCTTTTTCTTTCATTCATTCATTCCTCTTTTTTTTTTTGAGACAGAGAGTCTCACTCTGTCACCCATGCTGGAGTACAGTGGCGTGATCTCAGCTTACTGCAACCTCCAACTCTTGGGTTCAAGCAATTCTCCTGCCTCAGCCTCCCGAGTAGCTGGGACTACAGGCACCCACCACCAAGCCCCACTAATTTTTGTATTTTTAGTAGAGATGAGGTTTCACCATGTTGGCCAGGCTGGTCTCAAACTCCTGGCGTCAAGTGACCTGTCCGCCTCAGCCTCCCAAAGTGCTGGGATTACAGGCATAAGCTACTGTGCCTGGCCCTCTTTTTCTTTCTTTCTTCCTTCCTCCTTCTTCTTCTTCCTTCATTTGACTTTCAGGTCAAAGAGGTCTCTTTTAAAAAACTACACTGAGTAGAAGAGCCAGACTCGATGTGAGCCAAGTTTGTTCCAAGGCAAGCTTACACGGAGGACTTTGAATGGCTTTCTCTGCTGCTCTGCATGTCACAACATGAACTGGCTGGGCAGGAATACCTTCCTGCCTCCTAGGCATTCTTGGTTTTCCATTATGTTACACACACTTCTGAAAAAAGATGTTAACTACCAACCTACAAGTTTCTCTCCTCTGTCTTTGTTGGAGTTCAGATTAGCACCTGGGGTCAATGCAAAAACAGTGCTTGGGGACAGGTTCTATGCCCCAATCCTAGGAGAGGCGAGTCCTTGCATGCTGAGAACAGGGCCTCCCAAACACTAGATGGGATGATGGAGAAATTCTCCATCCAGGGCAGGCTTTTACCATATATTTTGCCTGACAGCACTGCTCAGTGATTCTGACTCTATCAATCCACAGATATCGGAGGTGAGCCTACTGTACTTATATACCGTATGTTGTCCAACCTCCAGGCTTGCCAGAGCCACAGGAGATAATCCTACTACAGGCATTGTTTACTGCAGCCAATCTACTGAGTTGAGGCTTCTCAGTCATTAACCCAACCCCAGACAGTAACTGACTAGTACCGATTTTAAAATTTAAACCTGTTCAGGAGTTTCTTGGCATGCTGACCTCTTACCTCAGCTCCCTCACACATAGGAAGTTTCTGAGCCACAGAAGCCCAAAGCTATGTTGCATTGCCAAAAACAAGGACAGACCAAAGTGGCTTTTTCCACTTGAAACTAAATACTAAGAATGAAGAGGTCGGTTTTAGGGGGTCCCGGTTAAGCAGTTTCTCTGCCAACCCACAGCAGTCCCTTGAGGCTTGTCTCCTGGCCTCCTTTCAGGTGTCCTGGCCTGAATCTGCCATTAGGAAAGAAAAAAAGTCCCCTGACGGGTCATATCCTCTGTAATCTGGCAGGAAAGCTAAAATGTGCGTGCTCCCATTCCTCGTTGTTTGTGTATTTGCTTCCTTGTTGGGAAGAGCCTGCATCACAGTGTCCGGTGTAGGGGATTTTCACCATGACCTCACCCTCCTGCTGCCACTCACTAATTCCGGCTCGGCCAAGCGTCCCCGAAGTCACATCACAGCCCAGGTGGAATGCACGAGTGAGCCATTAACAGTCCCTCGTAGCACGTCTCAGGTGAACATCAACTTCAGTTCTTTCCCCTCATAGATGGCCCTGGCAGGGGTCTGAAAATGCCAGAAAGAGCTGGAAGTGGGGGTGGATGACGTCTCGTTACCGTTCTGGGATTTGAAGACTAGAGAAGGTCAAAGGAATCACCTTAAGAAAACACATCAGGCCAGGGCCCGCTGGCTCTGTCTGGAATCCCCGCACTGTGGGAGGCCAAGGCTAGAGGCATGCTTGAGCTCAGGACTTCGAGACCAGCCTGGACAACATAGGGGAAGATCCCTGTATCTAAAAATAAATACAAAAAATTAGCCGGGTGTGATGGCACACGCCTGTAATCCCAGCTACTCGGGAGGCTGAGACGGGAGGATGGCTTGAACCTGGGGGGCGGAGGTTGCGTGAGCCGAGATCGCGCCACTGCACTCCAGCCTGGGCGACAGGGTGAGATTCCGTCTCAAAAAATAAAAAATAAAGTAAAATAAAATAAAGAAAATGCACCAAAGGCCTGCCAGGCTCAAGCCAGCTGTTCTGTTCAAATAACTTTCGAGTTAGTGGCCTCGAAATGGGTCGGGTGGGCGGTAACAGCGGGCAGCGGGCGCGAAACGCGGGAGAAAGGGCGGCTGAGTGGGAGCCCAAAGAGCCGCGTCCGGGACCTGGTCTCCGGCCTCCAGGCCTCGGGCAAGCCCTTCTGCCCACAAGTAGGTTCAGACCATGAAAGGGAAACAGAAAGTTGTGCTCCCTAGCCCGGCCCACGTGACCGCGGTTCCTCATCCCTCCCCGTGGGCACCCGAGCGACACACCGAGCGCGTGACTCGCCGCCCAAGGCGGGAGGCGGGGGAGCGGCCACGGCGTGCGCGCGCGCCTCCGGGAGACAGCGGGAGCGCGCACGCTCCGGGGCCACCGCCCCTCCCGGGCCGGGCCCGCCCTCCTTCCCTCCCTCCCCCGCTCTCCTGGCCCGCCCTGCTCGGCCCGCCCTGCGAGTCAGTTCGCTGGTTCCCTCCCTCCCTGGGCGCGCTCGGGCCGCCACCGCGCACCCCGCCCTCGAGCCGCGGTGCCGGAGCCGCCCGCCGCCGGAGGAGGAGGTGGAGGGAGCCGGAGGGGCCCGCCGAGGCGGCGGCGGCGGCGGCAAGATGGCGGACTTCCTGCCGTCGCGGTCCGTGCTGTCCGTGTGCTTCCCCGGCTGCTTGCTGACGAGCGGCGAGGCCGAGCAGCAACGCAAGTCCAAGGAGATCGACAAATGCCTGTCTCGGGAAAAGACTTACGTGAAGCGGCTGGTGAAGATCCTGCTGCTGGGCGCAGGCGAGAGCGGCAAGTCCACCTTCCTGAAGCAGATGCGGATCATCCACGGGCAGGATTTCGACCAGCGCGCGCGCGAGGAGTTCCGCCCCACCATCTACAGCAACGTGATCAAAGGTGCCGGGCCGGGAACGGGGTCCGGGGGTTAGGGGCCAGGGGGCTGGGGCGGCGGCGGGCGCGCGGCCGGGCACCGCCCTCGTCCGCTCTGTCGCTGGCGGAGGACCGGGCCCGGCGGGCGGGCTGGCGGGAAGGGGGCGCGCCCCGGGAACCGACCCTGCCCGCCCGGGGTGCCCTCGCCCCCCAGGCAAGAGGATGCTCGGGGTCGCCCTGCTCTCCTCCTTGTCTCCCCGGTGGGCGTCACGGCCATTCCCCCACCCCCCACCGCGTCCTGGTCTCGCCCCCTACGAGAGGGAAGTGGGGCGAGCTGGGTGCTGCCTCGGGGTGTGGGGAGACCTCTTCTGTCCTCCCCGCTGCGGATGAGGCAGGAAGACCGAACAGCAGCCCCAGCCGCTTCACCCCCATCCCCTGCTCGGGCGATGTGGGCCGAACCTCGTTACCCCGCTGGGTGACCCCAGTCACATGGGGTCGCGTGCGCTCCCAACTCCCTGTTTCCTTGGCAGTCTCCTAAGCAAGCGAGTTCTGGAACCGTCGCAATAAGGGAACTTTTTCCCCCGATACTTCTTGTCAAGGGCGTAGAGTGACAGCCTCCTTTTAAGCAAGGATATGAAACTTGAGAGGGTGTCAGGTTGACCGTACTGGAATCAGAAGAGAATGGACCCGTACAGTTAGTCTGAAAAAGTAGCCTCTGTGCTTTTTCGCCCCAGTGTCACGGTCAGGTAGGATGTTTACGTGTAATTTCTGTGCAACACGTTCGACTCTCCTTTTCGCTAAGTAACTGGGAGCTGGCGGGAAGGGAGTACTACTACTTCTGTTTAGATGAAATGTAGTGGTAAGAAGACTGGCCTAAAAGTCATGTGGATGCTGTACAGATGGAAACAATGAATGAGTGTTGAGTTAGATAATTGGTTCTGCCCTTTATTGACAGTAGTTTTAAAATTAAACTTTGTTCTTAAGTTAAAAACAAGTTGTTTATTTCTGGGCATTCAAAGTAATAAAAAAGACGGTTTTTGTCATTTGAAAGATAATTAACACTCGTGTTTCTGTGTGTCAGGTGTGTTCTATAGAAAAGACATTTTGGCAGAATTTAGGTGCAGAGCCTGGTACCTCAGGTGCATCTGGATTTTATTTTATCTGGGGAGCAGTTTAGGAGTTTGCTACAGATTGCAGGTCCTTTTAAGTGGGATTTTTTGGTCAGGAAGTACATAAGGGACTTCTTAATGTCACCCCTGCTCCCCCACCTTCCAGCGTTTGGTTAAAGGAAAAACTGCCTGAAGAGCCAGGCATTGTGGAGTAATGAACTAGAGAGAATCACTAGACCACAGCCCGCTGTAGCCCTAGTGCCTCTGCAGTTAAACTATAAAGAACAGTTGTATTTATCCTGCTGTAATGTTTAGCACAAAACTAATTAAGGTCTCTTTCAAGGCTGCAGACTCTGCCTTGACAGTCCTTAATTGAAGGAACCTTTGTAACCTGATGCAGCTGAACTTAAGGAATTATGTTAATGAATAGCATCAGCATGTTAACTGATTGTGAGCCAGGTAAACACCTCTTCTTAATGTACACTGAGTTGTAAGTGTGATCTACTTGAGCATTGTTGCGAGATGATGTAAGTCGTCAGGAATCTAGTTTTTCCGAGTTGACATGAAATTTGACAGAAGAACAGTTTTTCAGGCTGGGCGTGGTGGCTCACTCCTGCAATCCCAGCACTTTGGGAGGCCACAGTGGGAGGATGGCTTGAGCCCAGGAGTTCTAGACCAGCTGGGCAACATAGCCAGACCTCGTCTCTATTAAAAAAAACAAAAAAAAAAAAAAAAAAAAAACCAAAAAAACACCAGTTTTTCAGCTATTCAAACAGATGACTTCCTAATAGCCAAGTGACTGTTCAGATTGATCAAAGGTAATGAAAGTAGTAAATCAGTGATATGAAATATGAGTTTGAACTGACTAACCTCTGTGAGCTGGAGTCCGATTTTGTATTATTTTGCAGTTGCTCTTCCTCCCTTTTAGGGAAATTGAAGGCCGTCCTGTGACTTAAACTGGATTGAAACTTAGGCTGGAAGAAGTTTTTAAATTTTGAATGTGTTCCTAGAAGACTCAATGTTGGGTTACGGTGCCGAAGGAACAAACAGAACATGGAGCTATAATGTAATAGTTGGTTCTTAGTGTGTCATAAATGAACATCTTTTAGGCTCGTAAAATCTTGGTTGTGTCCGTTTTCTTGTGAGCTTGGACATTGGTCTGTGCAACATAAGTTCCTTTTCCTTTTTGAGTTGGGTTCTTTTTTGACTACCTTCTACCCCAGAAGTTATTTTATAAATTGGAACATGTTAAAAATCCTTCAGAAAGAGGAATTGTGCTAATAGTATTTGCTTTTCAAGGCTCTAATTTTAAGACAGTGAGCAACTGTTATTTTTTTTTAACCTCTGAGAAGTTACATTTGTTTTTAATGTTGGTCTTCATTTTTGAAGATTTGTCTGGGATAATTCAGAAGTGTAAGGAAATAATACTGAAATAAAAACTTATGATAATATGTAATGACTCCTCTCCATACATTTTTTTTTCTTCTTTTTGAACAAAGGTATGAGGGTGCTGGTTGATGCTCGAGAGAAGCTTCATATTCCCTGGGGAGATAATTCAAACCAACAACATGGAGATAAGATGATGTCGTTTGATACCCGGGCCCCCATGGCAGCCCAAGGAATGGTGGAAACAAGGGTTTTCTTACAATATCTTCCTGCTATAAGAGCATTATGGGCAGACAGCGGCATACAGAATGCCTATGACCGGCGTCGAGAATTTCAGCTGGTAAGAGATTTGCTCTTTTAAAACGTGTGGTTTTATTTTAGCGACGTTTAGTAATACAGGTTGCACATCCCTAATGCGAAAATTCGAAATGCTCTCAAATCTCAAAGTATTTGAGTTGGAGGAGCAGACTGAGAGGCTAAGGGATAGACCTAATGTGTCCTAGTCTATAATGACTACTTGTAAAAATAGTGCATAAAATTACCTTTAGGCTACATGTCTTAAGGTATATATGAAACATAAATGAATTTCTAGTTTAGACTTGAGTCCCACTCCCAGCATATCTCTTGTGTATGCAGATATTTCAAAAATCTGAAAAAATTACAAATCCAAAACACTTCTGGTCCCAGGCATTCAGATAAGGGATGCTCAACCTGTATCTGATTTTAGCACACCTTTTTCACTGACTTCCATAATATAATGTATCTATCCAAAATTGTAGCCTCAGAAATTGGTTTTTTTGGGGTTTATTTTGACATGGAGTCTCACTGTGTTGCCTAGGCTACAGCGCAGTGGCGTAATCTTGGCCCACTGCAACCTCTGCCTCCAGGGTTCAAGCAACTCTCGTGCCTCAGCCTCCTGTGTAGCTGGGTCTACAGGCACGTTCCACCACACCTGGCTAATTTTTGTCTTTTTAGGAGAGGCAGTTTCACCATGTTAGCCAGGCTGATCTGGAACTCCTGACCTCAAGTGATGCGCCCACTTTGACCTCCTAAATTGCTGGCGTTGCGCCAGGCACTTTTCCCCTTTTTCCTTAAAGGAGACTACCCATGAAATACTTTGTAGCTGTTACACAACATTGAAGACAGGTTTGGAAAAAAAGTATCCAGTCCAGGTTAAAAATACAGAATACAGTTGAAACAGATTTTTAATCAAGTGTTTGGTACTTTAACTGTGAATGCTGTGATTGGGTTTTACTTGCCAAAGGCCAGAAAGATTCCAGCAGTGATAGAAATCTAGACTGTATGCCATTTGGAAGTAATTCAGATCTGAAGTGTTTTACTCTAGTATGATTAAAATGGAGTCACAGTTAAAGGTAAAACTGCTGGGTGGGTGCGGTGGCTCATGCCTGTAATCCCAGCACTTTGGGAGTCTGAGGCGGGTGGATCACCTGCCTGATGTCAGAAGTTCGAGACCAGCCTGGCCAACATGGGGAAACACCATCTCTACTAAAAAATACAAAAATTAGCCGGGCGTGGTGGCAGGCACCTGTAATCCCAGCTACTCAGGAGGCTGAGGCAGGAGACTCGCTTGAACCCAGGAAGTGGAGGTTGCGGTAAGCCGAGTTTGCTCCACTGCACTCCAGCCTGGGCAATAAGAGCAAAACTCCGTCTCCAAAAAAGTAAATAAATAAACTGCTTAGGAAGTTGTTTGATGATGTCACCAACATTAATCCACATTAATGGGTGTGGCTACAAGGTGATGTACAACCAGCCATCCTTGCTGTTATTATTTGTACTTAGAAGCAGTCTTGCCTTTTAAAAGTTCTAGGAAAGTGTTCCTGATAGCTTTTTATAAAACTGACACCTTAATTTTGACTATATCTGAATTATAGCTTTTATATCTGTCATTCAACTAGCATTGGATTATTTACCGTCTTATATAGTTCTCTTCTATCATGTTTGTATCTTGTCTTTTCAAGTAATGTGTTTATTTCTGTCTCACATTGTTGTTAAAATGAATAGCTGCCAGTATTGCATGTTGAAAATGATGAATTTAACTTGACAAATGACCTCCATCCAATTCCCAGATTTCTGGTTAGTTTTGTCCTTTGATGAATGTTTCTTACTTTATTTTTGGTAGACTTGCTTGCATGAGTTCTTCCATATACCCCTTCCCATCGCCCATCACCCTACCTCCTGTTTTTCGTTTTTTTGTTGTTTTGTGTTTTTTTGAGACAGAGTTTTGCTTTTGTTGCCCAGGCTGGAGTGCAGTGGCGCAATCTTGGCTCATCTCCGCCTCCCAGGTTCAAGCGATTCTCCTGCTTCAGCCTCCTGAGTAGCTGAGATTACAAGCATGCGCCACCACACCTGGCTAATTTTATATTTTTGGTAGAGATAGTGTTTCTCCATGTTGGTCAAGCTGGTCTCAATCTCCTGACCTTAGGTGATCCACCTGCCTCGCCCTCCCAAAGTGTTGAGATTACAGGTGTGAGCCACTGCGCCTGGCCATCTACCTCCTGTTTTTAAGTGCTGCTTATTCTCCTTTCTTCTTAGTTCATTTTCTCAACAAACCACACGCTTTCAACTCAGTTTTCTCAGGCTCTATTCATCCTTCCAGGTCAGAGAAGAAACATTCATCTGTAATAAGCGTACAGTGCATATGGATTAAATGAATAAATGAAGAACTGCATACCTGAAAGTTCTCTGTGGGCAAGTTGCATATTTGCCCTAAGTCCGTTTAATTAAAATTGGGTTTCATGGACAGTGTTTTAAATTTGGAAGCTTAGGTCTAACTGTCTCACATCAGGACTGTCATGTCATCATCATTGAGAAAGCATCCCTAAGTGTATCTTTGTGATTAAGAACGAGTAGGTAAAACCACTCAGGATGAGGACCTGCTTGTTGTTGACTTGAGCCACTTGATGCTTAAGGAGTAAAGAAGTCCTCAAAGATGAGGAGAGATAAGTTCCAGAAATACTTTTTTCCATGATGAAAAGTAGAGACAAGAAAAGAGGAACAGAGCAAGATCTAATTTTAAACTTCTGGAGGACAGACATTCTTTTTTCCTGAGTCTATGCTCAGCATTGTTTTTTGTTTCTTTGCTTTTGTTTTTTAAGAGACAGGGTCTCACTGTTGCCTAGGCTGGAATGCACCGTTGTGATCATAGCTCGCTGTAGACTCAACTCCTGGGCTCAAGTGGTTTTCCAGCTTCAGTCTCCCAAGTAGCTCGGACTACAGGTGTGTGCCACCACACCCAGCTAATTTTTTTAAAACTTTTTGTAGAGGTGGGGTCTTGCTATGTTGCCTGTGCTGGTCTTGAACTCCTGACCTCAAGCAGTCCTCCTGTCTTGGCTTCCCAAAATGTTGCGATTACAGGTGTGAGCCACTATGCGTGGCTTCAGCATTGTTAATAGCACCTGACACATATAGATGCTCCATTATTATGTTGACTTAATGGCTCTTAAACTCTTGGATGTGCTGTGGTGCTTGGCATAGTGTCAGGCACTGAGAAGGCACTGGCTTACTTAAAATTTTCCTCAAAGTCATCAATTCCATCTACTCATCTACATGCAGCAGCTCCCCACGTTCTGATTTTTCTACCTCTGTAACATGTCTTGTATTCATTCCCTCCATGTTATTGTCCTGCTTCCTCTTGCTTGGATTCCAAGGCAGTCTTGTTCAAACACAGCATTGCTTTGCTCAGAAAGCTTTGGTGGCTTGCCATTACCTCCAGAACAGAGTTCAGCTTCTTTGTGTGAGTCAAGACTCTAGCTAGCTTACCTGTGATTCCAATATATTTCATTAGGCCACTGGACATACTCTGTAATCTCTTGATTCCCACATACCCTAATTTTTTGCTTCTATAGCTGTCGTCATGCGTAGTCCCTCTGCCAGAATTATTCTTTACCCTGTCTGTTATTAGGTCTTGCCCTTCACTTAATGCAGTGATAATCACACTCATTGTGGCCCACGGACCCCATGGACTGGAATGCTTGTTAAAACAAACAAGTAGATGCTCAGACTTCATACCTGACGATCTGATTCTGGATTCTGGGATGGGACCCAGGGATCTGTATTTTTAGCAAATAGCCATAGGTGATTTGGATGAATTTGCCCCATGCCTCCCTTTCCCCAGGACCAGTGCATTAGGGGCTATGTCTCCTTCTTTGAAACATCTCCAGTCTTCCTGGCTAGAATGGAGAGCTCTGTGTCCTTTGCTTTCCCTAGCATGCTTACTTCTGTCACTCCTCACGGTACCCATTATGTGTGTTAGAGTTACAACTTTCATGTGTAGCTGTCAGTCATGTAGACGTCCTTTGGTATGCCTTGTTTGTCTTTTTCTCTCCCACTAGCATAGTGCCTGACACTTTTGTTTCCTCATTTTTCAGACATTCTTAATTACAGAGGTCTTCTAAAAAAGTAAAATATCTGTAATCCCAGCTCTTTGGGAGGCTGAGGCAGGCAGATCACTTGAGGTCAGGAGTTGGAAACCAGCCTGACTGACATGTTAAAACTCCATTTCTACCAAAAAAAAAAAAGAAAACAAAAACAAAAATTAGCCAGGCATGGTGGCATGTATCTGTAGTCCTAGCTACTCAGGAGGCTGAGGCGCAAGAATTGCTTGAACTCAGGAGGTGGAGGTTGCAGTGTTGGGGATCATGCTAAGCACTCCAACTTGAGCGTCAGAGTGAGACCCTGTCTCAAAAAAATAAAAACGTAAAGATAAATAATATAATTTAATTCTGCCCTTTTGAGAAATACAGATTATTTCTGTAACCATTTCCTAATTTTCTAGGAAGTGGAAAGTTCTCGTATAATTATAATTTTTATTTGGGGGGTTTTGGAATGTGTTTTTGTTATGTTTAGCAACATATTTTTGAATTTTGGTTAGGAAAAGTAAACATCAGAAGAAATAGAAGAGGTTAGCAGATAAAGTAACTAAAATTAAAATTAACCTTTTCATTTCAACTAATGATTTGATTATTAAACTTATTAATGAAAATTAAAAACTGACAGGTTTTAAGGCTCTACATGACTTAACATTTTGCTTAAGATGAACAACTGCCCTTTAATCAATTTTCGGGACAAGGGATAGGGTATTGATAACACAGCTTAGGTTTTTAGCAGGCTACTCATTTGTTAGTAATAACTTTGGGTGTAAACATGAATGTTTTTCTTTCTAAGTTCCCAAAGGCAAACATTTCCTTTTTTGGTTAGTTCCATTATGGGTCAGCTAAATAGCTTACTGTGGAAAAGAAAAATACAAGATTCACATTCTTGTTATAACTTAAGGTACCTTTCTAGTTACTATAAATCAACACATTGAGGATAATATATTGTAAGAAGTGGCCTCTTTTAGTACTGAATTAAATATTTAAAATACTCTACTTTGGCTGTACGTTCAGTATGCCTGCCACTGCACTTTTGAGTTACCCTGTTTTAGAAAACCTTCTCATGTGACAATAACTAGATAATTTGGTAACTCAGATGAATAAAGAGATGGGAGTCAGGGGTTGGCTGGATGATACAATTGGAGATATGGATGAAAGCTAACAAAATGGCTAGGAGTCATTTCCAACTAATTTTTTTGTTTAATTTGTATTCGCTTATTGAGAAGTATAAGCAACACTGGTTACGTAGGACAGGACAGCGTGTGTGACAGTGGGAGGAACATCCCACAGCTTCCTACTTTCTGTAAACAGTTTAACATTGTCAGCATTAATACAGCTTCCTGTAATGGCCAGTCTGTCTTTGCAATTCCTGAAACCAAACTGTTTTTTGCTAATCATGGTACCTTCAGTTAGACTTAATTCTCTTCTTTTTGTGCCTGATGTTATTCTTCTTGAAGCCCATAAGGTAGTGTATTCATTAACACAGAGATTTACTCCCTCAATCTGTGTAACAAGGTAACCATTTAGCTCCATGACTGGCGTTTAAAAAGCTGAGGTCCAACTAAGTATTCTAGAAACTTCAGTTTCAGCTAATTTTTTAAAAAATTTATTTGCACTGCAGCACGTATTTGAAATATAATACAATCAAGAGTCATTTGAAGCTCCTGTAGTCCCAGCTACTGGGGAGGCAGGAGGATTGCTTGAGCTCAAGAATTCAAGTCCAATGTGGGCAACATAGTGAGGACAGCCCCCGCTTAAAAAAAAGAATCAGAGTCATTTATTTATAAATTAATGCAAATTTGGATTTGCTTTAAATAGTAAAGAATTGCTACTTTCAGTTGTAAAATATTATGTTTCTTTTGGATGATTGGTCCATTTTCTCTTAAGTATAGTCAAGCAAGGACTTTGAGTTGCTAAAAACCTATTGGGTATCTTTTGGTTCTAGGGTTAGTGTTAAATACTTCATCCCATATAAAATAAAGATTATATATAACATTAGAGATAGTAGAGGTTTTTATCTTACTTTATTAATAGTTTTTAGAGACAGAGTCTCACTCTGTTAAACAGGCTGAAGTGCAAGTGGTGTGATCATAGTTCCCTGTAACCTTGGAACTCAGGTGTTCCTCCTGTCTCAGCCTCCTGAAGTGCTGGGATTACAGTAGTGAGCCACCTCACCCAGCCAGAGATGGTAGAGATTTTAAAATTGACTTTAATTTCCTTGTGATGAAATTGATCAGATGTCAGAGTGGTTACATTTTATCCAAATCTTGTAAACCCAGAGCTTTATGTTTATTTACGTTAAACACAAAGGTTTTTTTTTTCTTTTTAATTTCTTTTTTTAAATTTCCGTCAGTTCCTTTAAGTTTACACTTATAGTTTTAATACAACTTTGTGAGGTGTGTGTGCATGCATACATAGGTGATATCATTTGATGTGTTCTATTATGTTGAAATTTTCATGTTTGCATTTTTTTGGGTGAAAACTTGTCAGGCTGTAGGATGTCTGGGTTCTTGTAAAGGGGAATTGGAAAATACTTGCTGCTCTCTATATTACCTTTTATTGCTAAACAAAGCTAGTGGCACAATAATTTATGATTCTCTGAAAATGGTTATTAAACAACTAAGAGGTGGAACAAGTAAATAGTTTTGTTATGAAAAGTAGACTTTAGTTTCAGAACTCTTTGCCTAGAGTATGAACCTAACCCAGGAAAAAGGTTTGTGAGCTTACTTTAAAGAAAAGCATAATGGCCAAAGAACTCCTTGGATTGAATGTTCCCTGCTCATCTTTCACAGATATGCAGCAGCCAACCAAGTTGGGGTATCCAGTCCTGTTAGCCCAAAACAGGTGCCAGTTTCTTTCTTTAGAAAATTAATTCAGGCTGAGAATTGCTTGAGGCCAAGAATTCCAGAACGGCCTGGCCAACATAGCAAGATCCTGTCTCTACAAATAATTTTAAAAATTAGGCAGGCGCAGTGGCACGTGCCTGTAGTCCCACCTACTTAAGAGGTTGAGAGAAGGAGATCGCTTGAGCCCAGGAATTTGAGGTTGCAGTGAGCTGTGATTGCACCACTGCACTCCAGCCTGGCCGACAGTGAGATCCTGTCTCAAAAATAAATAAAAATAAAATTCATAGTACTGATAATTATAATAATTGTTTAATATAATAACTGTTTAATGCCTTATGTTTTATAACATTTGCTTCGCACTTTTCAAAGCCCTATCACATTCATGATCATATAGTCCTATATTTAAAAAGGAGACAGAATCCTGAAGTGTCAGGTCCCCCAAAAAAAGAGCAAAACAAGATATACTGTTATGCCCATTTCACAGATTAAAAAATGGAGACTCAGAAAGATTCCTTGAGATGCTTCAATTCACAGACCTAGTAAATAATAATAGATTAGACAACGCAGTCCCAATCTGCTGACTCCTAGTCCACAGCTCCGGCCACCACACCATTTTACTGGCACTCAGACATGGCGTCTGTGGAGCATTCTTCTTGTCTTTCATTCCCAACTTCTGACCACCACCCATACATACAAATAATTAACACTTCCCTATTAAGTTCTAGCACATTATTTTAAGTGCATGTAAGGTTTTATTTAAGAGTGTTTTGTGTTACGCTCATAGTCACATAGTTATTTTTATATCCTGAACTTTCCTAATATCCTTGTATCATTTCTTCTTTATTATAGTAATGATATAAGTAATCTTAAGCGATGTTTAATAGTAAATTTACTAACTCTGAATGGTACATTTTATCCTAATCACTATTCAGCTTGGTAAAGGTTCAGTTTGAATCTTTACCTCCTTGAAACTAACTGTAATAGTGATTCTCAACTGATGTTTCATCAGTGGACCCAGGTTTTTTTGTTTTTGTTTTTGTTTTCAGACAGAGCCTTGCTGTGTTGCCCAGGCTAGAGTGCAGTGGCATGATCCCAGCTCATTGCATCTTCCAATTCCCAGGTTTAAGCCCTGACCCAGCCTCCCGATTAATTGGGACTACAGGTGTGTACCACCACACCCAGCTAATTTTTGTATTTTAGTAGAGATGGGGTTTCACCATGTTGGCCAGGTTGGTCTCGAATTCCTGACCTCAGGTGATCTGCATGTCTCAGCCTCCCAAAGTGCTGGGATTACAGGCGTGAGCCACCGTGCCTGTCTGAACACAGTTTTTAATGTATTCTGAAAAATAGAAGTTTAGTGGCAACCAGTTAGCTGAAAGAGATTGCCAGCATTTTTCTAGGATAGTGCCATTTGGAAATTAGTGCCTGTCTTATATGTAGTTGGTCAGATTTGAGTTTGTTTTAGAAAGGAGGACACCAGAACATTTTTTTTTTCTTTTTGAGATGGAGTCTCACTCTGTTGCCCGCATTGGAGTGCAGTGGCATGAACTTGACTCACTGAAACCTCCACCTACCAGGCTCAAGCAATTCTCCTGCCTCAGCCTCCCGAGTAGCTGGGATTACAGGTGTGGGCCACCATACCTGGCTATTTTTTGTATTTTTAGTAGAGATAGGGTTTCACCATGTTGGCCAGGCTGGTCTCGAACTCCTGACCTCAAGTGATCTGCCCGCCTTAGCCTCCCAAAGTGTTGGGATTACAGGCGTGAGTCACTACGCCCAGCCTATTGTTAACTTTTTGTGAACTCCTTTGAAATGCTTCCCGTGTAATCATGTCACAGTTTTCATACTGCCTATGAGCACTTGAGACTGCAATTTGTCACAGTTTTTTCTTCTTTTTCGTTTTTTTAAGAGATGGGGTTTTGCCAGGTTGCCCAGGCTGGTCTTGAATTCCTGGGTTCAATTAATCTCCCACCTCGGCCTCCCAAAGTGCTGGGACTACAGGCGTGAGTCACCACCATGCCTGGCTTGTCACAAATTTTTGTTCCAGTTAAAAGTGACCTAATTTTTTTTTAAGTGTGTATTTCTGGAAATTAGAAGTGATTTTTATTTCCCTACTTGAAAGTATTTCGTTTTTCCCTAGCTATATACTATTCACCTTTGTCTATATTGTGAACCTATCTTGTTTGCAAGATGCCTTTTATTCAAAAGAACTTGTTATAGCCACATTAGCAGAGCATAGAATGAGCTGATATGGATCAAGAAAATAGTTTTGTTTTGAAAACTGAACTTTAGTGCACTTGGCCAAAGTACTGATCTGTTGCGTTGATGGTAGCTGTTTATCTTAATCTTCCAAATGTAATCACTCTTCTTTTGGCAAAATGAGTTGAAAGTAGTTTTTCTTTTTCTACTTTTTGACACAGGGTCTTGCTGTGTTCCCCAGGGCTGTGTGCAGTGGCATAGCCATGGCTTACTGTATGTAGCCTTGACCTCCCCAGCTCAGGCAATCTTCCCACCTCAGTCTCCTGAGTAGTTGAGATTACCAGCACATACTACCACACCCGGCTAGTTTTTTTGTTATTTTCAGAAACAAGGTCACTATGTTGACCAGGGTGGCCTTTCCCCTGGCCTCAAATGATCCTCCCATCTTGGCCTCCTAAAGTGGGGGGATTTCAGGCGTGAGCCACTGTGCCCAGCCTCAAAAGGATTTTTAAATCCATTCAGTGGGTAAACTTTTTCATCCCCATCTACTCTGCAGTAGATCCAAAATACTTCAGTGGAAGTCTTTGTTGATTTTTGTTTGTTTGTTTTTTGTTCTTGTTTTCATTTTTTATCAATCCTGGCCTACAGATATTTTTGTTTTTTAATCTAAGTAGTAAAATCTGTGTGCTTGGTTGTGCTGTGACTTTTTAAAAGCTTTTATCTTCCATACAAATTAAAAAATAACCATATTTTGTCGAAGTGTAGTGACTCACATCTGTAATCTCAGCACTTTGGGAGGCTGAGGTAGCAGATTGCTTGAGTCCAGAAGTTTGAGACCAGCCTGGGCAACATGCCAAAACCCTGTCTCTACAAAATACGCAAAAATTAATCCAGCATAGTGGCGCACACCTGTGGTCCCAGCTACCCGGGGGTCTGAAACAAGAGGACTGCTTGAGCCTGGGAGGCAGAGTTGCAGTGGCCTAAGATTTGCACCGCTGCACTCCAGCCTGGGAGACACAGCAAGACCTTGTCTCAAAAAAAAAAAAAAAAAAAAAAAAAAAAAAAAAAAATTAATAAACATGTTCAAACTTAATGATTTTATATATTGCAAAACATTTTTACATTTGGGTTCATGTGATGGCCTTAAGATTGGATTTGGTTTTGTGCCGTGCTGTGGGATAACGTGGAGTAAGGCAGCAGCCAGAGTTCCTGTTCTGCCTGCCACTCACTGTGTGAGCTCAGGCAAGTCCCTTGGCCTCTCTGAATTTCTAATTCTGCAACTGTAAAATGAGGATGATCTATTATTAGGGGCCTACTATTATTATTGTGACGAGGACATGAGATCACCCATGTAAAGCCCCAGACCTGACTTGTATTAACCATATTATTAACATTATTAATATTCCTAATGGTCTTTATGCACCTAAATAGCTTCATAGAAAAATAAAGCACTGTAAACTTTGATTTGATTTACTCTCTAAACCTGATTACCAATATAAAAAATTCTGAATAATGTAGAATATATTACTTGTGTTTTCTTATTAGATTGTATGTTGTCTGTAGGACCACAAGTTGAAGAGAGATTTGAGGTTTTCCTTGTTAAATTTGTTCTTTTTTTTGAGATGGAGTCTCGCTCTGTTGCCCAGGCTGGAGTGCAGTGGTGCAGTCTTGGCTCACTGCAACCTCCCTCTCCCAGGTTCAAGTGATTCTCCTGCGTTGGCCTCCCAAGTAGCTGGGACTACAGGCCCGCGCCACCATGCCTGGCTAATTTTTGTATTTTTAGTAGAGATGGGGTTTCACTATGTTGGCCATGCTGGTCTGGAACTCCTGACCTCAATTGATCTGCCCACCTTGGCCTCCCAAAGTGTTGGGATTATAGGCTTTACTGCGCCCGGCCACGTTGTTATGTTAGTTCTTGTTGCCTAGTGATACCGCTGTGCTTGATTTTTAGATCAAAAACTTATGATGTGGTTCTTCATTTTTTTTTTTTTTTTGAGGTGGAGTTTCGCTCTTGTTACCCAGGCTGGAGTGTAGTGGCGCGATCTTGGCTCACGGCAACCTCTGCCTCCCGGGTTCAAGCAATTCTCCTGCCTCAGGCTTCCGAGTAGCTGGGATTACGGCATGTGCCACCATGCCTGGCTAATTTTGTATTTTTAGTAGAGACAGGGTTTCTCCATTTTGGTCATGCTGGTCTTGAATTCCTGACCTCAGGTTACCTACCCGCTTTGGCCTCCCTAAGTGAGGGGATTACAGGCGTGAGCCACCACGGCTGGCTGGTTCTTCATTTTTTCACAGTGCCTTTTTAAACAAGTGAAAACGTTTTACAAACGATAGGTCTATATTTTTATGGCTAGTCCTAGTGTGTCTTTGTAAATGTAAAAACATAAAACTCTAAAGAATCAAATGTCATTTGAAAATAATAGACTGTTTTATAGATGGTTGGTGAAACTAACCAGTATTGGTCCTTCTCATTATCACGATGAGATTTGTAGCCAGAATTATTTGATTGTTTGGAGAATGTGTTCCTGAAATGCCTCAGACGTACCAGAGTGAGACAAGTCATTTATCTTCCTGCTGGAGGCATGGGGAGATAACCAGTGGCTCAGGTGCAGAGTGTTCACCACTCCCACTGAATGTGCTGCTTTCGTCCCCTCTTCCTTCACCGTTGTCTCTGAGGTGCTCCCTACACCCCTTCCACATGCACACACGGACATACTCTTTCCCTTTCTGTCATTTCTCTGCCCTGTGACTTGGCAGAGGCGTTGAGAGTACTTAAAGAGGGTGTTAGAGCTTCATTTACAAGGTAAAAAAATTCGTATGTTCACAAAATACAGAATTTTTTTTTTTTTTTTTTTTTTTTTTTTTAGATTCCATGTTTTTTGTGAGATCTCAGCACTTCTGTTTTGTGTAAAAACCAACTAAAAAGTTAATCTGGAGGATATCTACTTTTTCTCAGAGAGCAAAATTAGCAAATTTCAAATTTGCTCCTCAAAGAAAAAAATGTAAAAACAAAACTCTTCTATACTACCTCCCTCTCCCCAAAAATCATAAAACAATGCCATTGAGTTATTTGAGCCAAGGCAGCTATATTTAGCTTGGAAATAGGCCATTTCTTTTCCCTTTAAACTCTTCTGGAAAGGTTAAAGAAAAAGAGCTGGAATAATGAATAATTGGGGTGAGAGACTTTCACTTTCCTTTTCAACATCTTGGTTACTGTTTTCTTAGTCTCTGGGTAACTTTAAAAAATTTTTTCTGGCCGGGCGCGGTGGCTCAAGCCTGTAATCCCAGCACTTTGGGAGGCCGAGACGGGCGGATTACGAGGTCAGGAGATCGAGACCATCCTGGCTAACATGGTGAAACCCCGTCTCTACTAAAAAATACAAAAAAAACTAGCCGGGCGAGGTGGCGGGCGCCTGTAGTCCCAGCTACTCGGGAGGCTGAGGCAGGAGAATGGCGTAAACCCGGGAGGCGGAGCTTGCAGTGAGCTGAGATCCGGCCACTGCACTCCAGCCTGGGAGACAGAGCGAAACTCCGCCTCAAAAAAAAAAAAAAAAAAAAAAAATTTTCTGCTAAATAGGATGAATTGGCTCAGAAATTATATAGAAAATCAGATATATCATCTTGTGATTTTTATTTAAGCATCATGATGTGAAATGTTGTTGTGTCTTTTCATTGATATTAAATAAACATATATGGAAGCTACTAGCAATGAGCAGCTGCCACAGAATTTCCATGTTGCCAGAGAGTTGCTCACAAGTTATTGCCTGGCCAGCTCTGCTACAGTAAGCCTAACACATGAGAGAATGTACAGGAGTATACTTTAGAAAGATAAAGTTGCTATTCAACTGTAAGATGGTCTCTAAATTTTTAATGGGTTTTTAAAAACCTAAATTATTGGCTGGGTGGGGTGGCTCATGCCTGTAATCCCAGCACTTTGGGCGGCCAAGGCAGGCAGATCACAATGTCAGGACAGCGAGACCATCCTGGCCAACAGGGTGAAACCTGTCTGTACTAAAAATACAAAAATTAGCTGGGCATGGTGGCGTGTGCCTTGTAATCCCAGCTCGGGGAGGCTGAGGCTTGAACCAGGGAGTCGGAGGTTGCAGTGAGCGGAGGTTGCGCCACGGCACTCTAGCCTGGTGACAGAGCGAGACTCCTTCTCAAAAAAACAAACAAACCCTGAATGATACTGTATGTTCACAAAGTTGCAAATACTGTTTATCCTAATTGCAGATTTTAAAAAGAAAATATGATTTCTCCAATTCAGTTAAAAATATTGTAATACAAATAATTTGCTATTTTTAACTGTTACCAGCTTGCCACATTTACTGTTAAACTATTTGCCACAGTTTCAAACATGGTAGGGACTTTAAACTGTTGCCATAAAGATAATATACATTTCAACTCTAGACTAGAACAAGGAGAATTATACTTGCTTCCATTTTGTCTTGACTCCAATTATGGTATGTTATGATTAAATGTTGCAACCGATTTTAAAGTTGGTGCTATAGTTTAATCGTTTAGTAAGAGAACCAAGGTTCCCCTTGTTGTATAGTATTTTGCACAGTTGGCCTTAACTGTATCTTTTTTTTTTTTTTTTGAAAAAGAGTATTTTATTAAAAAGCTTCATTTTGTAAAAATACTTTTTCTGATAAGAATACGTTCATGTGATATTTTTGTATGTAATTATATTTTATTCTATATGGAAAGTAAATAGCGAATGTAAAAAGTGATGAGGACAAGAAAGCCCTAGGTAGTGAATTACAGGAAATGTGTTATTCTGAAACAGGTCTGGTAACAGTTCACTGGTAGCTTTCAGCAGCCATGCAGTCACATGTTACTGAACACCTATAAATGAGTCAGTTACCTTTTTGTGGGCTAGGTGTTTGCTAATGAACCAAATGAAAGTAATCTGTGCGTTGATCTTAGGTGCTAGTCAGAGTAATGAAATATGCACACAAATATGTAATGACACACGTGGTAAATGCTCTGAAGGAAAAGAAACAATGAGAGACCAGGAGGATGGTCTGAGGAGGCAACATTTAGGTTAAGATCCCATGGATGAGAAAGTCCTCCAGGAAAGGAGGGGGAAGAATGCTCCAGGCAGAATGAGCACCGTCTGCACAGTTGGAAAAAAACTTACTGCCGGTTAGAAAACGTGATCCAGGCCAGGAGGGAGGAGCAAGTGAGGGAGAACTGAGGTGGAGGAGGCAGGCAGCAGCCTGTGACTGCCAGGCCTTGTAGCCCATGTTGAGGAGTTTGAGGTTTCTCTGCCTTAGGAAGCCACCAAAGGATTTTAAGCAGGATCACTCAGGCTGCTGTGTGGAAATTAGAGGGGAGTGAGGGAGAGCCTTTGCACCAGGTACTGTTTTTGGTCCTAACCAGTTCCAGAGTTAGGAGACTATTGCAGAGCAAGCAGCTTGTTGTCAGGTGGTGGCCATAGAGATAAGAGAAGAAAATGGATTCAGGATATACTTTGTAGGGAAAATCATTGGAATCTGATAGATTGAATGTGGGGTAGGGGAGAAAGGCATATATTAAGAGTGACTCAAGTTTCTGGCTTTATCAACTAGGTGGATATTGGTGCTGTTTACTCAAATCACAGATTCATGGGAGAATGATATCTGAGGGGGATGATTAAGAGTTTAGTTTGGGCTACAGGCAGTCCCTGATTTACTGTGGTTTGACTTATGATTTTTTTTTTACTTTATGGTGGTGCAAATGCAACACACATTTAGTATAAACTGTACTTCAGGTACCCATACAACCATTATGTTTTTCACTTTCAGTATAGTATTCAGTAAACGTTGTGAGATATTCAACACTTTAGTATAAAATAAGCTTTGTGCTAGATGATTTTGCCTAGCCATCAGCTGATATGAGTGTTCCGAGCATGTTTAAGGGAGGCTAGGCTAAGCTGTGATGCTTGGTGGGTTAGATGTATTAAATGTATTTTTGGGCCAGGCACGGTGGCTCACACCTATAATCCCAACACATTGGGAGGCGGAGGTGGGCAGATTGCTTGAACCCAAGAACTCAAGACCAGCCTCACCAACATGGTGAGAACCGCCCCCGCCCGACCCCATCTCTACTAAAAATACAAAAAAATAGTTGGGTATACGGTGGTGTATGCCTGTGGCCCCAGCTACTCAGAGCTGAGGTGGGAGGATCCCTTAAGCCCAGGAGGTTGAGGCTGCAGTGAGCCATAATTATGCCACTGTGACTCAAGCCTGGGTGACAAAGCGAGACCCTGTCTCTAAAAATAAATGGTTTTTTTTCTTTTTCTTTTTCTTTTTTTTTGAGATGGTGTCTCGCTCTGTCACCCAGGCTGGAGTGCAGTGGCGCAATCTCGGCTCACTGCAACCTCTGCCTACCTGCTTCAAACGATTCTCCTACCTCAGCCTCCTAAGTAGCTGAGATTACAGGTGCGTGCCACCAGGCCCAGTAAATTTCTGTATTTTTGGTAGAGACGGGGTTTTCCCATATTGGCCAGGCTGGTCTCGAACTCCTGACCTTGTGATCTGTCCGCCTCAGCCTCCCAAAGTGATTACAGGCATGAGCCACTGCACCCAGCCATAAATGTGTTTTTGACTTACGATATTTTCATCTTAAGTGCTGGGTTTGTTGGGGCATAACCCCATCAGAAGTCAATGAGCTTAAGTACTAGGTTGAGATCTCTGTGAGATGTCTGGGTGGAGATACCAGGTAGACAGCTTGATACATGAGTCTTGAATCCAGAACAGTTTGGGGCTAGAGATAGAAATTCAGGAGGTGTTTGTATCTAGGAGATATTTAAAGTCTATGAAACAATTACTGAGTATAATGTTTCTGATATGATTACTCAGGGAAAGGGTGTAAAAAGAGATGAGGGCTCATGGTAGAGTCTTTTTTTCATTTTTGTAGAGGCCGGATCTCGCCATGTTGCCTAGGCTGATCTTGAACTCCTGGGCTCAAGCAGTCTGCCTGTCTTGGCCTCCCAATGTGTTGGGATTACAAGCTTGAGCCACTGTACTCAGTCTGACAGTAGAGTCTTGAGAAACCTCCACATCTTTTGAGAATGTTCAGAGGGGGAGATCCTAGCAGAAATGGCCAGAGAGGTAGGAGAAATTTAGGAACATGTCATGTCATGGAAGCCAGGAAAGTGTTTCAAGAAGAAAAAAGTGGTCAGCAGTGTCCTGTGCCGGTGAGAGGTCTAGGAAGAATGACATGTGCATTGATGTTTGGCACAGGAAAGTTGCATATGCTGACTGGCAGCAGGTGCCCTGCTGAGGGAGATGCCAGCCTAGAAGGACTTAAAAGGAGAGAGAGGCAAGGAAGTGGAGAAGATTCAATTGAAGTCAAGCCGACTGTTCTCTTGTCCCTTTTACGGTACTTTCAACCCTCTGGCTTAGTAAGTTGTGGTTTTTCTGATTTTTTTTTTTATTTTTTATTTTTTATTATTATACTTTAAGTTCTAGGGTACATGTGCATAATGTGCAGGTTTGTTACATATGTATACTTGTGCCATGTTGGCATGCTGCACCCATCAACTCGTCATTTACATCAGGTATAACTCCCAATGCAATCCCTCCCCCTCCCCCCTCCCCACGATAGGCCCCGGTGTGTGATGTTCCCCTTCCCGAGTCCAAGTGATCTCATTGTTCAGTTCCCACCTATGAGTGAGAACATGCGGTGTTTGGTTTTCTGTTCTTGCGATAGTTTGCTGAGAATGATGGTTTCCAGCTGCATCCATGTCCCTACAAAGGACACAAACTCATCCTTTTTTATGGCTGCATAGTATTCCATGGTGTATATGTGCCACATTTTCTTAATCCAGTCTGTCACTGATGGACATTTGGGTTGATTCCAAGTCTTTGCTATTGTGAATAGTGCCGCAATAAACATACGTATGCATGTGTCTTTATAGCAGCATGATTTATAATCCTTTGGGTATATACCCAGTAATGGGATGGTTGGGTCATATGGTACTTCTAGTTCTAGATCCTTGAGGAATCGCCATACTGTTTTCCATAATGGTTGAACTAGTTTACAATCCCACCAACAGTGTAAAAGTGTTCCTATTTCTCCACATCCTCTCCAGCACCTGTTGTTTCCTGACTTTTTAATGATTGCCATTCTAACTGGTGTGAGATGGTATCTCATTGTGGTTTTGATTTGCATTTCTCTGATGGCCAGTGATGATGAGCATTTTTTCATGTGTCTGTTGGCTGTATGAATGTCTTCTTTTGAGAACTGTCTGTTCATATCCTTTGCCCACTTTTTGATGGGATTGTTTGTTTTTTTCTTGTAAATTTGTTTGAGTTCTTTGTAGGTTCTGGATATTAGCCCTTTGTCAGATGAGTAGATTGCAAAAATTTTCTCCCATTCTGTAGGTTGCCTGTTCACTCTGATGGTAGTTTCTTTTGCTGTGCAGAGCTCTTTAGTTTAATTAGATCCCATTTGTCAATTTTGGCTTTTGTTGCCGTTGCTTTTGGTGTTTTAGACATGAAGTCCTTGCCCATACCTATGTCCTGAATGGTATTGCCTAGGTTTTTTTCTAGGGTTTTTATGGTACTACTTCTGATCTTTTTAAAGTTTGAGAGGACATTGTATTTATATTAACCAGTTTATTTGAATTACAATCTCAGAAGTATTAAATATTCATAAGATTGTTAATCTGTTAGGTCAGGCAAATACAGAAGAGTTTTTCACTTTGTACTTGATTATTTTATTTATGATCATTTCCAATTTAGGGTAATAACCTGATCAGTTATATACATGGCACTCATTCATTCTTCAGCAGACGTGCTGAATACCTGCCCCTGGTATGTTCTTGGCCCAGACTAGGCCCTAGCAACCCAAGTGAACTGCCTGTCTGGCTGCCTTAATGGGGGCTCCCAATCTAGTGGGGAGCAAATGAAATGATCAGTGCGATCATATACTGCACATTTGCAGCTGTTTTGCCAAGAGTGTGCAGAATTACTCTTTATTAACCTAAAAAAGACCTAAGAGAGCATGTAGTCGAGTTCTGTTCATGTTATATATAGAGCATAGGGCCACCGAGGTGAAGGACACAGAGGTTAAGGTCACAGCTAGTTTTATTTATTTATATATTTATTTATTTATTTGGGACAGAGTCCCACTCTTTCATCCAGGCTGGAGTGCAGTGTCATGATGTACGCTCACTCCAACCTCTGTCTGCCAGATTCAAGCGATCCTTATGCCTCAGGTTCCTGAGTAGCTGGGACTACAGGCATGCACCACAACACCCACCTAATTTTTGTAGTTTTAATAGAGACAGGGTTTTGCCATGTTGGCCAGGCTGGTCTCGAACTCCTGGCCTCAAACAGTCCACCCGCCTTGGTCTCCCAAAGTGCTGGGATTACAGGCATGAGCCACCGTGCCTGGCCCAGCTAGTTTTAGTGATAGAGCCAAGAATCAGACTCCGGGTTGTAGGATTCCAAAGCTCAAGCCTGATACTCCGCTGCCTTGCTTTATTGCTTCCTTAGTAACAAAATTAACCAGATGGGACTTAGAAACAGGAGCTGATGTGCCGTTATACATGTTGAGCTAATTTTCACATTCATCAGCTATTGAAAATATTTAGAGGTTGGCCTGCTTTGCTGCCTGACTGGTTGAAGGATAAAGATGGGGAAGGTATTTAGTGCACCTTATAGGCTGTGTGGAAATTTTCTGCTGGAGAGAGTTTGGTTGGGATAATGATCGAATTCTAAACTGGGAATAAAGTCATCTGGGTTTTCCTTTCACCTGTTTTGTGATCATATGTGTAGAATTACTTAATTAGTGTTGATTATTGTGTAATGTTTGACTTGTAGGGTATTTTTTAGCACAACATCACAGAGCAGAATTTTCCATCTGGAGTACATTCACGAGGACTTGGGGTATTATGAAGCACTCTTATAGGCCCTTCTGTTTAGATACTAGGGGAATTGAAACTGCGTTTGGGAAGTATGTCCTGTGTTGGAAAGCAGCATATTCTTTTTTTCTTTTTAATAATTGAAGTCATTTCTTTTTGGGAATCAAAAAAAATTTTTTTTACAGTGAAGGGTTCTAGTTCTGACAGAGCTAAATATTTCTTGCTATGCTGATGGGATTATATATGATTGGCCCTTTTCAAAAAAGTATTTTAACCTTGAGGGATTTTTCAAGGCTCAGAACTCTGAAGCTCTGTTATCATTATGTGAAAACTCAAGAGTAGGAAAGTGGTTTGTCTGTTCTGAGGGAATGACTTACAGGCTCCAGAACCTAAATTAGCTTTTTTTTTTTAAGTTTAAAATTTTAAAACTACATGGTTTCTTGTAAAATATCCAGTTAGCCACTATCCTACCACCTCAGGACATCTCCGCTGACATTTTGGTGTATTTCCTTCCAGTATTTGAATACAATATTGGTTGTTGAGATAAGCTTGTTTGTACTTTCTGTACAACTTTATATCCTGTTAATTTAATGTTGCAACATTAGCATTTCCTGGAGGAGGTGATTTTCTCAGAGGAACAGCAAGGCATTTTTTAGAAATAGATGTGGATTTCTTATTTAAATGGAAAATTCTTCCCTGTATATATGTATTTTTTTAGCCAACAGAAGATAGTGGTGCTAAATGGTAACATGGAGCAAATATGGTTTTAATATGACCATGTTGCTACCTGATTGATCAGCAGTATATATAATGTCAGAGCTGACCCATTTGTGCAGTATTAAACTCCTTTCTCACATTTACAATTTGTACTTAATTTTGTTAAGTACCATGGCTCATGCCTGTAATCCCAGCACTTTGGGAGGCCAAGGCGGGCTGATCGTCTGAGGTCGGGAGTTGGAGACCAGCCTGACAAACATGGAGAAACCCCATCTCTACTAAAAATATAAAATTAGCTGGGCGTGGTGGTGCATGCCTGTAATCCCAGGTGCTCAGGAGGCTGAGGCAGGAGAATCACTAGAACCAGGGAGGTGGAGGTTGCAGTGAGCCAAGATTGTGTCATTGTACTCCAGCCTGGGCAACGAGAGCAAAACTCCGTCTCAAAAAAATAAAACAAATACTAAACATACAACTAAAACCTTTTTCTCTGTTTCTCCACGATGAAGCATTTTAGTAAGGTCCTTTTTTTGTGACTTCTGTAGTAGGAGAATTACTAAACTGCATTGTACATTTTGTGTTAACATTTGATAGGAGTGTGGAAATACTCCTAGAACACTTGGATCATTAAGATTATTAGTCTTGGGCCGGGTGCGGTGGCTCACACCTGTAATTCCAGCACTTTGGGAGGCTGAGACGGGAGGACCACAAGGTCAGGAGATCGAGACCATCCAGGCTAACACAGTGAAACCCCATCTCTACTAAAAATACAAAAAATCAGCCGGGCATGGTGGCGGGCGTCTGTAGTCCCAGCTACTCCACAGGCTGAGGCAGGAGAATGGCGTGAACCTGGGAGGCGGAGCTTGTGATGAGCCGAGATAGCATCACTGCACTCCAGCCTGGGCAACAGAGCGAGACTCCATCGCAAAAAAAAAAAAAAAAATTATTAGCCTTAAATTATTTTGGTGATAAAGCCAACACAGCAACTTGATATAAAGAGGAAGTTATTAATTTGTGAGCAGCAACAAGAAAAAGGCAATTTGTAGAATAAAGTAGTAAGTTCTTTCCAAAAAAACTCTTATTTCATGTGCAGTAATTTATTTTTGTAGCTTATATGCTAGAAAACATTGAAATAACTTAATGAGATAAAGGTAGTGTTCTACTCATGCTATTATAGACTGTCTTACATTGGTCTGAAAAGATACTTAATTTGAAAAAGAAATTTTCAAATATTGGGATGGTTTATAATGTAACTAATTTTAGTTCTTTTGGATTTTTTTTTTTTTTTTTTGAGACGGAGTCCTGCTCTGTGGCCCAGGCTGGTGTGCAGCAGGGCGATCTGGCTCACTGCAACCTCCACTTCTGGGGTTCAAGTGATTCTCCTGCCTCAGTCTCCCAAGTAGCTGGGACTACATGCACCCGCCACCGCGCCCAGCTAATTTTTGTATTTTTAGTAGAGACAGGGTTTCACCATATGGCCCAGGCTGGTCTCAAACTCCTGACCTTGTGACCCACCCACCCTGGCCTCCCAAAGTGTTGGGATTACAGGCATGAGCCACCAAGCCCGGCCTCTTTTGGAAATTTTAACTGATAAACATAGAAATTGCTGGCAAGAAATTTGGAACTGTGTATTTACTTGGAGTCTGCTTAATTTTTATATATCTACACAACAAAGGAAAATGGCTTGTTGGCTCTAAGTTTTGTTCCTCATGAACTAAACATTTTACTCCTCCTCAACTAAACAGAAAGGCATGACAGGTGGTACTTTAAGTATACTGTAATTTTTAAAAATTATTTTTAGAGGCAGGGTCTCATTTTGTCACCCAGGCTGGAGTGCAGTGGTGCAATCATAGCTCACTATGGCCTTGCACATCTGGGCTCAAGTAATCCTTCTGCTTCAGCCTCCTAGTAGCTGGACTACAGGTCTACCACACACCCACACCCAGCTGATTTCTTCTCTTTATTTAGAGATGGTGTCTTACTCTTTTGCTCAGGCTGATCTCGAACTCCTGCGTTCAAGTGATCCTCCCACCTTGGCCTCCCAAAGCATTGGGATTACGGATGTCAGCCAGTGTGCCCAGCCTAACTATGCTCTAATGATAACGATGACAGTATTACCCTTGTTGAAAACATACGCTATGCATCACATCAAGTACTGTGGATTTTATTTCGTTTTGTTTTGTTTTTTAAGATGGAGTTTCGCTCTGTTGCCCAGGCTGGAGTGCAGTGGCACGATCTTGGCTTACTGCAACCTCTGCCTCCTGGTTTCAAGCAATTCTCCTGCGTCAGCCTCCCGAGTAGCTGGGATTACAGGCGTCAGCTACCATGCCTGGCTAATTTTTGCATTTTGAGTAGAGATGGGGTTTCACCAAGTTGGCCAGGCTAGTGTGGAACTCCTGACCTCAGGTGATCCACCCGCCTCAGGCTCCCAAAATGCTGGGATTACAGACATGAACTGCTGTGCCCAGCCTAATACTGTGTTTTTTCCCCAGAGAAAAATGCAGTCGTAGAGAAAGCCATGGGGCAAAAAAGGCAATGTCAACATAAAGACCAATAGAATAGGTCTCTTGTGACAACCAGGCAAAATGAGAATGTTGGAAAGGCATTAAATAAAAGAAGTGAAACTGGTCCATGGTAAGCTCTGAGAACCAGGAGGAGAGTTTTGTATGCTGTATGTAAGCCAGCCTCTGGACTGGGAAGGCCTTCGAGGTAGTATATTTCAAATGTTTGAAATAAGATGGTTCCAAGATTTTTTAACTTTAAAATCATTTTCAAAGCTGTGAATAAACTTAAAATATAACCAGGCCTGGTTTTGTATTGCATGTAATAGACTTCAGATAAATAGTCTAGGCAGAACAATATCATGGTATATTTCATATTTTTATGTTAATATGTGGAGAGACAGTAGAGAAAGGACAGATAGGATGGGAAATTGAGTGTAAGTAGTAACAAATATTACCTTCTGTCTTTTTACTAGCCATATCCTCGGATTGAATCGAAAAGTCTTGGTTGATTAACCAGCCTTAACCCCAGAGTTTTTCATTTTGTATCTATTTATGTTTGACATTTAATTCTTGCTGAAAACTTTATGTAAGTACATGCTAGATGGAAAGTCTTCTGAATAGACTCCATTATAAGCCTACTCTTGTATTGAACCTGGACTGAAGTTATTACTGTATACGTATGTGAATTATTGATAAAAGCCTATATCTAGGTCTCTTTTATACACGCGCGCACACACACACACACACACACACACGGTCTCTCTATGTTGCCCAGGTTGGTGTAGAACTCCTGGGCTCAATAGATCCCTCTGCCTCAGCTTACTGAGTAGCTGGAATTACAGGCATGCACAGCCATGCCCAACTCTTAGGTCTTTTTTAAAACCAAGGCAATAACTTTGCTATTGAATAGCTTTCCCCAAGCATATGCTTAATGAGTCCTGCCTAATGAATATTTAGAAAACATTTTGACCTGGATTTGTTTTGGGATTATAACTCTGATGGAAATTAAAGGCATATTATAGGTCTATAAAAACCTTATGCTAATAAAGGTCCTCACAGTTGTGATTAAGTATGAATACACTTAGATTTCCAGTTTTCTCTCATATCACTTGATTCTTTTTCCTCTTTGAAATGTTCCAAACTTGCAAAACAAAGGACTTAACATATGCATGGGAAGTGTGTAAACCATTTTAAACCATTGGGCTTAGCTATTTTAGAACACAGACATTTACAGTCGTGTGCCAGGAAGATGTTTTGGTCAACGACTGACTGCATATAAGATGGTGGCCCCATAAGATTATAAGGGCGCTGCCCTATACAGGTGTAGCATTTTTAAATCTTTCATACTATATCTTTACTGAAACTTTTCTATGTTTAGATACACTAATACTTACCATTGTGATACAGTTGCCTGCCCTATTCAGTACAGTAACATGCTATACAGGTTTGTGCCTAGAAGCAATAGGCCATATCATATAGCCTAGGTCTGTAGTAGGCTGTGTGTACTAGTACTTAATTTAGATGTCCTGCTCTTTATAGCACTTGGTTGGCTCTCTATAAAGAAAAACTGGATATTAACTTTGAATTATACTTTCATTTTTGGAATCACATGTATACTTCAGTTTCAGAAGAAACTCTACTTAATTATCTTGGTAATAAGATTGTTTCTTCTTAGAAAGATTGTTTTACTTTCAATATTTTTTGAGCTGTTTACTTTTAAAAGACGCATATAGTTGATGTTAGCCTCATAGCTAAAAAGATCTCAACACATAAAAATTGGATACTTTTTTAAAAAATTGAGATGGGGTCTCGCTATGTTGCCCAGGATGGTCTTGAACTCCTGGGCTCAAACAGTCCTCCCACCTCAGCCTTCCAAAGTGCTGAGATTACAGGCATGAGCCACCACACCCAGCCAAAATTGGATACTTTTTAATTCACTTTATTTAGTTCTTTATAATTGGCTTGTTTTTTTCAAAGTGAAATTTCTGCCATTTACGTACATACGTAATTGGCCTGCAGTTAAATTCTGGACATTTTACAAGACTAAGCAATGATGTTTTATTTTAGTAGCAAACAAACTTTTGAATAGCCTACTTCAGTGTGACCTTCATTATAATGTGACCTTCATTATAGTCTATAAAATCCAGTAAAATGAAGTTAATTACATGTGTGTTGCATATTATTACCTAACATTCTCATTGTCAGAATTTGACCTTTGTCAAATTCCCAGTATTAATCATTAGAATATATACTGTCTATGACAAAAACAAAACCTTTCAAATTCTGCATAATCTGTGATTCTTCACTAGAATCTGGAGATATAATCTTGGAGTAGTTAATAGCCCTGCTTGGTCATTACTTTGAATTTGGATCTGCTAAAACTTCAGGTTTAAAAATATTCTGAAAGTTTCTAAATCTGATCAGAGAAAAAGCAGTTAGGAAGTTTTGTCATCATCTTTGCCCCTTCCAAATTCTATCTTTATATTATTTTCTTTGAACTACCAGGATACTTTATTTCTCTTTTATGGGATGTCTTTTTGATTGATGTTAACACTGAATGGTTACTTACATGGAGTAGGAGCTTCCCATTTTGTCTTAGCATCTTCCCGAACCTCTGCCTACAGTGCTCTTCAAAGCATTCAGACTTTCTTTGAAAAGAGTCATGCACTTTATGCCACTGAAGATCTTTGCGACGTACATTTGAGTTGATCTCTTTTTCTGTCTTTAGCATTTACATTTATAAACAAGTGGAATTTAGTGGCAGAAAGTTGCCTTTAAAAAAAAAAAAAACCTTCCCGTTCAATGTATTATGCTTGTAACAACTCTGACATTTGTAGAAATAGTAAGATGGAAACAGGATGTCATAAAAGGGAAGTTATAATACAAAAAATTCAGCAGATGTTTATGTAGCTATTGCTATGTACAGGGTAAAATTGCTATCCTAGGATACAGGGAGGTGTAGCAAAGAGATTTGGAGTCTAAATTTGACATATAGGACTACATATAAAAATAAAGAAGTGCCATGAGTGGTATAAACTGTAAGTGAAAAAGATACTGAGTGAAGTGTCTGATTACCGAGAGTTGGGAAGTTGCAGTGGAGGTAGGGGAAAAATAAGAATCAGGATATATTAAATTCTTGGTTCTGCCACTAAAACAGTTTTGTTGGCTAAGCCACCTAACTTCCCTGACCTTTAGGCTTCTCATCTGTAAAATGGAGCATAAGGTTACTTGTTCTCCAAGCTGTCTTTCAACTTAAAATTTGCCTTTGTTCCCTGTATAATAGTAAGAACCCCAGAAAAGGAGAAGGGGAGGTGGAGGCAGAGGCGTGTGGGGGAAATGGTGTTAGGTAGAGGAGGTAGGAATATGCACAGAATTTTCCAGAAGCATGAGGAGATGAGCATGGAGCTTGTTTCATAGGGAAAAGTAGGAGATAATGTTGGAGATAGTCAGTTGGGACTAGCTGGAGAATTCAAACACGACATGCTAACTGCATAACTAATTCAGCATTTTATCAGATACTATTATCTCTCCTATTTTAGGTAGTTCTTGGTAAATACTTTTTGACTCAGCAGCACAACCCAACAGTATCCTCGATCCTTCAGTGTTCACCAAGTTTCTCCCAACATCTTTAACGTTTCTCATTCAGGTGAACTTCTCAGTTTTATATCAGTAACTCTGCCTCTTTTTTTTTTTTTCTTTCTTTCTTTTTGTTTTTACCTCCTTTTTAAGAAACAAAAATCTGTAGTATTCCTCTTTAAGGAAACTGTCACCTAGTTGGGGAAGGCTAGATTCTAGAGACTGCATGCAGAGGCTGTAGCTCTCTGGAAAGTGTGTATGTAGGGGAAAGGGGGCTGCAGATTGGAAGAAGAAGGTGTTGTGGAACTGAAGAGTGAAGTAGGGAGGCAGGAATTAGAGATAGTTTGATCTGTTTTCCTTGACTTTCATCTTTCTTGGTGACCTGAAAGTTGCTTAAGGTTGTGGCGCTGTCATCCTAGTGTTGAAGCAAGACAAGTGATCTAGAGTCATACCTTTCATGGTATATGAAATAGTCTTCTTTTTAGGCTCAAGTATTTCATGAAATGCCCTAAGTACCAGTGAGCTAATTACTTCAAGAGGCAACTGCTACCATTTAGGAAAATTCTAATTACAGTGGTTCTTGCAAGTAGATGATGAGCAACCTTAAGAATCACCTGTGAAGTGTTTTCCCCTGCCCCCCCCCTTTCTTCCTTATATGGTAGGCGGTATTCTTTTTTCTTTTTCTTTGTCTTTTTTGAGACAGTCTCACTCTATCAGGCTGGAGTGCAGTGGCGTGATCTCAGCTCACTGCAACCTCTGCCTCCTGGGTCAAGCAGTTATCCTGCCTCAGCCTCCCAAGTATCTGAGACTACAGGTGCCCATCACCATGCCTGCCTAATGTTTGTACTTTTAGTAGATGGGATTTTACCATGCTGGCCAGCGTGGTCTCAAACTCCTGGCCTCAAGTGATCTGCCCACCTTGGCCTCTCAGAGTGCTGGGATTATGGGCATGAACCACCACGCCCAGCATTGTTTTCTTAAATGATAGAAATTTTGAATATTTGGTTTTGTTTTTGCCTCTCCCATCATTCTTAGGAAAGCCTTTTGTTGTAAAGGAGAAATTAGCATGTCAGTGTTCCTAGTTTCAAGAAGAGTCCAATTCTGTGATACTCATTTTTTTCAAACGTATATATTATTTAACGCTATATGCAAATAATACGAGGGATACAATGACTAATAAGGCAAAAACCATCCCCAGGAACAATCCTTCATAGAAAAGGAAATAAAACAAGTACACAGATGATCGCGATGAGGTAGAAACTGACTCATGCCATAGGAGGTACTGATAAAACCGCCATGGAAATTTAAGCAAAAGATTTTCTTAGTTTTTTAAAGGGTCCCCAGTGGCTGGATGTGGTGGTCCGCCTGTAGTCCCAGCTACTCGGAAGGCTGAGGCGGGAGGACTGCTTGAACCCAGGAATTTGAGACCAGCCTGGGATACAAAGCGAAAACCCATCTCTTTAAAAAAAAAAAAAAAAAAAAAAAAAAAGGGCAGGGGAGGGGTGTGAGGCGGGAATTTGGCTTTACTGTATAAATAGATCTGGATGATTTGAGAAAGACAGGTGCACTTTGGATTTCCGAGGCAAGAGAGGACATAAAAGCGTTAGTGTTAAGATCGGAATTGTAGAAAAATGCTTAGGAAGTCAGTAAACTAGATTTTCACAAAATGATTTATTTCCTTCTGCTTCAGAAAATAGTGAGCCTTAAGAATATGCTGGGAAAAAGAGGCCAGGTGTGGTGGCTCATGCCTGTAATCCTAACACTTTGGAAGGCCGAGGCAGGCGGATCACCTGAGGCCAGGAGTTCGAGACCAGCCTGACCAACATGGAGAAACCCTGTCTCTACTAAAAATACAAAATTAGCTGGGCATGGTGACTCATGCCTGTAATCCCAGCTACTTGGAAGGCTGAGGCAGGAGAATTGCTTGAACCTGGGAGGCGGAGGTTGCAGTGAGCTGAGATTGTGCCATTGCACTCCAGCCTGGGCAACAAGAGCGGAACTCTGTCTCAAAAAAAAAAAAAGGAATATGCTAGGAAAAGGTTCATGTGTATGTCTTTATAACCACTGTTACATTTTGATGAGTTTCCTTATAATCTCATTTTCTGTGCAGTTTTCTTAAAAGGGGGTTCATACTATATTAGATCTTGTATGATCTAGAAGTTCTGTATTTTAATGAACCTCCTCTGCTTCATATTTTTTAAACTATACTTACTTTGGAAGTGGCTTTGTTTTATAGTCCATATAAACTTGGCTTATGATTTGTGAAAATGAGTACTGTTTTGTTTTTGTTTTTAATGGAAAGTCTTACGTCTAAGCCATAGAGTATTTTCTAGTCATGGCTTCCTGATACTGATAAGTATTTATAGATCATCACTCCCTTTGGGGATCAGATGATGAAGTGATAGATTGTATTTGTCAATTATGTTGGTATTGGGACTCTGACTTGACTCAGAGGGATAGTGTAGTCTTGATTTGAAGGATTTGAGGTTTAAGGGTTGGATGTGATTTTTGTTTTATCTTACGGGTTTTTTTTATTTTGGCGGAGAGTAGTGATTTGGTCTTATTTTGGGAGTATAAAATATAGAAAATCGTATAGTTTTTGGGTTTTTAGTGACGATTAACAAATATATAAAATGATAATTATGTTTGGCAGGGTAGGCCTCTCATTTTAACTCTGAAAATTAAAACCTTACACATTACTTATAATTTTTATTTGTTGTGTCTTATCTGCTGTTTTCATCATAGTGCAGTTTTTTACCTATTTACCACATAAAAAGATGGAGAGTGCTGCTTTTTAGTTATGGCTCACTGTAGTCTTGAACTCCTAGGCTCAAGTAATCCTCCCACCTCAGCCTCCCAAATAGCTGGGACCACAGGCGTGCACCACCACACCTGGTTAATTTTATTTTTTTGTAGAGATGAGATCTCTTTCTGTTTCCTAGGCTGGGTCTCGAACTCCTGGGCTCAGGCTATCCTCCCACCTTAGCCTCCCAAAGTGCTGGGATTACAGGCATTGAGCCACGGAACCTGGCCAGGGAGTGCTGCTTATTAAGCATTTTTAATTGCTTATTTACCTATCATGCAATGTGTAAGTGTCTATTATAGAAGCAAATTAATTTTGTAAGTTTAAGTGAGGTTTCAGGTTCCTTAGGGTCCTATTGCTAAAATATAAGTAGCACTTACGATAACTTTTCCCATTTGCACTTCTTAGCACGTTCAGTAATGTTAATCTGGAGTATCAGGTCCATTAATTTTTAACCACAAAGTCTGAGTTAGCTTGAAAGCTGTGGACTATGGTGAACATTTGAAAATAGGCTCTAGGGGTATAGACAGGTAGGCAGCTAGAGCTATAGTACAGTAGGAAGTAAAATTTGTCAGAATTGTCTAAGTTTTTTTAAAAGAGGAAGCTATAAGTAGACTTAATTTTATTGTTTATGATTCAGATATCCCAAAAGAAGGCCTGATGTTTTCTTGTGAGACATGGTGAATTATGAAGAATGCAAATGCTGCTTGAAATTCACTCTTACGGCTGGGTGCGGTGGCTCCTGCTTGTAATCCTAGCACTCTCGGAGGCTGAGGTGGGTGGGTTGCTTGAGTCCAGGAGTTTGAGACCACCCTGGGCAACATACTGAAACCCCATCTCAACTAAAAATACAAACCATTAGCCAGGCATGGTAGCGAGTGCCTGTAATCCCAGCTATGCTGGAGGCTGAGGTGGGAGAATCACCTGAGCCCAGGGGTCAAGGCTACAGTGTGCTGTGCTGACATTTGTGCCACTACTCCAACCTGGGTAACCAAATTTGAGACCCTGTCTCAAGAAAACAAAAAACAAACCTATTTTTACAATAAGATAAAACTACGCTAAATTTCTTACCTTGGCATTTTTAGAAGACTTTAAAAACAGATTTTGTATAATTGATCCTAAAAGATGAAATTAATATGGAATCCAGTTTTGAGTAAAATATATATCCAGATTTGAAGTAATGCTAGGTCTGACTGCGTCACAATCAATTCTCTTGGAACTTGCTAAGATTTTGATTGGGTGGATTTGTTTGGAGACCTGGTAATCTATTTTTAATAAGCACATTAGGTAATTCTGACAGACTACTACCAGGATTAAGAATCATTGGTCTAGAAATGCATAAAGGGTCAGATAGTATAATATTTTAGGCACTGCATGCCAAGGGAAGAAGTCAAGGGCGTTATGTATGTATTTATATAACAATTTTTATCAATGAGATTAAAAATATAAACTTGTGTGTGAGTTTTTGTGGCTAGGAATGTGAAAAAAAATTGGATTCTTTTGCAGGGATAACATTTTGCTTATTGGGATTCAACATTTTAGCTTTTTTTTTTTTTGTCAAAATCAGTTGCAAATGTTCCTCAATTCTGATCTGTAATGAGATTTTACACATTTCATCCTCAAAAATATATTTTCACACAGATACTGCCAAATGAGCATATGTTTTTTTTTTTTTTTTTTTTTTTTTTTTGGAGAAGGTCTTGCTGTGTCACCCAGGCTGGAGTGCAGTGGCAGGATCACAGCTCATTGCAGCCCCAACCCCCGGGATCAGGTGATCCTCCTACCTCAGCCTCCCTAGTAGTTGGGACTACAGGCACATGCCACCACACCAAGCTAATTTTTTAACTTTTTGTAGAGATGAGGTCTCAGTATGTTGCCTAGGCAAGTTTTAAACTCCTGGGCTCAAGCAATCCTCCCGCTTTGGCCGCCTTCCAAAGTGCTGGGATTACAGGTGTGAGCCACTGTGCCAGCCATAGCATATGATTTTTATTGAGCATAATCATTGCTTGAGAGATACTTACAGAATTCTGTTAGATTCTTCTCAGTGTTTGCCTCTTAGCATGTCATTACATTGCAGATTAACCACTTGAAGGTTAGGTAGAAGCTCTTCATTTGCATAAATGGATTTTGAAATGTGGAAATTTTCTTTGCACTTACATAGGGGTCTGAAAGATGCTGTTGGAACTGTAGTTAGAGTTTAGAAATATTATGTCCACTGGGAATTTGTATAGGAATGGAAGTCTCACTTCTTGTTTTAACTTTTGACAGCAAAGGAAGTATATAAAGCAGTTTGACATTGTTTTGATTAAAACTATGCTAGCTGTCGAAATGACTACCAGAGTGTAAGTTTCACCAACAATGCCGTTTTGCCTTGTAATTTTAGACTGAATTCATTCAGAAATCAAATCAAGTCTGCCCTCAGGCTAATTTCCAAAACCATTCAGTGTTCAACAGTGGTGGTTACGGGTAGTTCTTGTTCAGGAAAAGAAATGAGTTCCATCCCTGTGCTCAGAAAAATGTCAGTAAAACTTTAGCACTGCTAAGACATCAAACTGTCAGAATTTTCACTTTTTGTTTCTGACAAAAACTCGTGACCTGATGATGGTCAAGTACACAGGAGCGTGTTAAATTCATCATTGACACTACTCGTTCAGGAACACATGATAGATTCCTGTGTTTCCCACAGGGTCCATGCTCATGAGTAATGCAGTGAATAATCCTTACACACATTTTGTATGTTTGACCCCTTTTCTGTTCCACGCATTTTTACCACCATCAGTTGTAACACAGCCTAGCATATTCCAGTTTAGGTTGTACTCATTTAGTGTTTTCTCAGCTTCTCTGAAAATATTCTCACACGTAGCTCTTCCGTGTGGTCTATTCATACAGGCTGGTTCTTCAGTCACTTCAAACTTGGCATTGCTTCCCCAAGTAAACAACAACTGAGCATTGTGGTAATAAACTCAGCAAAAGCCAAGGAAAACCACTGAACTAATTTGCCATGTTTCTTAATTGACAGTTGATGGTTGTTCCCAGTGTCCTCAACTCTGAGCAGCTGATATCACTGAAAGGCCAATAGTCTTAAACAAGATTATTTTCTCTGGCCATATTTCTTCAGCTGTTACGATCAAACATGAGTTACTAACTCGGCAAATGGCATTCCTTGCTTGTCTAACAAAAACTTTGAAAACACTTTGGTTGCAGTCTCATTTCATTTTTTGTTTTGGTGAAGAAATTCTGCAACAATAAGCTATTCTATGTTAAAATTTTGTGTGTGTTTTGTTTTTGTTTTATGACCGTTGCTTTTCTGTGGATTAGGAGGATTGAAGAAAGCTTAGTCTGTAAATGTTGGCATACGTTGTATTCTTCTAGCATAGCTATGGTGTCATTGCATAATAAATAATGCTTTACCATGGAATTTGATAGCAAAATTATTTACATCCCGCTGTGCCTTAAAAGTGTGGTGTTCAGGGCCTTCTTTTTATTTGGATGGATGTGTATTTACTACTATTTTTTTTTTAATGTCATGGTGTGGCAATACTGGTGACACTTGCAACATTTTCAAGTTCTAACTGTCAGTGCAGTTTGTGGTGCACCAAGCAGTGGTGCAAAGTGATGAGAGCGCCACACTGCCTCAGTCTCCACCCCTCACCTCTGCTGTTGGAACCTGGAAGTTCCCATAGACAGTATACCAACAGGTGAGCGTGGCTGTGTTCCAATACATTTTTATTTATGGATATTGAAGTTTGAATTTCATATCAGTTTTACATGTCATGAAATAGTCTTTTAATTTTTTTCCCCAACCATTTAAAAATGAGCCATACAAAAACAGGCATTGGGCTGGATTTGGCCTTCAGGCTATATAGTTTGTGGACAGACCCCTGGTCCAGAATCTAGAGAAATACAAGGAGCAATCCATTTGCTCTCAACCAGCTCTTCCTTCTGCCGTAATAGTACTTCACTAGCACTGCTGTAGTTGTGTATACTTTTTCAGTGGTGCTGTGTTGAGGATCATTTGAAAGATCTTAATACATATTGCCAAATGGCTTTCTAGAGTATGTTTACCTTCTTTTTATTAGAAAATCTATATTTGATACCCATCTCTATAAACTTTCTGTTTTATTCTTCAGGCATGGATCAGACTTTGCTAAGACTCTCCTCTTTACTTATTTTCTATAAGCAGAGTTGCTGTTTTCTTATTGACATAAAACCAGTGGTGTTTTAGAGTATGTTCTGAAACAGGAGATCAGTTCTTCTTGTGTGTTTTTTGGCTATCCAGCTTAAATTCCATATCCTTTTAAAGAAGTGCATTCTGAATCCTTTCCTTTATATATTTTAGCTGTGCAGAAGAGAGCGTTGAATACAAATGTCACCTGTTCAGTAACTGGGTCGATAAGCTGCTAAGCCTCTCTATGACTATGAATTTGTTTAATAGAAATTATTTTCTAACTTTTGTTCTTAGCTTTTCTGTTACCTTCAGGCTTAGGACTCCTGACCCATTTTGTCTTTACAAGCAAAGAATGTTTATAACAAATTATTCTTGTGAAGTGGGGGCAACATTGAGGCCATTCCAGCTTAGACACTACTTTGTAAAACTTACGTGAAATGTGGTTCATGGAACCTCATAGACTTCTAATACTCAAAGGGTAACTGAAGCTCACCTAATATTGTTCATTGACTTTGTCAATAATAAAGTCTATCTTGTGGCTAGAACCCAGGTCCACTGGCTGCTATGCCATTTAAATGGAGCTGAAATATCCACAAGGCTAAAGAAATATTGGAACACTTTTCAGAGTGCCATGCTACTTTATACTTTTCAGCCTTACTGCAGTAACCTAGAAAGTTACCTGTAGTGTTCTGAACAGAGAAAAAAGAGCTAAAGGCAAAATAAAACATCTTAAGTTTTTAAACTGTTAACTGTGAAATGAAATTTCTTTGAAAGTTTATTTTTAAAATTCCCAGGCCACTCATGGTAGCTTATGCCTGTAATCTCAGCACTTTGGGAGGCCGAAATGGGTGGATCACCTGAGGTTAGGAGTTCAAGACCAACCTGGCCAACAAATTAGCTGGGTGTGGAGGCACACACCTGTAATCCCAGCTACCCCAGAGGCTAAGGCAAGAGAATGGTTTGAACCCGGGAGGCGGAGGTTGTAGTGAGCCAAGATCGCACCATTGCACCCCAGCCTGGGCAACAGATTGAGATCTTGTCTCAAAATAAAAAACAAAAACAAAAATTCCCTTCAGTAACATAAAATGAACTGGGAAAAGTCTCAAGTCTCAAGTTATAACCAGCGAAAAGTGAGTCTTAAACCCATAATATTCTTGCCCACTACCTTAAATCGTTTACTTATTAGCAAAGAATGTGGAAGCAACACCACTTGAATGAGTCACAACAAAAGCAGATTTAGGATTAGCAGCCACATGGCATATGAGGAAAGGAGAACTTAACTTTAAATCAGTGGAACTAACTGAAATTGTTGCATAGGGCGGAACTTAAGTGGTTGGTTATCCATTGAACCACTGAACTTCTTCATGTAACTCTAGGGGAAATGGAGGCCTGAAGAAGTTTAGAGACTTGGCCAGATCACTCCTTGTTAGAGAAAGGACTGAAATTCACATCTTTTCCTTAACATTAATATTAGACAACAAGAAGACTTTGATCACTTCTGAAATTGTTAGGAAAAAATTATTGAAGGGTAACTTTCTCCCAGTAATTCATATTTTATCTGCCAGACACTTTAGGAAGGTAGGAGGAGAGGAAACTAGTTGCCTAGTACTGAGCTTCGTATAAAATTTGAATGAGGACACAAAACAGACAAAAAGAAGTGATAAGAAGCTATTGAGCTCACTGAATCCAGAGACATCATCATGTTTCCATGGCCTCCATTTTTATTTTTTTAATTTTTCTGTTTTTAATTTTGGTGGGCACATAATAGATTCATATATTTCTGGCGTACATGAGCTGTTTTGATACAGGCATGCAATGCATAATAATCACATCATGGAAGTATAGGGTATCTCTCCCTTCAGGCATTTATTCTTTATGTTACCAACAATTCAATTATACTCTTTTAATTATTTCTAAATGTACACTTAAATTATTAGTGACTATAGTCACCCTGTTTTACTATCAAATATTGGGCCATGTTCACTCACTTTAACTATCTTTTGTACCTATTAGCCGCCCCACCTCCTGCCACCCCAACCCCTGCTGCCCTTCCCAGCCTTTGGTAACCGTCCTTCTCTCTATCTCCATGGGTTCAATTGCTTTGATTTTTAGCTCCCGCAAATAAGTGAGAACATGCAATGTTTGTCTTTCCATGCCTGTCTTACTTCACTTAACGTAATGACCTACAGTTCCATGCATGTTGTTGCAAATGACTGAATCTGATTCTTTTTTATAGCTGAGTAGTACTCCATTGTGTATATGTATCACATTTTCTTTATCCATTCATCTTTTGATGGACACTTAGGCTGCTTCCAAATCGTGGCTGTTGTGAAGAGTGCGGCAGTAAACATGGGAGTACAGATATTTCTCTCCTCCATATCCTCATTTCCTTTCATTTGCGTATATACCTAGCAGTGCCATTGCCGAATCATATTGTGGGATCTTGAGACCAAAAAATTACATAACTGCTACTTTCAAGTCTTGTTACTCAAAGTATGGTCCAAGGCACTCCTTGAATCACAGAAACTGGGGTCCCACCTAGACCTACTAAACCGGAGCCTGCAGTGTGAGAACTGGGGTCCCACCTAGACCTACTAAACCGGAGCCTGCAGTGTGAGGAGATCTTATGATTCCCAGGCATACTAAATGAGGTGCTGCTTTCAGGAACACTTGGAAGTAGCTTCAGGCAGGGGCGGTGCTGCAGCTGTAGAATCCCTCGGGAAAGGAAACGCAGCGGGTGAGGACTAGGAGACTCGGACACAGAGCCCTTCTTTCCCAAAATAGTTCCCCTGTTTTCTGTGTCCTCTGGTCAAGCATTTTCATGTTAGGAATGTATTCTCATATAGTTTAGATGTTTGAAATTGCTTGGAGGTTTCGTAGAGAAAACTGGGCTCAGAGAGGGTAGGCCACTTGGTAGAAGATGTATTGGAGATGTGAAGCCAGCAGCACTATCCAGGAACTTCCTGAGCAAGGCACTCCTGTCCCTGCCTGTGACTGGGGGATTTTGTATAGTATTCTCACCTTATCTCTGGTTTGGTTTGTCTCTGAAGATAACTACCATCACTACTAACTTACTCACTTTAGCTAGAAAATGTAGACAAAAAGACTGTCACTTAAATTTCAGTTTTAAATTTATGTTTTATCTCAAAAGCAGTTTTCTAATATGTCTTCGCTGTGGGTACATAGTTATAGCAAAAAGCATGCGTGTAATTCTGTCCAAATAGATCATCACTTGGGATATTGATGCTATAAAGCATTTGTGAAATCAGCCTGCCTTTGCAGATATAGCATTCTGTGACAGAACAGACGTTTTATATGTTTTTAGGAAGGTTAGCTGTCTGAAATTGGTGACTAAACAAAGTCTGTTTGGGTTAAGTATACAACTAGACAGTATAATATAAACTGTTGTAACAAGATCTTCCATTTCTAAGCCCTAATAACTATTTGTTTTCTTCTTGTTTTTAGGGTGAATCTGTAAAATATTTCCTGGATAACTTGGATAAACTTGGAGAACCAGTAAGTGTTTAAACTGAATGTTTATGTTTAGTGCCGTTTGAAAGCAGAAGTCAGGATATCGATGTTAGGAAATTTAGAAAAATTATGTATTAAACTATTTCTCTCTTTTTTTTTTTTTTTTCAAGTGATGGCATTCTCATTCTTCCCTGCTTTATTTAGAGTGATTGGTAGCTCAGAAAATTGAATGATTTTTATTTTTTCAAAATGAAAATATTTATATTGTTTAATCATGACACTTTTTTCTCCCTCTAACTGTCCAGGTCTCTACCATTTTCTTGAGGAATGCTTTATCTGCTATTTCTTGGAAGTAAAACTGTTTAGAGAAAGAAGTTTATGTTTGAAAATGATATTGTGCATTATCTATTATACTTTAGTGTCTTTGGGTGTTTTGTTTGTAAACAGAAGTAGAACACAGTGGGCTGACTGATTTCCAAATCTTTTGACAAATGACATTTTCGAATTCATGCCCCCTTTGTGTTGAGTTACGGAGCAGGAGGGCTAGATTCTGAAGGCCTGCCGAAGAGACTCCACGAGGTAGGAGGAGTCGCCCTTGGAAAGAGAGTTTGTCATTTTCCTGTAGGTATTCCTCGGAGCCGGCAGCTCTAAGCTGGCGCTGTGGCCAGCGGGGCCCACTGCAGGCAGAACAGCTCCGCTTGTTTGACCTCCGTATTGGACGTACACAGAAGAGTTCGCTGGGAGAAAGGTTTCTGCTGTTTAGGAAAATTTTGAAAATCATTGCCTTAGAGTCATCTGTTACTCTCTAAATGTAGTGCAGCTTCATTTGCCTCCTCATAAGGCAAATGTCGTCTTCTTCACACAGCTGGTATGAGTGTGTCCTCATCAACATACTCTGCTCTACCAGACTATTTAGCACTTGATTACATGAAGTTCTGCGCTTCATGTGAAGCAGACTTTAGATTGCCAACTAGATTGTTAGCTTTAATAGAGACAATAATAGAGAACTTTTTATTTTTATGGAATTATATTTTTTCAAAGCTCAGGGCCAGCATGTTTCTGAAGGAGCTGGTGTAGGTGTATGCTGTAAATTGGTATTGCCTTCTAGAAAGCAGTTGGGTGTTAAGTATCCAGAGTCATTAAAATGTTTGTAACCTTTAATCTTATAATCGTATCCCTGATTATTTTAATCTTAGGAAATAGTCCAAAATTAAAAATAGGCCGGGCGCGGTGGCTCACTCCTGTAATCCCAGCACTTTGGGAGGCCGAGGTGGGCGGATCATGAGGTCAGGAGATCGAGACTATCCTGGCTAACACGGTGAAACCCCATCTCTACTAAAAATACAAAAAATTAGCCGGGCGTGGTGGCAGGCGCCTGTAGTCCCGGCTATTCGGGAGGCTGAGGCAGGAGAATGGTGTGAACCCTGGAGGCGGAGCTTGCAGTGAGCCGAGATCACCACTGCGCTCCAGCCTGGGCGACAGAGCGAGGCTCCGTCTCAAAAAAAAAAAAGAAAAAAAGAAAAAATAATGTGCTTGAGAATTTTAATTGCAGTATTTCTGTTCATTATGGCTAAAAATTGGAAACAACCTTAATGACCACTAGTAGGGGAATGTTCATGTGAAGTACAACACATGAATGCATTTGGTCTATGTGATTGTCTTGTAAAATGAGGTATGACTGTATCAGCATATGGAGCAGTTCACAAAATATTAAGCAAAAACGTAGAGGTAGGCTGAACATTGCATATGCTGATTATAAGTAAAGTAGGCGTGTATACAAAAGCTAGAAGAAAACATGCAAAAGCTAACACTTGAGTCCTAGGGTTATTTAATGAATGGCTGTTGGTTGCCAGTAGCTAAGAACCCACCTACTTTTTAAAAATTCTTAATTCTGGCTGGGCGCAGTGGCTCACGCCTATAATCCCAGCACTTTGGGAGGCCATGGCGTCCCAAATCACTTGAGGTCAGGAGTTCAAGACCAGCCTGGCCAAAATGGTGAAACCCCATCTTTACTAAAAATACAAAAAATTAGCCGGCCGTGGTGGTGCACGCCTATAGTCCCAGCTACTCGGGAGGCTGAGGCAGGGGAATCGCTTGAACCCAAGAGGTGGAGGTTGGAGTGAGCTGCACTCCAGCCTGGGCAACAGAGCAAGTCTGCATCTCAAAAAAGTATGTATATATATGTTCTTAATTCCATTGCAGTATTTTGAGGCAGTGAGTATTCTTGTTGTAATGAAATTTCAAAATCATATTACACTATTCAGAAAGGCATAAAGTGCAGCATTGTGAATAACGGTCAGCATTGTTTTAAATCCTGCCTTGATTTTTAAAATATTTTGACCTTGATGATAAATATTAGCTGTTCTGCCCATGTAGTACCAGAAAGCTGTGTTGTAGTTTTGGAAAAATGCTAGACTAAGAAGGAAGAACCAGTTACATTGCATAAGGAAGTGTGCCATCACAGAGTAGCTGGTGACTTGTGTGACCAGCAGCTTCTGTTTGTTCGGGGTGTTCACTGACCAAGAGTGCAGAGAAGAGCTCATTTGATCCTTGCAACAGCCCTCCCTCCCAGGTAGACAGGCCAAGTGTGATCACCTCCATTTCACAGACACAGGTGCTGGCACTCAGAGTAAGTGACTAGTTTGAGTTCTTGGGTCAATAAGTAAGAAAGCTGGAACATAGTTAATTATAGGAGAGAAAGGGTTTTTCACACGTAATACAGTAGCAGTGAAAACATAGAAGTTCTAAGTTGTGAGTGGGGTTGCACAGTAAAGGAACTTTTAGAATAGGTTAGAGAGAGGTGGGCAGAACTTGGAACTAGGGAGTGATCCTTGTGAATTGGCACTGGAATCAGATCCTATGGCTTTTTTTTTTTTTTTTTTTTTTTTTTAGACGAAGTCTCACTCTGTCACTCAGGCTGGAGTGCAGTGGCGTGATCTCAGCTCAGGCTCACTGCAAGCTCCACCTCCCGGGTTCACGCCACTCTCCTGCCTCAGCCTCCCAAGTAGCTGGGACTACAGGTGCCCGCCACCACACCTGGCTAATTTTTTTTGTATTTTTGGTCGAGACGGGGTTTCACTGTGTTAGCCAGGATAGTCTCGATGTCCTGACCTCGTGATCCGCCTGTCTCAGCCTCCCAAAGTGCTGGGATTACAGGTGTGAGCCACCGAACCCAACCCCCATGGCTTTTAATAGATGAGCAAGGAGCAGTGTGGAGAAGGTGGATATGCAGACAGGAAGATCACTCTGGCTAGAACCAAGAGTGGCTAATAGTGGGGAGTAAAATTGCAGGTAGATATATAGCAGTGAGGGCGAGTGAGAACAATTGATAAGACTTCAGCTTAAATTTGGAGTAGTATTGCAAGGATGAAAACAAGTAGATTCTGGCCATTTGTAGTAAATTTTGAACCCATCCTGCTAACATTTTAATGTATGTTGGCTTTTTTGCGGGGAGCACAAATGGGGTCTTGCTCTATTGCTCAGTGTACTCTCAAACTCCTGGCTTCAAGTGGTCCTCCTGCCTCAGCCTCCCAAAGTGCTGGGATTACAGGCGTAAGCCACCATGTCTGACTAGTCTTAACATTTTATAGTAAGCATAATCTATCTGAAAATGTCATTTAAAAGGTCATTTTGTTGCATATCTATTCACTAGTCCAGTTAGTAGTCCATTAAGAATTCGAATTACTTCTGGATTGCTAAGTATAAAACAATTTTTCCTTTTCCAGGATTATATTCCATCACAACAAGATATTCTGCTTGCCAGAAGACCCACCAAAGGCATTCATGAATATGACTTTGAAATTAAAAATGTTCCTTTCAAAATGGTTGATGTAGGTGGTCAGAGATCAGAAAGGAAACGTTGGTTTGAGTGTTTCGACAGTGTCACATCAATACTTTTCCTTGTTTCCTCAAGTGAATTTGACCAGGTGCTTATGGAAGATCGACTGACCAATCGCCTTACAGAGTCTCTGAACATTTTTGAAACAATCGTCAATAACCGGGTTTTCAGCAATGTCTCCATAATTCTGTTCTTAAACAAGACAGACTTGCTTGAGGAGAAGGTGCAAATTGTGAGCATCAAAGACTATTTCCTAGAATTTGAAGGGGATCCCCACTGCTTAAGAGACGTCCAAAAATTCCTGGTGGAATGTTTCCGGAACAAACGCCGGGACCAGCAGCAGAAGCCCTTATACCACCACTTCACCACTGCTATCAATACGGAGAACATCCGCCTTGTTTTCCGTGATGTGAAGGATACTATTCTGCATGACAACCTCAAGCAGCTTATGCTACAGTGATGTACAAAAGACTTGCTGTTTTAGTATCTTTTTGTGTTTTTGATGTTTTCTGTTTGTTTTGTTTTTTAAAATAGCAGTTTACAACCAGAATTAGAACAATCTTAATTCTATGTTTAACTTCTTGAAAATCTTAGTACTTTTTCTGCGGCCTTTGGTTTGTGGCTGAAAGCTGTTGAGTGACACATCGCCAAGATTTGCTGTAATGCAGGCTTTGATCTGTTTCACCATGGCTTCTATTCAAGTCCGGTTAAAACTTCCCAGCTGACCTCAGACTAGGCATATTTCAGGCTTTAAATTATTCTACTTTTCAAACTGAATTCTCCTGCAGTGCCAAGTATCAAAGGTGTCCTTAAATACTTGTAGGGATGAGGTTAGGAATATTCAGTTCCAAAGCAAGTAAGGTATCTTCTGTCCGCCTTACACACAGCAGTGCCACTTGTTGCCTAACTCTGTGGTGACCTCCCATTTTGTAAGGGCTATTAGAAAAAAGTTTGATCTAATAAATGGCATTCTGTAGATTCATAGAAGGTTTAGCCTTCATGTTTTAATTGCTTGTGTACACAACAGCTGTTTTGCTTTTAGATTTCTGTGTTTCTGAAGGTAATGTTCTTCGTGTTTTCAAGTTTACATAAGGTCTTTGGTCTGATGCTGATGAAGAATTCACAGGTGGTACGGGAGAGCAAAAGGCAAGCAAATGCTATTTACCGTGTTTTGGTCAAACGTAATGAGTGAAATAGCATTTGCCTTTCTCATATTTAATTATCATGTAGTTTAATGTACCATATGTGAAACATTCTGGCCATAGCAGCAACTAAAAACTGCAAGCAACTTGGTAACAGAACTCTCTAAATAAACTTAACCTGTTCCAGAATGTCATATAGTTGACTTTTAAGCCCTATCTCAGTTGGTCAGTAAAGACCAGTCCTTACTGTAGGAAATCATTGTGTATCATCACAAACATCTAGATATCTTTTGCTGTCCTGTCCAGTCCCATCAGTTCCACACTGTGGCATTTGTGGGATTGTTTTGTTTATTTGGAGCTTGCCAAGGGCAGTATTTTTCTGTCAAACTATTCAAGAAGGCATTATTTGAGATTCCTGTTCATTCTTGGTGTGTCTCTAAAAGATACAGTATGTATACATTTGTATAATTGTTGTTTATGAAAGTCCAGCTTTTTTGAGGTATATTTTAAATGTTTTAAGGATGCTTCTAAGGATAAGTAGGAATTTTTTTAGTTCGCACCTGAAGATGATTACATTGACACCCCCCCCCCCACTGCTTACCAAATTAAAATGTGTCGATGAAGTAGCTTTGTGATTGCAGATACATTCATAGTGAACTCATCAGAATGGCTGCTTTGCAGTACTGAAATACTATCTTGTAGGCTGTATGTAGTGTTACAGTTAGATCAGAGAAACAGAAGTCCAAGGCTGGCAACAGCTTGAAAAGTCTGACAGCTTTTCTACTTTTCCTGAAAATTTTAAGACTGTGATATCTGTCGTTTTACTGTATAGCTGACTGTGTACTCAGGTATTTTATTGGTCCTTGAAAGATTGGTCGTTATGGATCACCCAGCCTTTCTAAGTCAGTGGCTGTTCTGTCTTGATGTCTGATACGAGAGTGGGGCTCTTCAGTAAACTAACCAGGGATTGTTCTTGACATACCTGACTTTTCTCACATTTGAACTTCTACTATCATTGTATCCATATAACTTCCAGTGTTTTCATGCCATGGTAATACATGAGCTACACATACGTAGCCTGGCACCGTGATGCAGGTGTTCATGGTATCATTCATGCATATTTGAATAGTTCTACATCTAGTGCTTCTTGCCAAAAAGAATACATTGTTGAAATTCACAAAGTTAACATAACGGCAGTGCTGATGAATATCGGAATGTGTGCACAGTAACATTTGGACTGTTCAGTGGAGAGTTTACCCCTACATTTAGCAAATTGAATGGCCAAAACATTTGACTCCGGTGAGGGCTCAAGTTAGATCCCTATAGAAAGAGGACACTTCATCTTACTGAAGTCATAATTAAGATCTGTGATATGAACCATAGATATTGCCAGACAAAGCAGAAATCACCAAGTTTCCCCCTTTTGACTTACCACCAAGAAGTGTTAAAACACCAAATAGATAGCGTGTTATTTTGGGCATTTGCAGTTTTCTTCCCTGCTGCATGTAATGTCTCAGAATCAACATTCTTTTAAAATCTAGACTATATTTTGAGGCAGTGAATTACTTATATTCAACTTGGGCTTGTTTTGACAGTCAGTAGAACTTTAAGTTCAATCTAAAGGCTGTAGTCCACATTTTTTTTATATGTTTTATTTTCAAACCATGTGAAAGGAGTCTTATACCTATATCATGAAAATAGAATCCTTTTGAAATACCAGTATAGGGAGAGAGATATGAAATTTAGTGAACAGAATTGAAAAGGTGCTCATAATTTTCACTATGCCAACTTACCCCAGTCTCTAAAAAAGTAATTTGGATATAAAGTTCTTTGATGTATTTGATTTTCTAAATCTTTATGGTTATGATTTGGAATAAAATGTGCCTAATCCTGTATTACATTCTGTTCTTAAATCTGAATGCCTTCTCATTTAATTCTGAAGAAATACCACACGTGTCTTCATTGACCTTGAAGAAATGTATACACAGTTGCCTTATAAAACAAATTTAGACCATAACTTTTATAAAGGGTTTTGTCAAATGTTTTCTGAAAATGTGAGTAATTCAAAACATGCCTCTGCCCCTTTAATATTTTTAATAACCTCCATAGTTGCTGTCTGCCAAATATTAAACTGAAATCTTCATTGCAGTTTTATTATCTGGAAAGGGCACTGGATTGCTCTGCAACCAAAGAAAGCAAATGTAGAATGAAACAAATCATTCACTTTGTCTTATTTTAAGGTGTATTGGCATGTAATTTGCATAGAGAAGGTCCTCTGGTTAGTCTCTCAAATTGAGGCTGTTTAGGGAAATCCTTATTCAATTGGTGGCAGTGGTTGGTTTAAAGTAGAAGGAAATAAGATCACCTTAATACCAGAAATGATTAGAAGTGCTGATTTAGATTCAACAGATACCATATGCCCGTATCGTTTTTTGTGAGAAGAAATGGGTAAGTCCTAACTTTCAATGTGTACCCAAATACTTGTATTTATGCTTTTGATAAAATGTATTTTCAGCATTATTACACATCCGATTATGCCTTATTTATATACGAAGAGTAAAGTTACCATGTTATACTGTTATGTCCTAAAATTCAAATCACTATTTGAGAAACCCTCAAATTGGTGCTTTCATTATATAATGATACATTTAGACAAAACCCCAAACCAAGCCATTTGAAACAAGATTCTCTCCATTGCAGTTTGTAGCAATGTTATTTCTGTGTATATCATGAGAAGGCTAAATATCAGTGTTAATTTCTTGTTTGAATCCATGAAATCGTGCCTGTAAAGCCCAAACGTTTGTAACAAACTCCCTAATAAATTTAGAGAAAGTCACTCTGTTACCATTTCATTTATTTTAGTTTTATTTGAGGAATTAAGACCAGAAGTTTTGCTCATGTCTTTTTCACTTAGAAATCTTAGTACTTAGTTTGTCTCTCTGCCATCATTTCAAGGTGTTCACTTCTGTTAATCACAGATGATCCATCCTTGTGTTGTGCTGCTTGACTAAAAGCACTGATTTTGTTTGTTTGTTTGTTTTTGAGGATAGGATACAGGGTGGCTTTTCAGTCTAGTAAACAGGAGGGGAGAGATTGGGTGGGTGCGGGTGTGTCTGCATGTCTCAAATATAGCACATGCCCATTTTTTTATGGTACGAGGTTAGGGCTTAGTAAATGTATACTAGAGTTTGAAGTGTAAGTCTAAGTCTGAACATTTTAAACAAGTTGGACTTTATGGCTTTTTCAGGTTCCATCAAGTAGATACTAGCCTTAGGCTGGTAGGTGATTAACAGCATTATTTGGAGTACAGTGTTTGTACCACTAGCATTCTTATGTCTGTACTTGAATGTATAGTTAGCATTTAAGTTATGTTCACTCTTGCAGCGTTCAGGTCTAACCATCTGGTTTCAAATGCGAGAGCTTATATGGAACATTGTTTTGAAAGCATGAATGATACGGCAGTATTTTGTGGCTTGGTAAGGAGAGTTTTGTGACTTATTCAAATCTGCTGTTGATGATGGAAGTTTACAGATGGATCAGCGTGTGCTGGGACTCACTGCATGAATTTTCAGTCAGTGAATATTACTGAAAGTCATATACTACTTACTTGGTATGTGACTTTGGTTTGTATTAAGCTTGTTTATAATATTTCTTACCATAGTAAATGATAAATTTGTCCTTAATCATGCCTATTTGATGGTACTAGGAAAGAAAGGGGTAGAGATTAATCCTTGCAAAGTATATGCAACAGTGCAACGAACTGTGCCATTTACCTTTTACCTCTTACTTGAAGGCAGAACCGCAAAATGTTTGAAATGGCTTTTCTAAACTACTCTACTCTGCTGAGAGCTCATTGACCACAAGAAGCCTTAGAAAGTATATTTTGTAATAACCCCATAGATACTGTACCTAACTAAACATGATTTGTATTAGCTCTATAAAATACTTGTGGCTTAGGGTTTTTTTTTTTTTTTTTTAAACATATGTCTTTTTATAACTTTCCAGGAACTAAGCACATTATCTGATAATTGTAAATTTTTTTGTCAGTGCTTTAGTTCAGGATGGGCAATAAATTATTTCTAAAGGAGGTCTAAAAGTGGAAAGAATGGTTTGATTTTATAAAATGAGTTGCTAGTTCATGACAGCTTTTTACTTTTGTACATATTTTGCAAAACATTTGCCTCTTGCTATTAATATTTGCTTTGTAAAAATTACATTTAATAAACATTTGTAAATGATTCAATACTATGATGTTATTTAACAGTTTGGTAATTGTAAAGCGTAAAGCAGATGCTAAAAGTTTGAAAGCAAAAGTTTCATCTAGAGACCCAGTTACAGCACAGAAATCTACTTCAGCAGAATCCCAGCACCACTTGGCTTGAATATTAGTCTAGAAACTTCTTACTAGAAATGGAGATGTGGACTTCTTCCAAGGAAGTTCTCAGCCACTTAATATATTTTGACAAGGGAATAGGGGAAGAGAAACCACTTGTTTTCTCTGCTCTTATGGCCGCTGAAACTGTATTAGGGTGTACCTGAGCTCAGTTCATCCAGCTGCGACAGTGTTAATAATTCTGTTACGTCTGTTGTAATTAACGTTTGGAGACAAACCAACATTGACCACTCATCTTTTTTTAAAAAAATAAACTTTACATTAGATTATGATTTACAGAACAATTTGAAGACAGTGCAGAGTTCCCCTATACTCCACACCCCTTATAATAGTTCCCGTAGTTACCGTCTTGCATTACTTTGGTACATTTGTCATAATTAATGAACCAATACTGATAACGTTATTAACTGAAGCCCATACTTTGTTCTTATTTCCTTAGTTTTCCCCTAATGTCTTACTTGTGTTCCAGGATCCATCCAGCACACGACGTTACATTTACTTGTCATGTCTCCTTCAGCTCTTCTTGGTAATTAACAGACTCCTGTTTCTCAGACTTTCTGTTTTTGATTACTTTGGCAGGTGTTTTTTATTTTTGTTTTTTCTTTTTGATACAGGGTCTCACTCCTCTGTCACCCAGGCTGGAGTGCAGTGACCCGATCTCAGCTCACTGCCGCCTCTGCCTCCCAGGTTCAAGTGATTCTCTTGCCTCAGCCACCCAAGTAGCTGGGATTACAGGTGCATGCCACCACACCCAGCTACTTTTTGTGTTTTTAGTAAAGACAGAGTTTCGCCGTGTTGCCCAGGCTGGTCTCGAACTCCTGAGCTCAAGCGATTTGCCTGCCTCGGTCTCCCAAATTGCTGAGATGACAGGCGTGAGGACTTTGGCAGTTAAGAGTACTGGTCAGGTGTTTTGTAGAATCTCCCTCTGTTGAAATTTGGCGTTTTTCACTTGATTAGACTGGGTTGGGCCAGGCGCGGTGGCTCAAGCCTGTAATCCCGGCACTTTGGGAGGCCGAGACAGGCGGATCACAAAGTCAGGAGATCGAGACCATCCTGACTAATATGGTGAAACCCCGTCTCTACTAAAAAATACAAAAAACTAGCTGGGCGCGGTGGCGGGCACCTGTAGTCCCAGCTACTCGGGAGGCTGAGGCAGGAGAGTGGCGTAAACCCGGGAGGCGGAGCTTGCAGTGAGCTGAGATCCGGCCACTGCACTCCAGCCTGGGCGACAGAGCAAGACTCTGTAAAAAAAAAAAAAAAAAAAAAAAAAAAAAAAAAAAAAAAAGACTGGGTTGTGGGTTTGGGAGCCACAGAGATAAAACTATTCTCATCAAATCATATCAAGTGCACCTTCTGTGGTTGCTACTCATCTTTTCCCTCTACACTTTCTGCTAAGTTAGCAGTTGTCAAATCACTTTTGGCATGTTTACACCTTTTCTCAACTGGCGTGTATTGAAAGCTATGGCTGGGCTCGGTGGCTCACGCCTGTAATCCCAGCACTTTGGGAGGCCAAGGCTGGTGGATCACTTGAGCTCACGAGTTTGAGACCAGCCTGGGCAACATGGTGAAATCCCGTCTTTACAAAAATTAGGTGGGCATGGTGGCATCAGCTTGTAGTCCCCCAGCTACTCGGGAGGCCGTGGAGGTTGCAGTGACCCAACATCGGGCCACTGCACTCCAGCCCGGGTGATAGATCCAGACCTTGTCTCTAAGTAAATAGACAGATAGATAAAGCTGTGCTTGTACTTTTCTTCCCCTAAACAGAATGAAGGGCTTTCTCTTGGTGTTGCAAAGCAGGTGTGAGGAAATTAATGACTGTACTCCTGGCTGCTCTGGCTCCAACCTCTCCGGCAAATAAAAATTATTTTCCAGGTTCCCACCTCTAACATGAAATTTATGTTGATCTCGAGAAACTGGAATAGAAAATTTGGACTTTGAGTCTAACTATTAATATCTAAAAATCTGTGACTTTGGAAACAGGTCATTGAAGTCTTTCTGGGAGAGATTTAAGATCTTTAAAAATTGAAACTAGACTCACTTGAGCATTTGAATCCCCAAACAAACCAAGAGGTCATTTAAAAAACAAAAACACCCTTTTTTATGCTATTGTTGGAACAAGGGGATATTTATCTGTGTAAAAAGGAAGAATACAAACTCGTGTAGCAAAGTGGGCACAATCCCGGTTAACTGGCACCGTGGGATGTCGTGTCAGTACAGGATGCTCTCCCAAAATGACCTGTTTCATTGCCCACAGAGTGGGTTGTTAGAAAAGAAAAGGGAGACTTTTCGGTCCTGAGAACGTAGGAAACTCAAGGTTTACAGGTTAAACCAGAGGTCTGTTTTGGTGACTTGGGAAATTTGGCAAATTCTCAAAAAACAGATGGCCTAGGGCAGTGTTTTAAAATACACGCTATAGGCCAGGCGTGGTGGTTCACGCCTGTAATCCCAGCACTTCGGGAGACTAAGGTGGGCAGATCGCTTGAGGTCAGGAGTTTGAGACCAGCCTAGCCAACATGGTAAAACAATGTCTCTACTAAAAATACAAAAATTAGCCGGACCTGTGGCGGATGCCTGTAATGCCAGCTACTTGGGAGGCTGAGGCAGGAGAATTGCTTGTATCTGGGAAGCAGAGGTTTCAATGAGCCAAGATCGTGCTACTGCACTCCAGCCTAGGCGACAAAGCAAAACTCCTTCTCAAAAAAAATTAAAAATAAAGGCCAGGAGCGGTGGCTCACGCCTGTAATCTCAGCACTTTGGGAGGCCTAGGCGGTAACCTGATGTCAGGAATTCGAGACCAGCCTGGCTAACAGTGAAACCCCATCTCTACTAAAACTACAAAAATTAGCTGGGTGTGGCACGCGCCTATAGTCCCAGCAACTCGGGAGGCTGAAGCAGGAGAATCACTTTAACCCGGGATGGGGAGGTTGCATTGAGCCAAGATTGTGCCACTGCACTCCAGCCTGGGCAACAGAGCAAGACTCCAGCTCTAAATAAATAAATTAATTAAATAAAAGTACACGCTGTAATTTTTCCTCAGAAATTAGTGGGGCCTCTGAAATACGGTATTGTGGTTGGAGTAAGGGGTATCCATGCAAATGCTGTGCAAGAATGTTTCACAGTGTTCCTTTTTCTTTGAAGTACACCAAGAAAACAAAAGGCTCAAACAAGTATGTGATACAAATTAGCCATTCAAGGAGGCTGTGTTCAGCTTCTCTGTTTGCCACAAGAATACTGAGGGAAGTTGTGTACAGAATTAACATTTATACTGAGTGGAGGAGTATGTTGATTTCTCTTTTCCCCATGAATGTTCGTGGTAGGAAAACAGAAGCTATCAAGTTGATGATTCTTCCGTAATGACCTACACTGCAGCTTTAGCCGTAATGACCTACACTGCAGCTTTAGACACGCTTGATTTTCTGCCCCTGCCAACTCGTGAAAGGGAGAAGGAACATAAGATGAACTGAAGGCCAAGCACTGCTGACCTTGAGGGGAGAAAAAGTCGCTGTTTCGTTTTACTTTCCTGTTACTCTACGTGGAAAATCCCCAGTTCTTGTAAGTTTTGTGGGATTAACTAGCTGATTTTACCATCAGACTTAGTTGAAATTTTATTCTGAAAAAATCAACCTCCCTGGGCGCTGGTAGCTCACACCTGTAATCCCAGCACTTTGGAAGGCCGTGGCGGGTGGATCACCTGAAGTCAACGGTTTGAGACGAGCCTGGCCAACATGGTGAAACACCATCTCTACTAAAAATACAAAAATTAGCTAGGTGTGGTGTCATGTGCCTGTAGTCCCAGCTACTCAGGAAGCTGAGGCAGGAGAATCGCTTGAGCCTGGGAGGTGGAGGCTGCAGTGAGCCGAGATCGCCACTGCACTCCAGCCTGGGCGATGGAGCAAGACTCCATCTTGAAAGAAAGAAAGAAAAAATGAACCTCACAGCACCCACAGATTGGCTCTATTAATGAAATTACAGATGAAGGCTAATTTTCTGCAGGCAATCCTTGCATTTGTAGTAGGTTATAGTCTGGGGGAAGATGCCACACATCAATATAAAAAGGAAATACATTCTAGAGGAAGAGCCGGATGCCCAACTTAAGGGAAATAAGAAGTGTTAATCCAACACGGGAATACCGGACATTATTCCTTTCTGTAGTGCATGAGACAGAAGAGTGTTCAAACTCCCTGCATGGCATCCACATCATTCAGGACCCAGCATCAACCTTTTTCTTTCTTTCTTTTTTTTTTTTTTTTTGAGACGGAGTCTTACTCTGTCATTAGGCTGGAGTGCAGTGGCTCGGTCTTGGCTCACTGCAATCTCCGCCTCCTGGGTTCAGGCGATTCTGTCACCTCAGCCTCCCCAGTAGCTGGGATTACAGGCACGCGCCACCATGCCTGGCTAATTTTTGTATTTTTAGTAAAGACAGGGTTTCACCATGTTGGTCAGGCTGGTCTCAAATTCCTGACCTTGTGATCCGCCCGCCTCGGCCTCCCAAAGTGCTGAGATTACAGGTGTGTGCCACTGTGCCCAGCTGTATCAACCTTTTTCTAACCGGCCTTCCCTTCCAGCTTCCTCCACTCCAGCTAAACTAGATGGCTCCTTTGCCCCACACCTCTCTTGTTCTGTTTGCCACGTGGCAAACCCTACTCATCCTTCAAGACTAGTTCAAAGGAGGATTTCCCAATTGCTATACATCCTGGGCTAGAAGCAGTTCTTTCTCTGAGTACTTATCCCATGTTATTGCTTTTTCAGGGCACTTAAATCATTCTACATTAATATTATTATTATTATTATTACTATTATTTGTTGAGATAGGGTCTCACTCTGCCACCCAGGCCGGAGTGCAGTGGCACAATCGTAGCTCACTTCCACCTTGACCTCCCAGGTTTGACTGATCCTCCCACCTCAGCCTCTGAAGTAGCTGGGGCCACAGGTATGCACCACCACACCTGGCTAATTTTTTTTTTTTTTTGTAGAGATGAGGTCTCACTATATTGCCCAGGCTGCTTCTTTAACTCCTGAGCTTATAATCTGCCCACCTCAGCCTCCCGAAGTCCTGGCATTGTAGGCATGAGCCACCTCGCCTGACCTCTCTACGTTATTTTGAAGCTATTATTGTTCACAGATGCTTAGCTCCTCCACTCCACTGTGCTGTGAACTCAGTATTGCTACACAGATGCTCCTGTTAAGCTCTTTGAGTGCCCATCGGACTCACCTAATTCAAATCTGAATCACACTGTGATGAGAATCTGACTGTGAAGATTACCTACCAGTATGGAGACTGGTTCTCCAGTTTTATAGTATATGAATTATACTATTTTATAGTATATGAATTATATCTCAATAAGACTGTTCAAAGAATTTGAGACTTCAGTCACTCCACAAAGTTAGCAAAGAGACTAAAAGTAAATATGGTAAAATGTTAGCTTTTCTGAGTGATAGGAATCACAAAGTATTTTGTCCTCTTTACACTTTTCTGTTTTCTAAATTTTCTACCAAGAGGATTGGTTACTTTTATATGAAGAAAAAATAAACATTTAGAGGCAAAAGATCAGCCCTGCATTTGACCTGCAAAGAGCATGCCTCTCCTTGCTTGCTTTACAAGAGTTCACCTACTGCACGGATTTCAGTCATCACATGTGTAACTATTTGTCTTCTAGTCTGACTTCTAGATTAGACTGTAAGCTCCCTGAAGTCAGAGATCACTGTATTTGTCTCATTTACCTCTGAATCCTCAGTCTAGTAACTTGATGGGTATATATAAGTGCTCAAAAAATGTTTGTAGAATTTGACTGAATTTGTTAAATATCTACCACATCACCCATGGGCTGGACACTTTGGGTGATAAGAAAATGATCCACAGATGGAGTTGAATTTAAGATGCTTACAGTCCAGCAGGGGAGAAAATATAGGTGCATAAATACTTAAGCCAAGATAATTCGAGGGGACTAGATAAAATGCTCCAAGCCTTCAGAGAAAGGCAATTCCTTTCATCTAGGTGGAATCAGGGACACTTTTTTTCTCTCTCTTTTTTGTTTTTGAGATGGAGTTTCACTCTGTCACCCAGGCTGGAGTGCAGTGGCGCGATCTCGGCTCACCGCAACCTCCACCTCCTGGGTTCAAACAATTCTCCTGCCTCAGCCTCCCGAGTAGCTGGGACTACAGGTGCCCGCCACCACACCCGGCTAATTTTTTGTCTTTTTAGTAGAGACGGGTTTTCACCATGTTGGCCAGGCTGATCTCAAACTCCTGACCTCAGGATATCCACCCATCTCGGCCCCACAAAGTGCTAGGATTACAGACGCGAGCCACTGTGCCCAGTCTTTTTTTTTTTTTTTTTTTTTCCTTTCCTTTTTTGAGACAGAGTCTCGCTCTGTCACCCAGGGTGGAGTGCAGAAGCAGGATCACAGTTCACTGCAGCCTTGACCTCCTGGGCTCAAGTGATCTTCCTGCCTCAGCCTCCCAAGTAGCTAGGACCACAGGTGCGTGCCACCGTGCCCAACTATTTATTTACTGTAGAGTCAGGGTCTCACTGTGTTGCCCAGGCTGGCAGGGATACTTTTGTGGAAGAGAAGGTGTTTGGGCTCGGGCTTTAAAGATGTCTTAACTTTACCTAGACTTAAGATGCAGGAAAGGCTGCATGCCAGATGGTGGAACATTGTGTCAGTAAGAAAGCTGGGAGTTCTTTCATTATCTAGCTTTGATCAAGCACTTTTCATTGAATAGCCTTCTGGAAAGTGATGAGGGTAAGGAGGAGAAACAATTCCCTGATCCCCACCCCTCAAAGGTTCACTGTTTAGTAAGGGAAACAAAAATAAGAAAGACTATGATAAAAGATGAGTCAGACAGAGGCATGGAAGGGAGTCCTAGACAGAGGGTACCACACGTGCAAAGGCACTGAGGCATGTGGGGCTTACAAGTTGGGTGGCAGCAAGAACCCCAGCCAATTGGAAGACAGAAAGGTGGCGGATGAGTAGCAAGAGGTAAAGCTAAGGAAATGAGCAGGGAACATGTCATGGAGGGCCTCACGTGCCGCATTAACACCCTTGGCTTTTATCCCATGGGCATGAAAAACCAGTAAGCATTACAAGAAGCAGAATGAGGCCGGGTGCAGTGGCTCACGCCTGTAATCCCAGCACTTTGAGAGACCAAGGCGGGCAGATCACTTCAGGTCACAAGTTCGAGACCAGCCTGGCCAACACAGTGAAACCCCATCTCTACTAAAAATACGAAAAGCAGCCAAGCATGGTAGGGCATGCCTATAATCCCAGCTACTCGGGAGGCTGAGGTGAAGAGAATCACTTGAACTTGGGAGGCGGAGGTGGCAGTGAGCCGAGATCACACCACTGAACTCCAGCCTGGGCGACAGAGCAAGACTCTGTCAAAAAAAAAAAAAAAAAAATTAGCCGGGCGTGACACACTCCTGTAATCCTAACTACTCAGGAAGCTGAGGCAGGAGAATCGTTTGAACTCGGGAGGTGGTTGCAGTGAGCTAAGTTTGTCCCACTGCACTCCAGACTGGGTGACAGAGTGAGATTCCATCTCAAAAAAAAAAAGAAAAGAAAAGAAAAACAAGAAGCAGAATGACATGACCTCAGTGGTATTACAGTAATCCCTGTGAGGGTGACAACTGGCCGGAGGCAAGAACTAAAGTGAGGGCTGCTGATGTACAGGAAAAGCAAGATACCTGAGCTTATACATTAGCAATGGAATTAGAAGGAGGTGAATGAAAAGGATACTTCAGGCAGAAAACTGGACGGAGCACCTGGAAGCAGCAGGTGGAGGGAAGAGGGTGAAACCTAGCAGGCTCCCCAGGTTTCTGGTGGAGCAACTGGATGGAGCCATTCCTGAAATGGAAAATCTAGGGGGAGAAACAGACTTGGGTGGGCCAGGTAGGCTCTGAGGGACATGCTGCGTCTGAGGTCCTTTTGGGGTATCTAACGGCAGCTGGATCTACAGGTCTCAAGCTCAGTGGAGAGGTCTGATAAACAAAAACACAGAATGTAAGCTGCACGCACAGTGGCTGAAGCCATGGGTTGTAGGGAGCTTGTTCTAGGGCAGTGGTCCCCAATCTTTTTGGCACCAGGGACCGGTTTTGTGGAAGACAATTTTTCCACGGACCAGGTGGGATAGTGGATTTGGGATGATTAAAGCATGTTACATTTATTGTGCACTTTATTTCTATTATTATTACATTGTAATATATAATGAAATAATTATACAACTCACCATAATGTAGAATCAGTGGGAGCAGTGAGCTTGTTTTCCTGCAACTAGATGGTCCGATCTGGGGTTGCTAGGAGTGACAGATCATCGAGCATTAGATTCTAATAAGGAGCGCTCAATCTAGATCCCTCGAATGCACAGTTCACAGTAGGATTTGCGCTCCTATGAGAATCTAATGGCACCTCTGATCTGACAGGAGGTGGAGCTCATGGTAATGCAAGCAATGGAGAGTGGCTGTAAATTCAGAGGAAACTTCCCTCATTCACCCACTGCTCACCTCCTGCTGTGTGGCCCAGTTCCTAACAAACCATGGACCAATACTGGTCTGTGGTCCAGAGGTTGGGGACCCCTGTCCTAGAGGACTGACTGCCTAGAATCAGGAGAAAAGTGGGCTAGCAGGAAACCTTGACTTCAAGAGAAGGACAGAGAACAGTCCGAGTAGGAGCAGCAGAGAGGCGGGTGCTCTCAGAGGGAGGGGTATCAAGGAAGCCAAGGAGGAAGTCGAGGAAGAGAGAGAGACAGAGACAGAGAAATAAAGCAAGTGGCAAGATATTAATTGTCCATTATTCTATTCTTAGGTGTTCATGATTCTCTTTTTTCAAATTTTGTGTATGCTTGAAACTTTTCATCATAAAAAGTGAGAAAGAATAAAGAGATCGTGCCCTCATTGGGGAAAGGTTGTAAACATAGTCCGTTTCAAAGCCTGGGCTTGAGTAGGGGCCACACCAGAAGGCGTGAAGGACTGAGTTATGCTGGATCCATGACCATCAAGATCTTTCATCTCAGCCAGAAGCCCCTTGTGGCCTCATTATAATGAAGCCCCGCAGGGCAGCGCTTTCTTGCCAGCCTTACTGTGCTCCATTTCTTTAATGGCCTTTTTGCTCAACAATACAAGAGATCCAAACTGCTGATTCCAGCATAGGACATAACTCACTACATTTTTTCACTCAAGCTTTCAACTCTGACTAATGGATTTTCTTTTCTTTTTTTTTCTTTTTTTTTTTTTTTTTTTGAGATGGAGTTTCACTCTTGTTGCCCAGGCTGGAGTGCAGTGGCATGATCTCAGCTCACTGCAACCTCTGCCTCTCGAGTTCAAGTAATTCTCCTGAATCGGCCTCCCGAGTAGCTGGGATTACAAGTGCCCACACCATGCCCAGCTAAATTTTTTGTTTGTTTGTTTGTTTTGAGACGGAGTCTCACTCTGTGGCCCAGGCTGGAGTGCAGTGGCGCAATCTCTGCTCACTGCAACTTCCACCTCCCGGGTTCAAGTGATTCTCCTGCCTTGGCCTCCCGAGTAGCTGGGATTACAGGCATGTGCCACTACGCCCAGCTAATTTTTGTATTTTTAATAGAGATAAAGTTTCACTATGTTGGCCAGGGTGGACCATGTTGGCCAGGCTGGTAATTTCTCTATTTTCAGTAGAGATGGGGTTTTGCCATGTTGGCCAGGCTGGTCTCAAACTGCTGACCTCAGGTGATCCACCAGCCTCAGCCTCCCAAAGTGCTGGGATTACAGGCATGAGCCACCGCGCCTGCTAATGGATTTTCTAGAGAATTGCTGTGCTGCTTTTTTCTTTTATTTTGTGAGATTCTTTAAGGAATGAGAGTAGGGTGCTTCTGTGACCAGTAAACAAGAGCATGGGCTTTAGCCTAAGAGGGACTTGGATTCAGATCCAGGCTTCTGTGTTTACTAAGCTGTGTGGCCTTAGGCAAATCCAGCCTCACTGGGTGTTGCTTGCCTTACCTGTAACACCTATGAGGTAGTTTCAGTTTGTTGTTAAACATCAAATGCAGAAACCACTACAGTGCCAGGCATGGGATAGGAATTGGGGGTAGCTTTTTTTTTTTTTCCCCTAGAGACAGGGTCTCACTCGGTTGCCCAGGCTGGTGTACAGTGGTGCAATCATAGCTCACTGCAGCCTCCTGGGCTCAAGTGATCTTCCAGTCTCAGCCTCCCGAGGAGTTAGGGCGACAGGTGCGTGCGACAACATCTGGTGAATTTTTAAAAATTTACTTAGAGTTGGGGTCTTCCTATGTCGCCCAGGCTGAGGGGCGGCTATTTTTATCTACTTCTTTTTCACTCCCTTTGCTTTGCCTTCCTTCTTTCCTCTTTCTCTATCATCCTCTTCATTTCATTTGGGTTTTGCTTTGGCAATTTCCCCCCACCAAGAAACTGGAAACCAGGCTGGGTGTGGTGGCTTATGCCTGACACTTTGGGAGGCCGAGGTGGATGGATCACCTGATGTCGGGAGTTCAAGACCAGCCTGGCTAATATGGTGAAACCCCGTTTCTACTGAAAACAAAACAAAACAAAACAAAAACAAACAAACAAAAATAGAAAAATTAGCTGGGCATGGTGGCGTGCACCTGTAATCCTGGCTCCTCAGGAGGCTAAGGCAGGAAAATCACTTGAACTCGGGAGGCAGAGGTTGCAGTGAGCCAGGATGGAGCCAGTGCACTCCAACCTGGGTGAAGGGTGACACTCTGTCTCGGTCAAACAAACAAACAAAACACACACACACACACACACACACAAAAAACCAAAAATCTGGAAACCAGTGTGTGAAATTCTCGGGCTGTGGCATCACCTTTGCCACCCTGCGGTGATAGTGGAGCTAAAAGTCCCCTGAGAGAGGAGTCGAGTTGATGGTGGTTGAAGTGGGAGGGTGGAAATGGAGAAGTTCACCTTATATTAATAGGATCTGTAGGTAAAATTCGCCAGCACCCCAACCGTGTGGTTGGCTGAGCACCACAGGTGTAAATTATTATTAACTCCATGCCCAACAGAATTCAGCTCTCCTCTATTTTTACTACAGGAAAACACACAATAGCTGTTTAATTTTAAATTTTTTTCTTTTTCCCTCTGTGACTCAAGCCAAAGAGCAATAGCTATTTTTTAAAGTTAGCATTGTGTTCAGGCAGATATTAAACATTCCTCAATGGGCAAGGGTTTTAACATTCTTTACTTTTGTCTCTTTTTTTTTTTTTTTTGAGACAGAGTCTCATTCTGTTGCCCACGCTGGAATGCACTGGTGTGACCTCGGCTCACTGCAATCTCCGCCTCCCGGGTCCTAGCCGCAGCCTCCGACTAGCTGGGATTACAGGTGCCCACCGCCATGCCCAGCTCATTTTTGTATTTTTTTAGTAGAGATGAAAGTTCGCCATGTTGGCCAGGCTGGTCGAACTCCTGGCCTCAAGTGGTCTGCCCACCTTGGCCTCCCAAAGTGCTGGGATTACAGCATGAGCCACTGCGCCCGGCCTTAACATTAATTTTTCAACACGTAATTCAGGCAAGATTAATAGAAAGAAAATGCGGTCCCAGATTGCCTTGCCCCAACCCCATCTTCTTTTGGCTTTTGGAGTATGAAAAAGGGGACGTGCTGTGGTCTCCGCCTGAAGCTGGCTCGCCCGGGAGCCCTCCTGGACCCATAAGGAGAACAAACCCTGGCAAATCCGACTGGCCCGAAGTGGATTTGCTAGAGTGACAGGCAGCAAAATTAATCCAGTAAGACATTCGTAAGTGTATCACTTCACAAAGGAATCAAAAATGCAGGAATCTGATTGCAAAGATGCCAAGCACAAGGACTGGGAGAAAACATGCCTACTGTGTACATTTGACTCTGTTTTGTGCCTTAAGGGCTACGTGAGAGGCCGACTCTTCCGTGGTTAGAATGGAGAACCCAGGGAGGCTTCCTTCAGGATGAAGAGTGAGGAGGGAAAGCTGCCAGGATGCGAGGCTGCTCTGGCGACAGGGTGTTTTCTCCTGCCCCTTCACCCCTGTGTCTCTTTCTCTGCTGTCCGGTCCTCTACAAATTGTCCAGCCCACTGCAGGGAGCCAGTCTGGTGGATTCAATACTTTGCCCCATTGGAGGGAGTCCTCATGGGCCACCCGTCAGGCAATGGGCCTGTTCTGGTCAAGTGTCCTCCCCTGATCTCCAGCGACCTAGGTGGCACCCAGTCTGGCTTGCCTGACCACCTTCCACCTCTGGTGGAGGGCAGGCATCATGCATGTGTTTGGAAAGTACATTTGATTTTATAGTTGAATTCTGAACTATGGTCTTGGGACTGTTGTCAATAGCAAGGATCATGTGACCAAGCCCCCATTTCTTTCCACATTTCAGCTGCCTGATTTACTCCGAAAATGTACTCTGTGTGCTGGTTGGGGAGATTCTGAACTGGCTACTGATTCTGGCTCTAACATCAGGGGACCAGCCTTAAGACTTGGAGCAAGCCGCCACTTCTTAGGGTCCCAGTTTGCTGTCCTGTGGCACAGCAGGGTTAGGAGGGAGGAGCGCAAACTAACCTGCCATCACCCCGTGGCTGAGTTGGGATTTTGAAATGCTGTTGTTATACGTAATAACTTTTATGACTTCGGGTACCGAGAGAGGGAGGCCCTAATTCCTTTACCAGAACTCGAACCCTTGTGTACATAACGTTTTTAGGAATCTATGTTCATAGCTGGGGGACAGAGTGGCAGAATGGTGAAGTGTTCCCCCTGGCGTCACACCCGTCTCAGTGAGAATCAGCCTCTGTCACAGACCTGCTCCATGACCTTGGGAAGATGATCTGACTTCTCGACACCTCGTTTTCCTCCTCTGGGAAGTGGGGATACTAATGGGTCCTCCCCTCTCGCTCATTGGAGGAGTAAGAGGCAACACATTCAAAGCACTTAACCTGGAGCCCAGGTAGAGACCTGGCTGTGAGTTCAGAGCCCAGGATTTGTGGGATGGCCAGTGTATGCACTTCCAATGACTGCTGGCATTACCATAAACCCTCGGTAGCTTACACAACAGAAATTACTCTCTCACAGTTCTGGAGGCCAGAAGTCTAAACTCCATACTGCTCAGCTGTGCACTGGCTGCGGGCTTCAGGGGAGAATCCGTTTCTGGTCTCTTCCAGCTTCTGGTGGCCAGCAGCATTCCTTGGCTCGTGGCTGCATCACTCCAGTCTTCAAGGCCAGCATGTTCAAATCTCTCTCTGCTCCATCTTCACACGGCCTTCTCCTCGGTGTGTCTAATGTCCCTCTGTCTCCCTCTTACAGAGACACCTGCATTGGCCAGATGCAGTGGCTCACACCTGTAATCCCAGTGCCTTGGGAGGCTGAGGCGGGAGGATCACTTGGGGCCAGGAATTCAAGATCATGCTGGGCAACATGGTAAGACCCCGTCTCTACAAAATGAAAATAAAAGAACTGTATTTAGGGTCCACCCATGTAGTCCAGGATAATCTCCTTCCATGTCAAGACCCTCACTTAATCACATCTGCAAAGACCCTTGTATTCACAGGTTCTGGGGATCAGGGGGTGGATATATTTTGGGGAGGGAGACATTTCAGCCTATCACACCCAGCTGCGGGGGGCATGTTCCAGTTGGCTGTCCTTTTTGCCTCCACTGTCCGTTTGCTGTGGAGTTGGGCCCTCGTCTCCTCCAAGCTCCCCAGCCTCCCCTAGGCGCCCACACGTCATCTTTCCTGCCCAAGCTCAGCTCCCTATCCTGAGACTTCCTATTTCTGCCCACAGCCACATCATTTTCTCTACCATCTTCCCCAAAACTATCTTTGACCCTTAATGCTCCTTCCCTTTCCTGACGCCACCCCACCCACACTTTACATCAGTCACCAAATCTCAGCATCACAGTCCGACTGAAAGGGAAACTTCTCATCTGACTTCTCAGACGCACAGAGATGGAGCTGAGCCCTAGAGAATGGGGGTGACTTGCTGGGGTCACATGGTGATTTCATGGCGAGGCTGGACCACAGCCCAGGCCCCAGGGATCCACTCCTACCCTGACTGCCCATCGGCAAAATGCTTCCTGGGGACGAGGCTCTCCGCATCCTTCTGTCCCTTCCTCAGCTCTGCCCTCACCTCCCCTCCTCGGGAGGCTGCGGAAGCCTCATGGGCCTTCTCCAGCCAGCCTCTCTGGCCACTCCAGCATTCCTTTCACTGCTTTCATTTGGGTCACCCCTGTGGAGGTAGCGTCAGTGTTTCCCAGTGACCTAGAGGCAAAGTCCATCTGTTTGCAAGCATTTATTGAGCACCTATTATTATGTGCTAGGGGCTGGAGAGCCCAAGATGAACCAGGCATAGGCCTAGCCTTCAATCAGCCTGGCCCATATGCTGCCTTGGCCTGGCATTCACATTTCCACCTGCTCTTCTTGCCCGCTACACTGACCTACCACTGCCCCAAGCAGCCTACATCCGCAGCGGGACGCCTGCACTGCTGCTTCCGCGTGTGCTGGCCTGCTGGCCCTGTGTGTGTAGTATCCTGGCCCCTCCAGGCCCCATCAGAGCTTGTGCTGTCTTCAGTGCCCAGCATCTGTCCCTGCCCTGTACTCCATCCAACGCCCTGAAGTCAGTCCCTTCGCATGTGCACCCTTCTGCAGCCCTCCAGCCTCTGTGGCCGGGTGGCGAGTCCTGCTTCTGTCTCGGGTTAACTGAAGCCTTGGCAGCTGCCCTTGCTGCCTCATGGGGTGTTTTTTGGCCTCTATCCCTCTCTCCCTCCGCTCCACTCCCCCTTTTCGCTACCGCCTGACTCTTCTGGTTTTTGCTATTGCCTGGAAGGTAGGGGACATCACGGTGCTCTGTGCAGTAGAGGTAGCCCTGATTCCATGGCACTGACACCCCCACCTCAAACGCAGCTTCCCATGATGTTTCCTCTCTGGGGAAGCACAGCCGTGGCTGAACAGACACAGGCGAGCCCTTCAGCCTGGGTGCCTGTCCCCACACCCACCCAGGATCCAGAAACCTGGGGTCCTCCCAGGAAATTCCGGCTCACTCCCCAACAGGAAGTGTTCCTGCCTGTGTTAGAACTGGACATGTCCTTGCTTTCGACCTGGAGAAACCTGGCTAGTTGGAAGGCACAGATTCCTAACATTTTGAGGGACATTTGACTTTTCCTGACAATTTGAGATTTTACTACCTATTGCTACGTAACAGACTAAAAACAACCAAAATGCTACTTGCCCACAAATCTGGGGGTCTGGAATTTAAACAGGGCATACTGGGTGCTATTCCCTGTCTAGGGGAAACATCGCCTTCACCTAGACATGGGTTGCTTTGCTTAAACATTCCTGATCTTTTGCATACCCAAGAATGATCCATGTTAACTCGCATCTTGCACACCCAAGAATAAGTTGAAGATGTGGCTTCACCAATCCCATGTAAAGGGGTCCCGGCCGGTGTAGCTCTAGAGTCCGGAGGGTGGCTGGGTCAGCTTGAACATGGGCACATGTCTGGCTGAGCCCCTCGTTCTCCTCCATATAGACTCAGGGGCCTCTCACTCTCCACGTGGCCTTTCCAACAGGAAAGTAAGCTGTTTGCATGGTGGCTCAGGGTTCCCAGGACTACAAATGTGGAATCCACTAAGGTTTCCTAAGGCATAGCCCTAGAGCTTGCACAGTCTTCAAAGCCCAGCATCTGTCCCTGTCCTATTATTTTGTTTTGTTTTGTTTTTTGGGATGGAGTCTCAATCTTGTCGTCCAGGCTGGAGTGCAGTGGTGCGATCTCAGCTCACTGCAACCTCCACCTCCAGGGTTCAAGCGGTTCTCCTGCCTCAGCCTCCCAAGTAGCTGGGATTACAGGCGCCCACCATCATGCCTGGCTTATTTTTGTATTTTTAGTAGAGATGGGGGTTTCACCATGTTGGCCAGGCTGATCTCGAACTCCTGATCCCAGGTGATCCACCCGCCTCAGCCTCTCAAAGTGCTGGGATTATAGGCATGAGCCACCACGCCCAGCCTCCTGCCCTGTTCTTCATCCAGCACCCTGAAGTGAGCCCCTCCACGTGTGCCCCTTGGCACAGCTGGCACAGTGTCACCTCTGTCACATTTTGTTGTTTCAGGCAGCCCAGATCCAGTGAAGTAATAGATAGAGGGCATGAATACCAGGAGGTGCATTTCACTAGGTGCTACCACTGTAACCGATGACTACATATGTCCTGTCTTTCCAGCTGGAGTCTAACTCTTCAGGGGATGCAGGGATGTGTTCTATCCCACAGCCCCTTTCAGAACGCTCACCCCTAGGAGTTGCTTGATCTGCATTCATTTTATTGAGAAGGAAACAGGGAGATCACAGATGCCAGGGGGCCATCTTGGAGGGCCTGTCATGCTGCTTACCCCTTCCTCACCAAGCACTTCCCCTGGCGTTGGCTGGAAGGAAAGGTAGCCATTTGGGCTACATTTGATCGAGGAGAAAGCTGAGTCTCAGTGAAGTTTTTAGTTTATACACTTGCTAAGGACCAAATGATAAATTGGCAGATTGGGGCTGAAAGCCTAGTGTGCTCATTTTGGTTGAAAACTAGGGAAATAAATTTACTTTTCAGAAATTGATTTTCAGGTAAATTTATCTGAATGCATCTGTATTAGCAAGACATATATGTATTTTTTTACATTTTTATTATTTTTTATTTTTATTTTAATTTTAATTAATTAATTTTTTTTTTTTTTTTTTTGAGACTGAGTCTCACTTTGTTGTCCGGTCTGGAGTGCAGTGGCGTGATCATGACTCACTGCAGCCTGGACCTCCTGGCTCCTGGGCTCAAGTGATCCTCCCACCTCAGCCTCCCGCCCTGAGGAATGTGCCACCACGCCCAGCTAATTTTCTTGTATTTTTTTTAGTAGAGAGGGGTTTCTCCAATGTTGTCCAGGTTGATCATGTGATCCACCTCCCCAGCCTCCCAAAGTGCTGGGTTAACAAGCCTGAGCCACCACACCCGAGGGCTTGTGTTTGACCAGATATCACTCTCCGTGAGTCATCCACCACTGTGCCTTGCATGGGGACAGATTTGTTATTTGTGTGGTATGTGTCTTTTTAGCATACAGAATTACATTTCTTTCCTTCTTGAAACTGTGGATAGGTTATATGAGTTATCATGAGGTCACCACCACCTCCACCAATTTGGAAATAGGGAACTAGGATTTCCCTTGGAGAGAGGGTGGCCAGGTTTTACAAATGAAAATACAGGGTGCTTAGTTAACTAGAATTTCAAATGAACAACAAATAACTTTTAATGTTAAGTATATCCCATGAAATTTATGGGACATGCTTATACTAAAAAATTACTCATTGTTCACCTGAAATTCCGATGTGACTGAGAATCCTGCATTGTTTTGGCAATTAGAAAACTGTAAAACTGTAAAACCAATGCATATGGATTAGAACAAATATAAACTTCTAATGTAAAGAAATGTAAAGTTACCTTAATAGATCAGAATGGGTTCTTTAGCAATAGTTGGTTACAACTGAAGTTTGTAAAAAAAAGGTATATTTACAAAAACACTTCTAACCTCTTGTAAGTTACGTCAAGAACACGCCAATCAGAAAGGGGGTTAGGGCCGGGTGTGATGTCTCATGCCTATAATCCCAGTGCTTTGAAAGGCCAAGGTTGGAGGATCACTTGAGCCCGGGAGTATGAGAGCAGCCTGGGCAACATAATGAGACCCCATCTCTACAAAAAAATAAAAACTATCTGGGTGTGGTGGGCTGCATCTGTAGTCCCAGCTACTCAGGAGGCTAAAGGAGGAGGATTGCTTGAATCTGGGAGTTGGAGGCTACAATAAGCTATGATCATGCCGCTGCACTTGAGCCTGAGTGACAGAACAAGACCCTATCTCAAAAAAAAAAAAAAAAAAAAAAAAGTGTGAGGAGATCGATCAGTAATAGAAAATGAAAGGTCAAAGAGAAAAACTTTGGGCCAGGTATGGTGGTTCATGCCTATAATCCCAGCACTTTGGGAGGCCCCATGGGTGGATCGCTTGAAGTCAGGAGTTTGAAACCAGCCTGGCCAACATGGCGAAACCCCATCACTACCAAAAACACAAAAATTAGCTGGGTGTGGTGGTGCATGCCTGTAATCCCAGCTACTCGGGAGGCTGAGGCACGAGAAATTGCTTGAACCCAGGGGGCAGATGTTGCAGAGAGCTGAGATCGCACCACTGCACTCCAGCCACAGCAAGACTCTGTCTCAAAAAAAAAAAAAAAAGAGAGAGGCAAACTTTGGTCATTTTCCTCAACGCCATCTGGAAGCACCAACTTCCAGGCTGAGACGGCTCAGATCTTACTGTGGAGATGCACTTGCCAAGTGTCTTAGTCAGCTTGGGCTGCTGTCACAGAGTACCAGAGGCTGGGCAGATTATACAACAAGCATTTATCACTCACAGCAGAGGCTAGGAAGTCCAAAGTCAAGCGCGAGCATGGTTGGGTTCTGGGGAGAGCTCTCTTCCTGGTCCTTAGATGGCCAATTTCGTGTTGTATCCTCACATGACTGTGAGAGAGAAAGAGGATGCACCAAACTTAGAGGGGTAGGAGCCATTAGGGTCATCAACTAATTACCCATGCTTACCAAGAAAACTTGTTATAAATTGGCTTCCCGGCAGGGCGTGGTGGCTCACGCCTGTAATCCCAGCACTTTGGGAGGCTAAGGCGGTTGGATCATCTGAGGTCAGGATTTGGAAACCAGCCTGGCCAACATGGAGAAACCCCGTCTCTACTAAAAATACAAAAATTAACTGGGCATGGTGGTGGGCACTTGTAGTCCTAGCTGTTTGGGAAGCACTGGAACCCGGGAGGGGGAGGTTGCGGTCAGCCGAGACCGCACCACTGCACTCCAGCCTGGGTGACAAAAGTGAAAGTCTGTCTCAAAAAAAAAAAAAAAGAAAAGAAATTGTCTTCCTGTGCCTTCCGGGAGTGAAGGTGCTGATCTATGAACCTATGTCCCCAACCCACTAAGGGTGACGATTCAATACAAAGTCACTGGGATTTTTCTACAACATTCTCTCCGTGAGCTTGGACGATATGAGACTGATCCACTCTTTGATTCTTTTTTTTTTTTTTTTTTTTGAGACAGGGTCTTGCTCTGTTGCCCAGGTTGGAGTGCAGTTGCCCAGGTTGGAGTGCAGTGGCATGATCTTGGCTTATGGCAGCCTCAATCTCCTGGGCCCAGGCGATCCTCCCACCTCAGCCTCCTGAGTAGCTGGGACCACAGCTGCACGCCACCACACCTGGTTAAGCTGATCAATTCTTGCTGTGATGAGTCACCCCCAGTTGACACTCAATATCAGTTAGTCGTGTTTTATACCAACAAGCATGCTTTGTTTTTCTGGATTGCTACTACAGCAAATGGCAGATTCCATTTCTTCAGGGTATAAATTCACAATAAGAACAGGTAGCAACCAGGCTCAGTGGCTCACACCTGTAATCCCAGCACTTTGGGAGGCCGAGGCAGCACATCACCTGAGGTCAGGAGTTCGAGACCAGCCTGACCAACATGGAGAAACCCCATCTCTACAAAATTAGCTGGGTGTGGTGACGCACTTTGGGAGGCTAAGACGGGTGGATCACTGGAGTCCAGGAGCTCACAACCAGCCTGGGCAACATAGCAAGACTCCAACTCTAAAAAAGTTAAGATTAAACAGGTGTGGTGGCACATGCCTGTAGTCTCAGCTACGTGGGAGGCTGGGGTGAAAGGATTGCCTGAGCCCGGGAGGTCACGGCTGCAGTGAGCTGTGAGTGCACAACCTGGGCAACAGAACGTGACCTTGTCTCTAAAAAAAAAAAAAAAAACCAAACGAAACAAATCACTGCATTATTTTAATAAAAACATATATATCTTATGGGCCGGGTGCAGTGGCTCATGCCTTTAATCCCAGCACTTTGGGAGGCCGAAGTGGGAGGATTGGCTTGAGCTCAGGAATTCAAGACCAGCCTGGGTAATACAGTGAGACATCGATATTACAATTCAAAACAACAATAAAAAAATGAGCTGGGCATGGTGGCACACACCTATAGTCTTAGCTACTCGGAGGGCTGAGGCAGAAGGATTGCTTGAGCCCAGGAGGTCAAGGCTAAAGTGAGCCCTGATTGTGCCACTGTACTTCACCCTGGGTGACAGAGTGAGACCCGGTCTAAAAAAAAAAAAAAAAAAAAAAAAGATAGCTAGCAGAGCAGCCTGGCCAACAACATGGTGAAACCCTGTCTCTAGAAAAATACAAAAATTAGCCGGGCATGGTGGCGGGTGCCTGTAATCCCAGCTACTCCAGAGGCTGAGGCAGGAGAATCACTTGGACCCGGGAGAAGGAGGTTGCGGTGAGCCGAGATTGTGCCATTGCACTCCAGCCTGGGCAACAGAGCAAAACTCCAATCTTAAAAAAAGAAGAAAAAAAGATAGCTAGGTAGATAGATAGAGGTATCTGCAAATCATTCCTAGGAGCAGCCCAGGCCTAGAGAGTTAAACCACCCATAGTGACTCACATCAACAGGCCCTTTTGTCAGCGGGCATTTCCATAATTAGAACTTGTGACCAACATGTCCAACCACGAGGATATATCACAAGTACTTGTCTCCAGCGCTAGTTTCTTAGCACAAAAAGAACCTGTTAAATGTCAGGGCTTTGTGTTTTTGCCTTTGGGCTTTTGCCATGCCTGGTTATTGGGCACCTTCTGGTCATAACCAGTTAGTTGAAAGGAGCTGTTCCCATGTCTGCTTTAATTCTCTCATTAACCCTGGGGGCCAGAGGTTCTTACTGTCCATACCCCTGGATAAACACACTGAGTCCCAGGGAGGTAAAGTGCCTTGGCCGGGGCCACCCAGGAGCTGGTGGTGCCTCAGTTGAACCCAAGGCCACGGACCGTGGAGTTCACACACTCTCACTGTGGCACATGGGCCTGAGCCTCAGGAACACTGGAAAGTAGGTCGGCTTCCCCCTCACAGAGCCCCTACCCGGGACAGCCGCAATCCCTCAGGGCCCCTCTAGGTGCCTGCTTGGCTGACTGGGCAGCCCGGAGAGAACAGTGACCCAGGAAAGCAAGAGGAGAGTTTCCAGGAGGACAGAACACTGGTGCTATCAGGTGCCAGGAGCAGTGTGTGCCACACGCGGCCCTCCTCTGCTGTGGCTTTGTGTCTTTGATATGTGCTATGCCCTCAGCCTGGGCTGCCCTGGACTGGCCGTCCCTACCCCTCCAAGACTTAGCCCAAAATCTTACTTTTTTTATTTTTTATTTTTTTGGAGATAGGGTCTCTCTCGGTCCACCGGGCTGGAGTGTAGTGGCACAATCTTGGCTCACTGCAACCTCCACCTCCCAGGCTCAAGCGATTCTCCTACCTCAGGCTCCCGAGTAGCTGGGATTCTAGGTGCACCCGCCACCATGCCCGGCTGATTTTTATATTTTTAGTAGAGACAGGGTTTTGCTATGTTGGCCAGGGTGGTCTTGAACTCCTGACATCAGGTGATCCATCTGCCTCGGCCTCCTAAAGTGCTGGGATTATAGGCATGAGCCACTGCGCCTGGTTTCCAAAATATCACTCTTTTCCCCAGAATGGAAATACAATTATTATTCAAAATATAAGAATAATCTTGGCCGGGCGCGGTGGCTCACACCTGTAATCCCAACACTTTGGGAGGTCGAGGTGGGCAGATCACGAGGTCAGGAGTTTGAGACCAGGTTGGCCAACATAGTGAAACCCCGTCTCTACTAAATATACAAAAAATTAGCTGGGCACGGTGGCGGGCACCTGTAATCCCAGCTACTTGGGAGGCTGAGGCAGGAGAATCGCTTGAAGCTGGGAGGCGGAGGTTTCAGTGAGCTGAGATCGTGCCACTGTACTCCAGCCTGGCAATAGTGTGAGATTGTCTCAAAAAAAAAAAAAAAAAAAAGAGAAAAGAAAAGAAAAGAAAAAAAGAGTAATCTTAAAAAATAAAAATATATAAATTTTAAAACTTTTTATATATACACGTAAAATTTATATGCATATTATATATGTTCAAATGTGCAAATGTATTTTTGTATTTGTATACACTTAAACTAAAATATGTAAATTTATATATAAAACTATAAAATATGAACATATTATACTATGTACATATTTTGTAACCCTTATTTTCACTCACTACAAAATAAATGTATTTTATATGGTAAGTTAGCTTTGCATAATTTTTTCCAGGTAAATAGTTTAAAAAATATAAAACTAGTAAATGCTCATTGCAAAAAAAAAAAAAATTGTTAAAAAATATCAAGAAGAGGCCGGGCGCGGTGGCTCAAGCCTGTAATCCCAGCACTTTGGGAGGCCGAGACGGGTGGATCACGAGGTCAGGAGATCGAGACCATCCAGGCTAACACGGTGAAACCCCATCTCTACTAAAAAATACAAAAAACTAGCTGGGCGAGGTGGCGGGCACCTGTAGTCCCAGCTACTCGGGAGGCTGAGGCAGGAGAATGGCGTGAACCTGGGAGGCGGAGCTTGCAGTGAGCTGAGATCCGGCCACTGCACTCCAGCCTGGGCGACAGAGCGAGACTCCGTCTCAAAAAAAAAAAAAAAAAAAAAAAAAAAAAAAAAATCAAGAAGAAAGTAAACAGCACAAAAATCCCTCCTTCTGAAGACAACCATTATTAACATTTTGGCAAACATCCTTTTTTTTTGAGATGGAGACTCGCTCTGTCACCCACTGCAACCTCCGCCTCCCTGGCTCAAGCAATTCTCCTGCCTCAGCCTCTGGAATAGCTGGGATTACAGGCACACACGAACACATCCAGCTATTTTTTTTTTATATATATATATATTTTAGTAGAGACGGGGTTTCACCATCTTGGCCAGGCTAGTCTTGAACTCCTGACCTCAAGTGATCTGCCCGCCTCGCTCCCCCAAAGTGCTGGGATTACAGGCATGAGCCACCGTGCCTGGCCCAAACATCTTTTTTACACACATACACACCCATATTTTTACATCAATAGTCTCAAGTTACATATACACAGTTTTGGGACTTTTAAAAAAATTTCAGCAAGATCTTGTGGACATCCTCCCATGATAATACGCATAGCATGAGATTGTTCTTTTTAATGACCACATAATATTTTATTGTGAGAGCATAAATTTATTGAATTTATTTATAAACACTAGTGGCGAGAATCCATTTTTCAGCTTTTCAGAATTAAAAACAACACTGTGATGAGCCATCTTTATATATGGAATCTTTCTGGAATAAGAAATAAATGGACTGAAAAATTAGAATGTACAATTCCAGAGGTCCCACATTGTCAAATTACGTTGAAAAATGTGCACCACGAAAAAGTCTAAAAGTTCAGCCAAGTTTCATTTGGGTCATTTCTGGGCAAAAGGACCAGACACGATTTTGTTTTTCTTCCTATTCTTCTGTCCTCCTCAGCTTTTCTATTCTAAGTGTGTCCTTCGTTATGCTGATGCAAGTTGGCATTTTTACATTGCACAAGAATATATGCTTGTAATCCACGCAAGTGTTGCCTCTGACGACACTCTCTTTCCAGTTCCTCCTGCATGACACTTGCTCTCATCACCTGCTACAGGGGAGGGACCTGCTAGCCCTGTGCCTAAGTTAGCACCAGCAGGAACCCACAGGTGTTCAGTGGGGAGCTGCTGACTGCCTTGGAGAAGTGAATTTGAGACAATCTGTTAATGGCTCATGGTCCTAGGGTAACCCCCTCGGCTGGCACCTGCATTTAGCGCAGCAGTGAGCCAAGCTGTTTCCAGCTTGTGGGAAAGAAGCCTTGAGGGGTCCTTAAGGGCAAGAAGGCCTTTCCCAGCTCAGTCCAGTTAGATACCCGCTGTGGCTGTGCTGCTTCTGGCCACAGGTCCCTGTCTTTGTTGGTTCCCTGCACTGACCTGGCCAAAAGGAAGCTGCTTGTTTCTGGGCAGCAGCTATCCCCTCCCCCAGGAAGTCTAAAAGGACACAGAGGACGTCTTCAGTATTTCCGTAGAGGTCACAAGTGAAGCGGGTCGCTGTTTTATGTTTGGTTGGTGCTGAGACACTTCCTCTTTCATTTACATCTTATTCAGGCCACCTCCTCCATCCCCCTTGAAGACTGAAAAAGGGGAACTCGAAAGAAAAACTGAAAATTTCAGACCGAGCTACAGCGCAGGAGACCATGCTGTCATCCTGAAGCAGAGGCTGGGGACACCACCAAGAGGATCACAGCATCCTCCAGGGTTCACTGACGCCACTGACCCAGGTTTTCTTTTCTTTATTTTATTTTTTTTTAAATAGAGATCAGAATCTTGCTAGGTTGCCCAGGCTGATCTCAAACTCCTGAGCTCAAACAATCCTCCCACCTCAGCCTCCTAAAGTGCTGGGATTACAGGCTTGAGTCACTATACCGGGCCTGACCAGGAACTTTCTTCCTCCCCTCATTTGAACTTTCTTAGCTCCCACTCAAGTCTAAATGCTACGTGGTATCCTTGAAACTCCTAATTCCTAATTTTTCAGGAAGTGAAATGATATTCTTAAAGTAAAAACCAAAATCTGCTTTTGCTCGATTCTTTGAATTTACTGTATTTATATGCCATATATATATAGAGAGAGAGAAAAAAAAAAGTACATATAGATATACATGCACATATGTACACACACACACACACATCAGATTGTGGTAGCTTTTGGAAACTCTGAGGCACAGAAAATAAGTTGCCTAACAAGACATCAAAGAATTGCAAAAGAGGCCACAGCCCCAAAGGCCTTACTGACTGCTTTGTGATTTGTAGCATGACAACTGATAAGCATCTATTTGCTTCAGTAAATAGAAGCTGAATCATAACATTTGTTCCAGGAAACAGTAACTGAAGTCGCAAATCATAAATAATAAAGCATGAAAAATCTTCTTTTAGTCTAATGGACTAAAAGATTTCTTGCTTTTTTCATTTCTGCTAATGGCCTCTCTCCCTTGGCACCGCCAGAGCTGGCCCATTAAAGGTGAATCGAGCCTCAGTTTGCAGGCAGGACGTGGTCCAAAAGATCATTTGTAAGTTGGTTGTGTGGACCAAAGAATGTGTTTTCCCCTAGAAACCATTTTTCTCAGGGTGACTGGGTTCTCAGGGTCGCTTGCACAGTGCTGTTCAACTTCTACTGAAGCTGAGCTCTGGGTCTTTGAGGGCAGGTTCTCTGCAGTGCAGGAGGGAGAAATCAGGTCACCTGCTGCTGCTTTGCATACGGCCCTGGCTCTGAGCACAATTTGAGCATAAGTTTTCTTTTCTACGTTCTCAACTCCCTTTTGGTGTCCAGGTCCAGCGCCCTAGTCCCGGGATTGCAGCACCCTCTCCTAATGTACTTTACCCACCTCTGGGCTGCTTGCCTGCTGAGGGGGGTCTGGGACCCCACATTACCCATTTATTCCTGCTTCCTGACCAATCAGACTTCCATTTCCTCAGGGCAGTTGATATCAGCTAAGGGCCAGGGGGGAAAGCAAAAGGAACAGATATGAATTCACACTAGTAGGTGAATCATGGAGAACCTCTTAACCCTCTTAATACCTTCTCGTGTTAAAAAGAATTAGTTGTGGGACCTGAGAGTCCTTGTCGGGCAGTATGGGTCAGGGATGAACAAGGTGACTAAGGATTCATTTTCACGCACACATTAGTGGGACTCTCAGGCTCTTTACTGCACCTGCTTCCAGAACACTGGCAGTCAGTCAGGAAACGATCCTACTCTGGAAAAAACCGGGATGGTCACAGAGAAGAAACTTTCAGATTCAGACACTGGGGAGACTCCCCTCAGTGAATAAGCTGGTTCTGTGCCAGATCGCCTCTGAGAATAAGCCACCTTCATGCACACAGAACCCTCTACCAGTTCTCTGTACCTCATAATGAAATCTTAACAGATAGCCAAAGATTACCAGATGTTTATGGAAAGTCCTAACATGAAACAAAGAGACCAAAAGAGAGGAAACAACAGAACAAATCTTTAAAAGTGGCATAGTTACTATCTATAGAGAAATAAGAAAAGACATTTTATCCATGAGACATTTTATCCATGAGAGGATGTATTTTAGACTGTTTGGGATGCTATAACAAAATACAATACACTGGGTGGTTTATAAACAACAGAAATTTATTTCTCATGGTTCTAGGGACTGGAATCAAAGATCAAGGCACTGATTTGGTGTCTGGAGAGGGCCTGCTTTCTGGTTCAGAGATAGTGTCTTCTTGCAGGGGCTTCACGTGGCAGAAGGGGTGAACTGGCTCCCTAGGGTCTCTCCCTAGGGTCTCTCTCTCTCTTTTTTTTTTTTTTTTTTTTTCAGACAGAGTCTCGCTCTGTCGCCCAGGCTGGAGTGCAGTGGTGCGATCTCGGCTCACTGCAAGCTCCGCCTCCCGGGTTCATGCCATTCTCCTGCCTCAGCCTCCCGAGTAGCTGGGACTACAGGCGCCTGCCACCTCGCCCGGCTAGTTTTTTGTATTTTTTAGTAGAGACAGGGTTTCACCGTGTTAGCCAGGATGATCTCGATCTCCTGACCTCGTGATCCGCCCGTCTCGGCCTCCCAAAGTGCTAGGATTACAGGCTTGAGCCACGGCGCCCGGCCCAGGTCTTTTTAATAAAGGCACTAATACTATGCATAAGGGTTCCATTCTCATGACCTGATCACCTCCCAAAGGTTCCCATCTACAAATACTATCACTTTGGGGGTTAGGTCTCAATATATAAATTTTGGGGAGACACAGACATTCAAACCATAGCAGGGTGCAAAATAAAATAATCATAATAAGAAAGGGATTTTGGCTATGAAAAAGCAGAATAGTTTAAAGTAAGTATTCAAAAGAAAAGATAGAAAATAATTGATAAAGTCTGGGTGCCATGGCTCACACCTGTAATCCCAGCACTTTGGGAGGCCAAGACGGGTGGATCACGAGGTCAGGAGTTCAAGATCAGCCTGGCCAAGATGGTGAAACCCCGTCTCTACTAAAAATACAAAAAAAAAAAAAAAAAAAAAATTAGCCAGGCGTGGTGGTGGGGGTCTGTAATCCCAGCTACTAGGGAGGCTGAGGCAGAGAATTGGTTGAACCCAGGAGGTGGAGGTTGCAGTGAGCTGATATCACATCACTGCACTCCAGTCTGGGCGACAGAGCAAAACTCTGTCTCAAAAAAATAAAAAAAGAAAGAAAGAAAAAGAAAAAGAAAATACTTGATAATAACTTCAGAACATAGTACAAAAAGATGGAAAAATGTGAGAGATAAGAACATTTGAGGATCTATTCTGAAAGTCCAACATCCAGCAAGAATGGAGGGTAGGAAATTATTTTAAAAATACCAGGAAATTTCTCAGAATGAAAGCATAAGAGTCTCAGTATCGAAGGGCCTGCTAAGTGAGCCACAAAATGAATGGGAAAAAAGGCTCAGGCTAAGGCACATCTTTATAACCCTTCAGAACTCTAAGGATAAAAAAGAGATCCTAAAATCTTCCTAAAAATAACAGATAACATACAAAGGACTAGGAATTAAAATGGCATTGAACATCTCAGTAGCAACACTGGAAGTCAGAAGAAACTGGAGCAAACTATTTGTAATTCTGAGGGGAAATGATTTGCAGTCTAGAATTCCACACCAACTCAATAAATTCTCAGTCAAGTATGAGGGCAGAATAAAAACATTTTCAGATGTCAGAGATCTCAAAGTATTTATGTACTTTTATTCCAGAAGGTTCTGGGGATGTGCTACTGAAACCAAAGAAATAAGCCAGGAAAGAGGAAGACACAGAATTTAATAATTTAAGAAACAGGGGATCCAACAGAGCAAAGTGTAGTTGCAGCCCTAGGAACAACTATGCAGTAGGCCCATGGACGACCAGTACAGATAGGAATGGGGAGGTGAAAGTACCCAGAAAAAAAATGTAACCAGTGTGCATGGGCCATGTAGAGAAGCATTAAAAAACAAAGTAAAGAATCAGAGAACATAAAAAATGAGGCACATGCATATTATATAGTTTTTTTAAAGAAAATAAATAATAGAAATCAAGTGATGATTAACTCCAGGCAAAAATAAAGAGGTTCTACAAGAAAGAAAGCATGGTCATAGTACACTACTTGGCTCTGGAGTGCACAATGTTTGCATAATCATCATAATGTACACACTGACCACCAGATTCAACCAAAATGTGTGATATAATCACAAGAGGAATGAGAGGTGGAAAGTATGATGTATGAAAGTTAAGTCCTCATCTCTCATGGCAATAAATTAACAGATGCTACCTAAAATTAAAAGATCAAGAAATCTCACTATACACACATTGTTGAGAAACACTGAGATAAATACCAGAAAAAACAGCCAAGGAGTTGAGAACAGTAGCCTCTAGGAAGTTGGCCTATGGGGCGGGGACTATTACTTTTCATTACAATGCTTTTAGCACTTCTTAGCTTTTAAAAATGTGTACTTGGAATATTTTCATACATATAGTAATTTTATTATTTGTTTATTTTTTGAGACTGAGTGTTGCTCTATAATCCAGGCTTCATGAAAGTGCAGTGGTGTGATCTTGGGTCACTGCAACCTCTGCCTCCCAGGTTCGAGTGATTCTCCTGCCTCAGCCTCCCAAGTGTGGGACTACAGGTGTGTGCCACCACACTTGGCACACTTGGCTAATTTTCTGTTTTTTTTGTTTGTTTCATTTTGTTTTTTTAGCAGAGACGGGGGTTCACCACATATGCCAGGCTGGTCTCAAACTCCTGACATAAGTGATCTCGAACGCCTGCCTTGGCTTCCCAAAGTGCTGAGATTATAGGCATGAGCCACTGCACCTGGTCCATATAGTAATTTTAAAATAAAGTCAACAAATTAGGAAGACAAAGGATGGCTTGGTTGTTAATCTAAACGAATCTCTAGTTAGTGGTGTGTTGGTGTAAGTAAAATTCAGAGACCACAGAAAAAATAGATTGAGGAGCAGTTGAAAGCCTAGGCAGAAAGACAGAGGCAGGGAACCACCTAGAAAGCATGTAGAAGCTGTTATGCCCAAGGGTCATTTGTATATTTAGGAATGCCTAAATATTAATACACTACTAACTTGTTAAATTGTTTTCTGACTAAAATTAATAATACTTATTATAGAAAGTTTGGAAAAGGCAAATTAATAAGTAAAGTGGGAGAGAGAAAGAGAAATCAAAACCACCAAATATCTCATTATTCACAGATTATTACTTATCAGCACTTTTTTTTTTTTTTTTTTTTTTTTTTTTGGACACAAAGTGAATGCAGTGGCGCAATCTTGGCTCACTGCAACCTCCGCCTCCCAGGTTCAAGTGATTCTCATGCCTCAGCCTCCTGAGTAGCTAGGATTACAGGCATGTGCTACCATGTCCAGCTAATTTTTGTATTTTTCAGTAGAGATGGGGTTTTGCCTTGTTGGCCAGGCAGGTCTCGAACCCCTGACCTCAGATGATCTGCCCGCCTCAGCTTCCCAAAGTTCTGGGGTTACAGTCATGAACCACCACGCCCGGCCAAGCACATCTTTTTAAAACAAAAATAAGGTTTACAATGTATAGGCCAGGCAAAGTGGCTCATGCCTGTAATTCCAGCACTTTGGAAGATGGAGGCATGCAGATGGCTTGAGCCCAGAAGTTCAACACCAAAACAAGCCTGGGCAACATGGTGAAATCCCTCTCTACAAAAAATATAAAACATTAGCCAGGTGTGATGGTGCATACCTGTAATCCCAGCTACTTGGGAGGCTGAGGTGGGAGAATTACCTGATCCTGAGAGGTCCAGGCTGCAGTGAGCCGTAATCACACTACTGTACTCCAGCCTGAGTGACAGAGTGAGGTCCTGTCTCCAAAAAAAAAAATTACAACGTGTAAACATTTCTGTGTCACACTTTATTTTCCCTTAGCATTTCTCTAGGTCACTATTGTCTTTGAGAAACGATTTTTTTTTTTTTTTTTTTTTTTTTTTTTTTGAGACAGTCTCGCTCTGTCACCCAGGCTGGAGTACAGTGGTGTGACCATGGCTCACTGCAACCTCCGTCTTCTGGGTTTAAGTGATTCTCCTGCCTCAGCCTCCTGAGTAGCTGGAACTACAAGCATGCGCCACCATGCCTGGCTAATTGTTGTATTTTTAGTAGAGACTGGGTTTCGCCATGTTGGCCAGGCTGGTCTCAAACTCCTGACCTCAGGTGATCAGCCTGCCTCAGCCTCCCAAAGTGCTGGGATTACAAGCATGAGCCACTGTGCCCAGCTGAGAAATGATTTTATTTTATTTTATTTTTTTATTTTTTTTTTTTTTGAGACGGAGTCTGGCTCTGTTGCCCAGGCTGGAGTGCAGAGGCCGGATCTCAGCTCACTGCAAGCTCTGCCTCCCGGGTTTACGCCATTCTCCTGCCTCAGCCTCCCGAGTAGCTGGGACTATAGGCGCCCACCACCTCGCCCGGCTAGATTTTTTTTGTATTTTTTTTGTAGAGACGGGGTTTCACTGTGTTAGCCAGGATGGTCTCGATCTCCTGACCTTGTGATCCGCCCGTCTCGGCCTCCCAAAGTGCTGGGATTACAGGCTTGAGCCACCGCGCCCGGCGAGAAATGATTTTAAATAGATGCTTAGTATTATAACATATGAATGTACATGTAATTTATGGTCTTTGATTAATAATTTGTGATTTTCCAGTCTCCAATAGCTGGATATTTTGATTGTTTCTAATTTTTATAATTATAAATAATATTTTGGTGACTGTCCTTAACCTTAAGTCTGTGAGATCTCTTATTGGGTCAATAGGTATGAACATTTTAAAAGCTATTAATATTCCATGTCAGGTTGTTCACCAGAAAGATTCGACCTGCTTATACACAGTTCCACCAGGACAGTCTACCATCATTGAACATTATCATCAAATACAACTTTTTAGTAACCGTGTTAATGTATCACACAATCAAAAAAAGATCAAAGTTGGGGGCAAATTTGTAAAATGGAATGCAAACAAAAATAAATGAACCGAACTATATTTCATGTTAATAACAATACTACACTGAAGGGCAGAATTGGGAGGGGGAAGAACTAACTCATGTAGGTAACTTGAACACAGTATTTTAATATATATCCTCTGGCTGTAAAGAACTTTAAACACATACTAATTGGTAAAATTGTTTTCCTGCAGTGCTATGGATTAGGAATTCTGAAATTATTTTTAGTACATATTCTAGTACAGAGCAAATAAATAAATAAATTGTGAATAACAGGAGCCAGGTTTCTCTCTACTGATGAAGGACATCATACATATGGAAAAATGGAAGGCTAGAATGAATGAACTCTGTGGAGTCAGGCTGGACTGGAATTGGAAATGTCAGTATGGACTCATGTTTAATTGTACTGTGACTACTTAAGAAAATGTGCTTGATTTTTGGGAATATACTCTGAGGTATTTAGGAGTGCAGGGCATCATGTCTGTAATTTACTTTTTTTTGGAGACACAGTCTTGCTCTGCTGCCCAGGCTGGAGTGCAGTGACATGATCTCAGCTCACTGCAATCTCCACCTCCTGGGTTCAAGCGATTCTCCTGCCTCAGCCTCCCAAGTAGCTGGGATTACAGGCATGCAACGCCACATCCCACTAAATTTTAGTAGAGACAGGTTTCAGCATGTTGACCAGGCTGGTCTCGAACTCCTGACCTCAAGTGATCAACCCACCACGGCCTCCCAGAGTGCTGGGATTACAGGCGTGAGCCACCGGGCCTGGCCTGCAATTTACTGTCAAATAGTTCAGGGAAACAATGTACATTTGCATATAGAGAGAGACAGAGATAAAGACACAGAAAGAATGAGAATGATAAAGAAATGAGGTAAAATGTTAAGTACTGCGGAATCTGAGTGAAAAGAAGATAGGGATTCTTTTTTTTTTTTTTTTTTTGAGATGGAGTCTCACTCTGTCGCCCAGGTGGTGGCGAGATCTCGGCTCACTGCAAGCTCCGCCTCCCGGGTTCCCGCCATTCTCCTGCCTCAGCCTCCCGAGTAGCTGGGACTACAGGCGCCCGCCACCACGCCCGGTAGAGATGGGGTTTCGCTGTGTTAGCGAAGATGGTCTGGATCTCCTGACCTCATGATCCGCCCGCCTCGGCCTCCCATAGTGCTGGGATTATAGGCGTGAGCCACCGCGCCCGGCCCTGAAGGTAGGGATTCTTTATACTATTTTTGCCACTTTTCTGTTAGCTTGAAATTATTTCAAAATAAACAGTTTGGCCAAATTAGCAGGTAAGATAAAATTATTAGAGTGGTTTTCATTTGAGTTCATTCAACTTTATTGAACACATGAATGTTAATGGACTATTCGGATTATATGGTTCATATATTTTGCTCATTTTTATGTCATGGTGTTTATCTTTTCCGTGTTGATACATAAAAGTTATTTTAAAACCCTTCATCTGCCATATATGTTACATTTCTTTCCTGCTTTCTGCCACCTTCTAATGTTGTTACCAACTTTCTTTTCCAACTTTGGACCACTGGCATATTCGCTCATTTCTAAATATCAGAACTTGTAGTGCTCTTTGAAATGTAGGCAGTCTATGGTGCATTCTGCAACTGCATATTAGTTAACAGGCAAAAATATCTTAGTAAGGGAGAGTGTCTTTTTCTTCTAATGAAAAAATACACAACAAAACCTAACTCCCCCAAGCGCTAAGGTGTTTATTTGTTTATTTTTTTGAACAGGGTCTCACTCTGTTGCCCAGGCTGAAGTGCTGTGAATCACGGCTCACTGCAGCCTTGACCTCCCAGGCTCAATCCATCCTTTCACCTCAGCCTCCCAAGTAGCTGAGACTACAGGCATGTGTCACTACACCAGGTTTTTTTGGGGTTTTTTTTTTTTTAGAGAGGGGGTCTCCCTATGTTGACCAGGCTGGTCTGGAACTCCTAGGCTCAAGTGATCCTCCTGTCTTAGCCTCCCAAAGTGCTGGGATCATAGGCATGAGCCACTATGCCTGGTCAGTTTTTTTAAAAAAATAAATATTAGACTATGCAGAAATATGCTATCCTAAAATTTTTGAGCAAGTACAAAGTTCATGATTCAGAAATTTAAACAGTTTAAATGCAAAATGAAGTTCTTTTTAATGAATACCAAAAAACTGTCAGGAGATCGAGATCATCCTGGCTAACATGGTGAAACCCCGCCTCTACTAAAAACACACACAAAAAATTAGCCAGGCGTTGTGGCGGATGCCTGTAGTCCCAGATACTCGGGAGGCTGAGGCAGCAAAATGTCATGAACCCAGGAGGCGGAGCTTGCAGTGAGCTGAGATACGCCACTGCTCTCCAGCCTGGGTGACAGAGTGAGACTCCATCTAAAAAAAAAACACTGAATGAAAATCTAGTGAATCCCTTTTATGCTTCAGACACCTCGTATGAGAGTCTTTACCCTCCAGCATCTCGCAGTTGAGTAAGGGTGACATGTAAGAAATAGGTTACAATCACTGTGACAAGGACGACTGCAGTATTATTATGTACACACAAGGCAATGAACAGGCAGAAGAGAAGTCTTGTCATGAGGCGGGATGAGGCTATAGAAGAGGTGACAACTAAGCTAAAGAAGCCACTCAGGATGTCAGAAGACAGCCAGCCGTTCAGTCAAAAACAGGCACAATATCCAAAGGGACTCATTTTATCCCTAAAATTCTGCTAAGATGTGCTGTAGGTGGGGCACGATGGCTCACACCTGTAACCCCTGCACTTTGGGAGGCCAAGGTAGGTGGATCACCTGAGGTCAGGAGTTCAAGACCAGGCTAGCCAGCATGGTGAAACCCCATCTCCACTAAAAATACAAAAATTAGCCGGGCGTGGTGGTGCGTGCCTGTAATCCCAGCTACTCGGAAGACTGAGGCACGAGAATCGCTTGAACCCAGGAGGCAGAGGTTGTAGTGAGCCAAGATCTCACCACTGCACTCTAGCGTGGGTGACAGAGCGAGACTTCGTGTCAATAATAATAATAATGAAAAAAGATGTGCTATAATTGTCTCCGTTTTACAAACTAGTGAAGAGATGAAAAAGAGGTCAAGTAACTGGCACAGGTCCCACACTAGTAAGTGAGGGTTTTAGGATTCAAGCACTACACCACCTCAGGCTGTCGGGAGATACGCGCCCAGTCAAAAGGCACTTGGAAGAAAGCCCACGACTTCTCAAGCATTGAAGCAGGAGTGGCGCCATCAGTATTCTCGGTTTCAAACTTTGAGAACAGTCATGGTGCGAATCCATTTTATTAAAGAATGGGTTCAGGTGAGGGTGGATATGGGCACTGGGTTCAAAAGACAAATTTGGAGATTTCATGATCCAGAAGGGTGAACAAATAAGGAAGGGCTGAGGAAATCCTCGAAGTTGAAAGGTTCAAACACACAGAGTTAATGTCCTGTAAGGAGAGCCAACAAGGGGTTAGAAGTGCTGAAGTCATCAAGAAAATGTGCTTGTCTTTCCCGGAGACTGGGAAGGAGAATGAGGATGAGGAAAATCCAGAAGATGGTAAAATGGCTTGACTTGAAAAGAACTGAGACCGGGCGTGGTGGCTCCCACCTGCAATTCCAGCACTGTGGGAGACCGAGGCAGGTGTATCACCTGAGCTCAGGAGTCCCAGACCAGCCTGGGCAACAGGGTGAAAACCTGTCTTTATTTAAAAAAAAAAAAAAAAAAAAAAAAAAAAAAGCTGGGCATGGTGGCTCACGCCTGTAATCCCAACACTTTGGGAGGCCGAGGCAGGTGGATCACGAGGTCAGGAGATCGAGACCATCCTGGCTAACATGGTGGAACCCCGTCTCTACTAAAAATACAAAAAATTAGCCAGGCGTGGTAGTGGGCGCCTGTAGTCCCTGCTACTAGGGAGGCTGAGGCAGGAGAATCGCTTAAACCCAGGGGGCAGAGGTTGCGGCCAGCCGAGATTGCGATCGGGCCATTGCACTCCAGCATGGGCAACAAGAGTGAAACTCCGTCTCTAAATAAATAAGAGGTTACTTTTGTAGCGATAGGACAACAGCTGGAAAATAAAAACAAGGGCTTAGTATTTTTGAGGGAAGTGTGGGAGGGAAGTAAGTGTCCAGGGAAGGAAGCTGGGTGTCCCTTAAGGTGAGGTCTTGGAAGTGAACCAGTGGGAGGTTTGGGGAAACAGGTTTGTAATGGAATTGGGCTTCCCCAGGGCTGCTTTTAGGAAGCTGCTAGGACCAACGGATCATGGCATAAACTGGTAAAGAAGGAACTGAGTCGGATAGGAAGGTGGGTGTGGGAGTAGAGGCCTGTTTAAAGGCCAACTTCAAAGGGAGAGGGGACGCTGGTGAGGTGGCGATTTGTAACTGGGATCACTCAGTGGCATTACCAAGTCTGGCAATCCGCCGTGTCCTAAGGCCTGATGGGCGCTGGGATGTATCAGGGGCTGTATAGGGGAGTGTCCTGGGACCACGTGCTTTGAGCTCCCACATTCCCAAGACCGAAGGGGGTCCTCTCATCTTACAGATGACAATGGCGAGGCCCTAGGCTGGGCGCGGTGGCCCACGCCTGTAATCCCAGCACTTTGGGAGGGCAAGGCTGGCGGATCAACTGAGGTCAGGAGTTCGAGACCAACCTGGCCAACATGGTGAAACCCCATCTCTACTAAAAATACAAAAATTAGCCGGAGGTGATAGTGGGCACCTCTAGTCCCACCTACTGGAGAGGCTGAGGCAGGAGAATCGCTTGAACCCAGGAGGCAAAGGTTGCAGTGAGCTGAGATCGCACGACTGCACTCCAGCCTGGGCAACAGAGAGAGCCTCCGTCTCAAAAACAAAACAAAACAAAAAAGAAAAGAAAAAGAAAAAGAGAATGGCGAGGCCCAGAGAGACTGAACGTCTCACCCGATGCCACAGAGCTAGCACAGCCTTAATGCAGGCCCCGCGGTGCCTTTCCGACCTCACTGCCCCTCCTGGCATTCGGGTTTTTGCCAGGGACGCCACGAGGACGCGCCCCACACTTGAGCGTCTGGGTTCCAGCCTCCACCGCCCCCAACAAATAAAGAAGGGAAAGTCCTGCGGGTGACGGTCCCGGGGAGCGCCGCGGCTCTACATCAACCTGTGGCGGCCGCCGACTCATTTGGGGCCACGCTGGTTGCATTCGTCACGCCTGGACGCCTCTCAAACCCGCGGCCTGCCAAGCAGTCCCACACAGGCAACCCCGAAGACGCGAGCGCGTCTGTGGCTCTCGAAAACCAGGCCGCGGAGCCCCCGCGAGGGCACGCAGGGAACTGGCGACTGACGGGGCGGACGGCTGGGGGTTATAGCCCCCTTGCAACTCTGGAAGAGGCCGGCCGCAGCCGCCGAACTCCAGCTCTGCGCCTGCCCAGGCGGCCTCGCGCTCAGGGGCGTGGCGCGAGCGGGTCGCGAGTGGGGCGGGGCTCACAGGGCGTGAGCGACGGAGCGGCGCGGCGGGTGGCGCGAAGGGGCGTGGCGCCAGTGGGCGTGCGCGGCGTAGTGCGAAGAGACGTGGTGCGCACGCGCGTGAGAGCAGTCGCGGGTGGGTGGTGTCGAGGACTGTTGAGTCAGGACGGTTCGCGGGTGCTGTCAGAGCTGGGCGGGGAACCCTAGGCGGGGCAGCCGGGTCGTAGAGGCGGGGGCCAGTCGCGGTCGGTGGAGAGGGATGAGGATGTAGGAGGGGCGGACGTGGCGGAAGCCGCGGGGACTGCGGGGGCGGAGTGCCTCTGGGGAGCCAGGGAGGCCTTTCCAGAGGCTCCTGGGGGAAGAAGAGGCGAAGCGAGAGTACCCGGGGAACCCCTACTCCACCCCCAGCCGGAGACTGGGTTGTGCCTGCACAGACCAGAGCCCACAGTGCGAGTTGCTATAGGCCACCAGTCATGGTGGCCAACTCCTCCCGGTTTGCCCGGGATGTTCTGGTTTTGGGACCAAAGCATCCCAGGCCTCCAGCCCACTGCAGTGACCATATTATGCGCCCCCTGCCTATCTTCTCCCGCAGCTTCCCTAGATTAGGCTTGGGAGGCAAGAGGAGGCCTCCTGACCTTTCACACTGCCTTTTTAATATTAAGATGAAGGCACACTCCACAACTTACTTCCGGCCAGGCCCAGACATGTCCGTCCTTGTAAGATAAAAGTTTCCATGGGAGCCTTCCTTCCTAATCAAGGTAAGTAGACTACAGGAAGGTACATCTTGTTTTATATTTTGTCCTGTAGAAGTCAGATTTCAGCCCAGTTGTGTGGGAGTGAGGATGAGCCTATGCTCATATCAGAGCTTTGAGTACAGAGACATTTGATCTGGAATTTCAACCAGCCTCTTCAACCCCAGAATTCAGAGGTTCAATCAGAACAGACATTAGCTTAAGTTTTCCCATCAGCTGTCTATCATTAAACTGGCAAAATCTAGATAATTAGAAAATATGACAGAGATGATCCAGACAGAGATGTTCAATTTTTTCCTTGTCTAATTCAAAAAGCCTCGTGGCGGAACATCTGACCCATTCAAGAGGAAGGATGAAAGCTCTACATAGGAGCACGATGTGAATGGAAGAAACCTGTCATTGTGAGTCTGGCTTTTGATTAGTCATCTGATGTCTTCCCTAATGTGACATGACTTTGAGGCTGTAAACTTCAGTGGCTAAGCTGTAGCTTCTCAGCCTGCAGTTAAATTGCAGAAATGATAGGGCTTACATTAGTTTCGTTTTTATTTGATGTTGAAGATCTTTGAGTCACATTAGAAACGATGAGTATTTTTCATGTGGCACTAATGAGTCAATTCATAATATTATTTTTTGAGACAAAGTCTCTGTTGCCCAGGCTGGAGTGCAGTGGCATGATCACGGCCCACTGCAGCCTCGACCTCCTGGGTGCAGGTGATCCTCCCACCTTAGCCTTCCAAGTAGTTGGGACTACAAGTGCACACCACCATGCCCAGCTAATTTTTTTGTAAATATGGGATTTTGCCATGATGCCCAGGCTGATCTCAAACTCCTAGGCTCAAGTAATCCTTCTGCGTTGGCCTCCCAAAGTGCTGGGATTATAAGCATGAGCCACCGTGCCAGGCTAATACTATTATTCCCTGAACGAAGGAAATTGGGTGTGAGGTCCTGCTCCTATGGTCACCATGAGGTTTTTTTTGTTTGTTTTGGACTCTTGCCCAGGCTGGAGTGCAGTGGCACGATCATGGCTCACTGCAACCTCAGCCTCCCTGGTAGCTAGGACCACAGGTGTGCACCACTATGCCCAGGGAATTTTTAAATTTTTTGTAGAGACAGGGTCTCACCATGTTGCCCAAGCTGTTCTCAAACTGTTGGCCTCAAGCAGTCCTTCTATCCCAAAGTGCTGAAATTACAGGCATGAGCCACCACGCCTGGCCACCACTCGTTTTTGTAATGGGAGCGGGTTCCATATGAGATGGAGGAATGGATTTCATGATTTTCTTTTTAATTTCTTAGATCCCCAAGAAATTGATTGGACGTGAGGAAACCACTCTAAGTGTGACCACTCTAAAGCATTAGCAATCAGTCATTTCATTCTAGGGATAAATCAGAGCTGTATATGAAGGATAGGTAAAATGCCCAATATGGATGTGTATTTTTATATTTGACTACTTATGTTTTTTTGTTAGATGCAAATAGTACGGCACTCCGAACAGACACTAAAAACAGCTCTCATCTCAAAGAACCCAGTGCTTGTGTCACAGTATGAGAAATTAGATGCTGGGGAACAGCGTTTAATGAATGAAGCCTTCCAGCCAGCCAGTGATCTCTTTGGGCCGATTACCTTGCATTCTCCAGATTGGATCACCTCCCACCCTGAGGCCCCCCAAGTCTTTGAACAGTTCTTCAGTGATCCTTACAGAAAGACACCCTCTCCAGACAAACGCAGCATTTATATACAGGCCATTGGTAAATACTGGTAATGTGCTGGTTTTGGTTCGGTTTTGCGATGGCGCTGTTGTCAGGAATAGTCCGGGCTATTGGTCTGATTCAGATGGGCTGTTGTAGGATCATTTTTGATATTCATTGCAATGGTACAAGTTTTGTAGCCAAACTGACCTAGAACATTTTGTTTCTTTTTAATTCATAGCAACACCAATGAATGATAAAGGTGTATTGAAAATTTAGTTGGTTTTGTTTCTAATTTGAATCCTCTTACTCATAGACTGGGTAAACACTGAATAATCATCTTAAAGTCTGTTTTTAAATGTTCTTCCATATTATAGGCTCTCTAGGAAACACCAGAATTATCAGTGAAGAATATATTAAATGGCTCATGGGCTACTGTAAAGCATATTTCTATGGCTTGAGAGTAAAACTCCTAGAACCAGTTCCTGTTTCTGCAACAAGGTGTTCCTTTAGAGTCAATGAGAACACACAAAACCTACAAATTCATGCAGGTGAATTACACAACTTTGCAATTTAAACCGAGTAAAGGAAGCATATGTATATAACATACACTCATACATTTATGTATTTCTTTTTAAATAGGGGACATCCTGATTGAAAAAGAAGAAACCTGAAAATGCCTTCTGTGTTGTGGAAATAACAATGATTGATCTTTACCCAAGAGACTCGTGGAATTTTGTCTCTGGACAGGCCTCTGACAGATGGTATTCCTTTTTTTGGCATTGTTAGAAGCTTCTTCAACTTGAGAATATTTGAAGATGTTAAAAGAAGGGAAAAAAATTCCAACCAAGAACCATATTGATATTTAAAACTGTATAGTATTTTCAGTTGAGACATTATGCCATAATGGGAAGCGTGCTGTTGGTAGATTCTGATAATCTAGGTTCGGGTTGGCCACTCACTACATACATGACCTTAAAGGTAACAATACTCACATCATGGAGTGATTTGGAGATAATTTACATAAAAGTGCCTATACATAAAAAGTGTGTATAAACCTGGACAACATAGACCACATGTCTACAAAAAAATTAAATTAGCTGGGCATGGTGGCACATACCTGTAGTCCTAGCTACTCAGGAGGCTGAGGTGAGAGGATTACTTGAGCCCAGGAGGTTGAAACTGCAGTGAGCTGTGATCACCCCACTGTATTCCAGCCTGGGCAATAAAGTGAGACCCTGTCTCAAAAAAAAATGCATATATAGGCCTGGCACATATATAGGCATTCGGCGTAACAGCTAGTAAATGTCAGTAATTTAGTAGCAAGGTGAATTAAAGCAATTACAGTTTGAACTATCATTAATGGATGTGAAAATCTTGCTAATTGTTTTTCAATTCTTTTCATAGTCATCTTGCATAGATAGAATAGCCATAGACGAAGTGTATGCTTCTTTCTCATCCTACGACATTGTTTTTTGTTTTTTAATTTAAAAAGTCAAAACTTCCGTCTTTGATTTGAGATACATAATAAACCTTGACTCATTAGGAACTCTGCATGGTAATATTGGGGATGGGAAAGGTTCCGGAAACAGGTCTTTTTTTTTTTTTTTTTTTTCATCTCTCTACTTCTCTCCTCCCCTTCATTTTTGCTCTTACCTCTCTAACTTCATCCCCAAGAATCCAAGACAGACTTGAAAGGGAAAAGGCCCCCCAAGGGGAGCGGTTCATTAGTGTTCTGGGGATGGGGAGTAAGTACAGGGACTGTCCTGAGAGTTTATGGTCTGTCTGGATGTTACATGAGCCTTAGGATTTGTGTGAGGTCGTAAGCTTTTTGGGACAAATGTTTCTACTAGAGGTGGGGGCTGTAAGGTTATAGAGCCTCTTCCCACCTATTCCTTTATTCTTTATTCTCCATTTATGTGAGATTCTTGTAGCCTGCCATGACCCTACCAACATGCACTCTTGGAGACGTGGGTCACTACTCTGTTACTGACTTTAGTGCTGTGAGGTAGCTTTTTATCATAAGTGTTCTCTTTTATTACTAACCTGATAGAGATGGAAATATTGAAAAATAATTTTATCTACCTTTTATTTTTCTTTTGAGACAGGGGCTCCCTCTGTCACCCAGGCTGGAGTGCAGTGGTGTGATCATGGCTCACTGCAACCTCAACCTCCTGGGCTGAAGGGATCCTCCTGCCTCAGACTCCCGAGTAGCTGGGACCACAGGACCACCACACCCAGCTATTGTATTTTATTTTTTTGTCAAGGTAGGTTCTCCCTGTGTTGCCCAAGCTCATCTCAAACTCCTGGGCTCAAGCAGTCCTCCTGCCTCAGCCTCCCAAAGTGCTTTGATTAAAGGTATGAGTCACCACACCCAGCTAAAAAAATAATTTTAAAACCATATCTTCATTTATCTAGATATTGCTAGCTAATTTATCTTACATATTTGAGGAGGTCAGGAAACATTTCTCCAAACTGTTTTACTTTAATTCTTTTTTTGTAAGTTTCTTAAATATTACATGACATGAAAGATTGACATAGGAAAGTAGCAGGATTAGACAGTGACAATATCTTAACACAGTGGTCTTGTTTTCTCCAAGTTTACAAAGTTTCATATTTTTAAATTGAGAAGCACTGACTATGAAAGAAAATAATCTTCTGTTTGTAGGATTATTGGAAGAAAGAAGTGTCCTTGCTGAAAGTATTACTGTAGTGAGATATGCTCACACTTGATTGGCCAGAGGGGGTTACTTGTGATACATGAATAGATTTAGTGTTTTCTTAACTTCCAGAATGCTGTTTACCCTGATTTTCGAATATCAGTCCACATTTTCTGGGTAAAGGGAGGTGAGGAAGTTGTTTTTGAATCAAATTAGATTGAACAAACCTACTATGGGTTTATTTTCTTTCAAAATTTATTACTTTAAAATAAAAACTGAACGAGAGACATAAATAAAAGTGATCATGTAAACAAGTCGAATTATGAAGCAGTACCCTGTAGAGTGCGTTATGTAGCAAACCGTGTTCTCTGTGCTTGCAGAGATGGTTGATATAACTCTAAATGTAACACAGGAAGTCAGTTACAAGGGTATTTATTCTGGTCACCACACACTAGAGACATAATAGAGTTGGGCTGTTCTTTAAAAAGGGGGTGGGGGTGGGGCAGGGGAAGGGGTTATTCTGTCTAAAGCCGTGGTTTAAAACATGGTCTTGAAGACATCAGGGCGGTTGTCTTCAGTCAGTGCTGCGTGAGGGAAGGCCAGCAACCCCTCCAGACACACGTGTAACAGATCTGTTTAGTGTGTCCTTAAAGAGTGAAATCATGACTGCCTATTGTTCATGTGATTTTCTTTTTTCTTTTTTTTTCTTTTTTTTGAGACAGAGTCTTGCTGTGTTGCCAGGCCAGAGTGCAATGGTGCGATCTCAGCTCACTGCAACTCCGCCTCCTAGATTCAAGCCATTCTCCCGCCTCAGCCTCCTGAGTAGCTGGGATCATAGGCACCTACCATCATGCCCGGCTAATTTTTGTATTTTTGTAGAGACAGGGTTTCACCACCATGTTAGGCTGGTCTTGAACTCCTGACCTGAGGTGATCCACCTGCCTCAGCCTCCCAAAGTCCTGGGATTACAAGCGTCAGCCACCAAGCCTGACCCATGTGATTATTTTTTATGATTCCTCTTTGAGTACTTGATTTGGAGTACTTACTACTTTCAGAAAAAGACTTCTTTTGTGGGAAAAGACTCTCTGAAACTTCACTTTCTCAAGTATTTGACCTCAAGTCCATTAAGTTTTACAGGACAAGGCAAAGTGGATAGCCGCAAAAGATTTTGATAGGGAAATCTGGGACCAAAATCTTCCTTTTTGGTGGCAAACCATAAGTGTATCAGATGATGGGGACACAGTGACACAGAGGTGTACTCACTGGCCAGATGGGCCAGCAGGCTCTTCTTTCTTTGATCTTTCCTCAGGGACCTTACTCTCATTCTGTTGCTGCTTGTCCTCTTTTTGTAGGTGTGGGGATGTTCAGCTTTGCCAGGTATGGCAGTGATTTTTATAGCATGCGCTATGAAGGCAAAGTGAAGAAGCTCAAAAAAACATCTTCAAGTGACTATTCAATTTTCAACAACTGTTATATTCCAGAAATAACTAGTGTTTTACTACTTCGATCCTGTAAGGTAAGTTACTAAAAAAATCCGACAGGACGGTTTTTTAAAAGAGAATCTTAGTTGCATAAATTGTATATTGTCAGTCTTTAAGGTAATATTATAAATGACTTTGTATCGTTTGTATAATTTTGGTGCATAGTGCTTGACTGAAATGATCAATAAAACAAGGTAAATGGATACCTTCATATTGAAATTTACGGTATCAGTGCCAGTTTTTTGTACTAGTTACACGCAGCCTTGGCTGTACCCATGTGTTCTCTATTAGTGTAATTCCTGAATTCTGGTGTGAATGGGTAACCTACTTGTTCAAGCTACTGTGGTCATTGGGCAAAGCTGCCTTCCCCAGGCCTTTGGAGGACCTCTGCTCTGGCTTCTCTGGGAGCATGGGCCTTCCTGCCCTGGGCTCCAGGCTATCCTCAACTATAGTTATCCTGGCAGTTCCTAATCTCCTCAACTATTTGTTGGAGTTTGAGAGCTACGCCTCTTAGAACTACATTCTCTAAGTGTGTTCCATGGGTCCCCTGTGTCATTGCCACCTGATGTTCTCATTAGCATGCACATCAAGCCCCCTTTCTCCCAGACCTACTGAAATCAGCATCTCTAGGGGAAGGGCCCCAGAATCTGAATTACAACGAGTACCCTAGTCTAGATTAAGGGTTCTCAACCAGGGGTGATTTTGCCATCCAGGGAATATTAGCAATGTCTGGAGACATTTTTGATTTTCACGATCAGGGAGGGAGTTCTGTTGGCATCTAGTGGGTAGAGCCAGGGATGCTGCAAAGTATCGTGCAGGGAACAGGACAGCCTCCCACAACCTGGTATTGTCGGTCCAACATGTCAGCGGTGTTGAGGTTGAGGAAGTCTATAGCAGAAAGGCAGTAAGACATTTGGGGAGATGAGGGATTATTAAGTCTTTGAAGGTCTGGACGGGGTGAAGTTTCGGTGATAATACTAAGGGAGTTGATTCCTATGTTTCTTGGAGAAGCAAGAAAAAGAAGAGATGTGTAGCTTAATGTGATGGTGGTCTTATAAAGCCTCAACATGATTGTCTTGCAGACTTTAACCCATGAGATCGGACACATATTTGGACTGCGACACTGCCAGTGGCTGGCATGCCTAATGCAAGGCTCCAACCACTTGGAAGAAGCTGACCGGCGCCCTCTAAACCTTTGCCCTATCTGTTTGCACAAGTTGCAGTGTGCTGTTGGCTTCAGGATTGTAGAAAGTTATTAAGTAAGTTGAGGGGTGGACAGTGTAAAGAGGGGTAAGTGGTTATCTGAGTAGCAAACTGACATTTCTATTATATCCTTCTCTAGAGTTATAATTTATCAGAGGAAATTAGTGTAAAGATAAGCAGGAAGCTGTGGTTTAAAAACATGCGAAGAAATGCCCTTCTTAAAAACTTTAGCTTGCCTTTGAGTGATTTATGCTTACAGTTCTATGAGAAATAGCGGAAGAAGTTTCCCTGTTTCTACTTCATTTAGGGCAAGAGAGTTTGACTTTGCAAAACAGAATAAATATTGATATGTCTGGCAAAGTTCATTTTTTAAACCCTATAAGTGTGTGGACAGGATTTATCTTTCCAAATATAGGACAGAAGTATGATGTTCATTAGGAGGAAAAAATGATTTTCTTTAAAAAGGAGGAAGGAAAGTACCTAATCTCAGTATGTGTATATGTGTCCCCACACATGCCCACAAACATCAATATACATTCATGTGGCTACTCATGGGTGTGACTGTGCATTCAAGTGACTACGCAGAAATGTCTACACATGTGTTTTCACCAACATATGTCTACCCATGCCTGTTAGTGTACACTTATGTATATACGTACATATCAAATGAATATAATGCCTTGTGGAATATTCAGCAAATTGAGAAAAAATAATATCCTATCATGCTAGAAAAAAAGTGTAAGAATGAGTGTGTTTCTTTTTCATCATTTTTCAGTGCGTATTTTTGGTATGTGTATATTTGGTATGCGCCATTTCACTCAGTATATCATAAGCATTATTTCATATTCACACCATCATTATCAAATGCAGCATCTTGGTGGGGTAAGATGTCACTCTATGATATAGAAGCCAATGCTCTTCTCTTGCCTGATAGTATTTTGCTGTGGTTTGTTGAAATGCGCATCTTTCCTGTTTTTCCAGGCACTGGTGAGGTGGATTGATGACGAATCTTCTGGCACACCTGGAGCAACTCCAGAACACAGTCGTGAGGGTAATGGGAATTTACCGAAATCCGTGGAAGCCTTTAAGGAATGGAAAGAGTGGATAATAAAATGCCTGGCTGTTCTCCAAAAATAAGGACCTTCAATTAGGAGTGATTGAAATAAATGACTACTTGCATGTTATGCTTTCATTTGGGTGGAATACTTCATCAGAATAAACTACTGATCTTGTGCTGTGTCAGAGTAACAGACTAGAACCTTCTTTCAGGTACCTGAATTGAAATGAAACTCATTTTGAATAATAAAAACTCTAGAAACTCTTTATCTTCTCATCTTGCTGGCCTGGTCTGTGGCAGCAGGCACTTTATTTCCATTCCCCAAATATGCTTATGTCTCCCAACAAAGCTGGGACTGGCAGTAACGAGCAAGTAAATAACTTGAAAAAGAATGGTAGATATCCCAAGGAACCAACCAACATAATTTCCAGGGGGTGATTTTGTTTTTAGAAGAGCTGCTCCCCTCTGTTAGGCCCAGCCAAGTCACATTTTTGAACGTCCGTGGGCTCTGATCTTCACCACAACCCTCCTCTTCCGTGAGCCTTCCTTACTCTCTGGAGTGCATTACCTCGTTTTTTTCTCTTGCTGGGTGTCACCTTATTCCTATATCAGTTTTTAGTAGCTTAAAATATGACCTCTCAGGAATATTTGCAAGTGAAAATAACAATGGTCCTTACACTACCACAACAATTTGGTGGTGGGAGTTCTGTTGCAGGTCTCAGCTATAACATAGTCATTTATGAGGGATCTTACAAATAGGGGTAATGGTATTTGTGAGTGTTGCACTTTTTCTATAGATTTAGAGCAGGTTTCAGGTTTATTTCAGTAATAATGTCCTTCTCACCTTCTTACGTTGTGAAGTGTTTACTTGAGTCAGGGAGAGAGTTTCATGGGGTTATCTGTCGGGGTGCCGTGAATGCTGATGAGGGCCTGCAGAGTGTGAACATCGGCCCCATTGCTACGGGGGTGGAGGTGGAAAACCTCAGACTTGACAAACCACTTCTGCTGCATAGATGTATTTTGGAAATCTAGAAATTACAGTGAATATTTTATGGAATGCCAGTGAGCAGACAGCATTTCCCACTTTCCTATCTTACCTTGAGGGTAAGACTTAAAGGTAATTTTTTTTTTTTTTGTAATTTGAAACCTAAATTCTTTCATTGTTTGATGTAAGCAATATGATGTAAGGCACATTTTATACCCCGAGTCAGTGGTTTCCCTTAGATTCATTCTCCTACTTGATTGAACCCATTTAAGTCGTTTTAGAAAATGGTGGTTTGCTATTAAAATTAATTGGAGAGAATACTTGGTCATTCTATTAGCAAAAAGAGACTGATGGAACATGGTGTTTTATGGATTCTGTTACAGGGCTTATTTCCTCCTTGAATAATGTACTTTAAAAATTATCTATTCAATTACATTTTATTTTCCTACAAGGTAAGCACGGTTTTAGTCCTGTAGATCAGCCTTCATCACAAACTCTTTTGAACTAAGATGTGCCTAGGTGAATAAACTGGGGATGACGGTTTTCTGGAGAAGATACAAGGTCCATTTGTGAATACTCTGCACTATGAGATCAGGAGAAAAATCATCTAAAAAATCGTTCACTCTTGCTAAAAATTTTATGTGATGCATTTATTCAGCAATCAAAAGTGCTGTGTATAACTTGTATATATTTTTGGACAATTTCTTAGGGTTCAGCTTAAAAATATAATTTGCCTACTGCAACTACATTTTATGTACTATGGTTAAATCTTTGTTGTTTTAAAAGATAATTTCCACTAAATAAATCCAAGCAGATTTTGTTCTGCAAATGCTGAATGAACAAAGTATTGAACCAAAAAGAGGATTAATAATTATCTACTGTCTAAATACTTAGAAATCAGTTAATTTGATTCATTTATGTCATAGATCGTGATCCTGGTCACCTGTGGAGTGAGTATCTCTCCAGTCAAGAGGTTTTTCAGGCCTCAGACTTTTAATGGTGAGGGTTAAATGGAAGAATTTGGCGAGGATTACCCGTCCGTTCTTGTCCAGCTTGCTTTTTGAAACACACATTCCCCTGATAAGAATAATTTACATTTCAAGCCCTACAAGAGACAGAGGACCGCGTTGCTCCCTCTTGGGAGCGGGAGTGCTAAAATCGAAGCAGGCAGCTGCGGGACCGCTATAGCCGGCCCTGCGCTCGGGCCCTTCTCGGGCAGGAAGCGCGTCGCTGTCCCCGGCTGCGCCCAGGCGGGTGCGGGCGCGCGGGCCCAGCAGCTGCGAACCGCCGACGCACCACCTGTTTCCGCGCCCGGGGACTTCCCCCGGCGGGGCTCAGAAGTGTGGGGTGGGTCGCTTGGCCTCCTTTGGCGTCAGCGACCCAGGGTAACCTCCTCCACTGCCGCCCGCCGTGCAGGCCTGCCTGAGGGAGAGCCACGTGTGCCGCGCTCTGGGCATGGCCTTGGAAAGTCAGGACCGCCACGGCAGCAGAGCAGTGAGTGGAATCAACTCCCCAGTAGAGTGTTTAAAAAGTGCTTCATTGAAGAGTTTGAATCTCAGTTACTTTCTAGATTCTGATATCTAGAGTAGCACCGTCCAATAGAAATATAATACAAGCCACATATGTATGCTGAATTTTTCTAGTAGTCGTATTAGCAAATGCGTAAAGAAGCGAGTGGAGTTAATTTTAATAGTATATTCTGTTTAATCCAGCGCATCCAAAATATTATTTCAATCAATAGCAATATCAATGCTGAATATTTTATATCCTCTCTCTTTTTTTTTTTTTTTTTTTTTGTACCGTCTTCAAATTCCCGTGTGTATGTTACACTTGCAGTACATCTTACTTCCAACTTACTTCCAGCTGTTGGGCACTGTATTTCCAAGTGCCCAACAGCCCCATGTGGCTTGTGGCTACTGTATTGGACAGTGCAGCTCTAGACCAGCACCCAACTCTAGTGTACCTGGAAAAATGTGCCCATGATACTGAGTTACTAGGAGAGGAAGGCTTATTTCAGGAAAAGGTCATGCAAGTCTTCTGTCGGTACAGCCAGTGCTGACATTCAAGCTGAAAGGGTGTAGACACTATAAGGGCCTCTGTTCGGTGTTAATTTGTTTCTTTAAAAGCTTGATACTATTCTCTGTTGCAGCTTGTTTGTTACCCTCCCCACTTCATTTTCAAGGGCCTGGTATTGTCTTCAAATGCATTTCCATTTTTGGAAAGTGGAGTCGTAAAGCATTAATAATGTGGAGATTGTTTAGTCCATTTCATGCATGAGGATGCAAGCCTGCAGCAGCCGAGTAAACTTGCTTGTTGTTTAACCAATGGCAAAAATGGGATCAGATCCCAAGTCTCCCTAATGTTGAGTCATTTATTGTTTTCACTGTGCTACATGACCTCATTGAAGTAAACTATCACCAGCCAGAACCTAACCATTTTCCCCCCAGATTGTTTACAAGGGGTTATACACGATTGAACTTTCAGTTTCTTTTCTGTTCAAGTAGAGCCATCTGGGATCGCTCAAAGTTGGAGAAATCAGTCTATGTACTTCTGCCTTAGTGCCAAAAAAAGAGACGTGCAATATTTACTTATTTTTGAAATAAGGTCTTGCTTTGTTGCCCAGGCTGGAGTGCAGTGGCATGATCATGGCTCACTGGAGCCTCGACCTCCTGGGATCAAGTGATCCTCCCACCTCAGCCTCCCAAGTAGCTGGAATTACAGGTGTGCACCACCATGCCCGGTGTATTTTTTTTTTTTTTTTTTTTTAAGAGATGGGGTTTTTTCCATATTGCCCAGGCTGGTCTGGAACTCCTGAGCTCAAGCAAGCTGCCTGCCTTGGCCTCCCAAAGTGCTGGGATTACTGACATGAGCCACCATGCCTGGCCAAGAGTTGCAATATTTAGTAAAGCTCTTGCGACTTGTCGAGGCATTAAAAGAAAGCATTATGAAAAAAAAATGTCTACTGGAAAATAGCTTAGTTAAAATCTATTGGGACAATATGTTCAAACTCACAGACCTCCACACTTAACCCAGTATTGATTTCATCCCACTGTTTTCTTTAGTGTCTGCTCATGGATCAGTTTTTTCTTCTTTACAGCTGACCCACCTGTATAGTATACTACTGCTGGGCAGTCTGAGACCCATCCAGCCTCGGACGCTGAACCGGTGGGTTCTGAGCATGATGCTTTCAGTGTCCTGTGGTTCTCCAGCTGTTTCATAGCAGCACAGACTCTCTTGAGCTGTAACTGTCAATAGATATCTTTTTTTCTCTTGTGTGACTAAAGGGAAAAAAAGTATAACTCATTCACTCATTCATGTATTTTTTCATTCATCAGTATTCATGGAGCACCACCTACTGGGTGCTCAAAGCCTTGGGAATATAGCAGTGAACAAAGAACTCCTACCCTAATACACTAGTGGATGAGACAGAGAATCAAGGAGTAAACAGATGCTTTATTTTATTTTTATTTTTAATTTTTTTTGAGACAGAGTTTTGCTCTGTCACCCAGGCTGGAGTGCAGTGGTTTGATCTTGGTTCACTATATCCTCTACCTTCTGGGCTCAAGAGATCCTCCTGCCTCAGCTTCCCAAGTAGCTGGGAGTACAGGCACGTGCCACCCCGCCTGGCTAATTTTTGTATTTTTTGTAGAGAAGGGTTTTATGTTGACCAGGCTGGTCTCAAACTCCTGGGCTCAAGCAATCTACCCACCTTAGCCCCCCAAAGTAGATGCTGTTATAACCTAATGTCAAAGTAAACAGATAGAAACAAGTACCATTCTGAATAGGATAGACAGGAATGCCTCCTTAGGGAGGTGGCATTTGGAAATGATCAAATTGAAGGGTCACATTGTATATACAGCTCAGGGAGTACCAAGCAAAGGGAACCACAAATGCTAAGGCCTGAAGCTTGCAATGATAAGAACAATTCCAGAAACAATAAGAGAGGCCAGGCCTGGTGGCTCACACCTGTAATCCCAGCACTTTGGGAAACTGAGGGGGGCGGATCACAAGGTCAGGAGATTGAGACCATCCTGGCTAACATGGCAAAACCCCGTCTCTACTAAAAATACAAAAAAAAAAAAAAAAAAAAAAAGAAAAAGAAAAACCAGGCCTGGTGGTGGGCACTATATTCAGGAGGCTGAGGCAGGAGAATTACTTGAACCTGGAGACGGAGGTTGCAGTGAGCCAAGATCGTACCTTTGTGCTCCAGCCTGGGCAACAAGAGTGAAACTCCATCTCAAAAAAAAAGGAGGGGGTGGCCGGGGGTGGTGGCTGTCGCCTGTAATCCCAGCACTTTGGGAGGCCGAGGCAGGCAGATCATGAGGTCAGGAGATAGAGACCATCCTGGCTAACATGGTGAAACCCCGTCTCTACTAAAAATACAAAAAATTAGCTGGGCGTGGTGGCATGTGCTTGTAGTCCCAGCAACTCGGGAGGCTGAGGCAGGAGAATCGCTTGAACTTGGGAAGCAGAGGTTGCAGTGAGCTGAGATCGCGCCACTGTACTCCAGCCTGGGCGACGGTTCGAGATTCTGTCTAAAAAAAAAAAAAAGAGCCAGTGAGGCTAGTATAACAGGAGCAGAGGGAAAAGGAATACCATGAGGCAGTTCACGCAGGGCCCACGGCTAAGTGTTTATGTCAGACTTGTGCTGTAAGAGGATTACTCCGGCTGCTGTATGGAAAATTAAGGTGGGGGTGGCGTGTTGCAAGAGTGGAAGCAGGCAGGCCAGCTAGAAGACTACTGTGATAATCCAGCTAAGATGATATTGGCTTGGATCAAGGGTCCTGGTGCAGTTGGCAGAAGCAGTCAGCTCCTGGATATATTTAGAAAGGAGAGCCGACTGGATGTGTGGAGGAGTGGGTTTGAGGAGGAGGATCCAGAGTTCTGCTGAGGACATTTTAAGTTGAAGATGCCTAGTTTATATGCATGCCCTGCTGTGCGGGCAGATGTAAATCAGGAGCTCAGGGGCAAACTTGGGGCTAAGAATGGGAGGTGCCGGTGCAGAGAAGGTGTTTAAAGTTTTGGTCGAATTCTAGGGCGTATAAGTTGTTAGGGAAGTGAGTGTGCTTGTTCTTGAGTTGCTGGAAAGGCGTATAAACGACACAAATACATGGCCACAATATGTATTTTCTCAATAATATTTGGGGAAATGTTCTGGGCATCAGGTTTCCCGTCTAATTTTCCCTGAAGGAAGCGGATAGTCATTGAAATAGTTTTGATTTGGGTGTGGGTTGTTACATGGAAAGCGAAGTTCTAAGTTCTCTTGCCACTTTTCTTGTTCTGCACCTTTCGAGAGTCATTATGAGAACTGAACACTAGGGGGACCCAGTTTCCTTACTTATGCAACGGGGGCTGGCCCAGCTCTGGGCTCTGGTCACCCTCGCATAGGACACATGCAATGTAAACACAAATCTGAAAACAAGGGCAGCTTCTCTTTTCTCAATGCAATGTGTACTTATAACAGTGATCATTTTTGCGTGTAACATGTCTGAATTCCTTAAATAGGTCATTTTAAGTAATGTGCATAAACATTAAAATTTTTCTTTTTTGGGACAGGGTCTCACTCTTTGCCAAGGCTGTGTGCAGTGGTGCCATCTGGACTCATTGCAGCCTCTGCCTCCTGGGTTCACGTGATCTTCCCAGCTCAGCCTCTCGAGTAGCTGGGACTACAGGCATGAGCCACCATACCTGCCTTATTTTGGCTTTGCCATGTGGCCCAGGCTGGTCTTGAACTCCTGGGCTCAAGCAATTCACTCACCTTGGCTTCCTAAAGTGCCGGCTTTACAGGGATGAGCCACCACACCTGGCCACCATTTAAAGATTTAAAGGCAATGGCTTCTCAACTCTAGTTCCCTATTCGTGAGCCCCATATTTGCAAACTTGTGAAAATAAGGATCATTATTTCTTTTTTATTTATTTTTGAATTTGTGTTATTTGAAATAGAGTCTTGCTCTATCGCCCAGGCTTGGGTGCAGTGGCGCAATCTCGACTCACTGCAACCTCCACCTCCCAGGTTTGAGTGATTCTTCTGCCTCAGCCTCCCGAGTAGCTGGGATTACAGGCATGCACCAACATGTCCGTCTAATTTTTGTATTTTTAGTAGAGATGGGATTTCACCATGTTGGCTAGGCTGGTCTAGAACTCCTGACCTCAAGTGATCCACCTGCCTCAGCCTCTCAAAGTGCTGGGATTACAGGCGTGAGCCACCATGCCCAGCTGAGGGATCATGATGATTTCTGATTTACAATAGTTGAATTAGAGTATGGAAATCTAAATGTAATAAATACCACTTGGGGATTTTCATCTGCGCCACAAGAATGCTAACATAGAATCCATTTTCTATTTTATCACCAGGTATTAAGCTAAGGGAAGGGCAAATGCTCAAAAACTACATTACATGTTATTGGAGTATAAAATGTACAACTTTGTTAAAAGGTTTGGACACATTTTGTATTAGTTACAGATACATAGGTCTTAAAAGAGTACAAGATCTTAACTCTTTTTTTGTTTTTTTAGATGGAGTTTCGCTTCGCTCTTGTTGCCCAGGCTAGAGTGCAATGGCGCGATTTCGGCTCACCGCAACCTCCGTCTCCCAAGTTCAAGTGATTCTCCTGCCTCAGCCTCCCGAGTAGCTGGGATTATAGGCATGCGCCACCATACCCGCGTAATTTTCTGTTTTTAGTAGAGGTGGGGTTTTCCCATGTTGGTCAGGCTGGTCTCAAACTCCCGACCTCAGGTGATCTGCTGCCTTGGCCTCCCAAAGAGCTGGGATTACAGGCCTGGAGCCACCGTGCCTGGCCCAATTCATTTTTATAACTCGAATAATTTTAGTTTTGGGGAGAGAAAGTCTATATAAGGTTTATACTGAAACCTCTTGAAGTCAACAAGCTTAAAGCAGAATCTTTTTAATCAGGAAAATGAAAGCATAATTAGCAGCCTGTTGTGGTGGCTCACGCCTGTAATCCCAGCACTTTGGGAGGCCAAGGAGGGTGGATCACCTGAGGTCAGGAGTTTGAGACCAGCCTGGCCAAGTTGGCGAAACCCCGTCTTTACTAAAAATACAAAAATTAGCTGGGCATGGTGGCACATGCCTGTAATCCCACCTACTCGGGAGGCTGAGGAAGGAGAATCACTTGAACCTGGGAACTGGAGGTTGCAGTGAGCTGAGATTGCGCCATTGCACTCCAGCCTGGGCAACAAGAGTGAAACTCCATCTCAGAAAAAAAAAAAAAGGAAAAAAAAGAAAACATAATTAACAAATGTGTTAGCTATAATGTCAGACGCGGCGGCTCACGCCTGTAATTCCAGCACTTTGGGAGACCGTGGTGGGCAGATCACTTGAGGTCAGGAATTCGAGACTAGCCTGGCCAACATGGCAAAATCCTATCTCCACTAAAAATATAAAAATTAGCTGGGTGTGGTGGTGCACGCCTGTAATCCCAGCTCCTTGGGAGGCTGAGGCAGGAGAATTGCTTGAACTCGGGAGGTGGAGGTTGCAGTGAGCCAAGATCATGCCACCACACTCCAGTCTGGACGATAGAGCAAGACTCTGTCTCAGAAGAAAAAAAAAAAAGTGTTAGCTGTTTGATCTTTCCCATTTTGGGGGCAGTTATGATCTAATAATTACTTTGACCACAATGAATCCTTTCCCATGGGTCAGGACTGTTAGTTTTCAGAGTTTTGCTTCTGGCGGTACTGACCTGTGCCAGTGTTACAGATGTGTGGTGAAGGGGCTAGAAACTGTGGTCCACAGGCCAAATCCAGTCCACTGCTTATTTTTTTTCAGCCTGAGAGCTAATAGTGTGTGTATGTTTATGGCCGGGCGCGGTGGCTCAAGCCTGTAATCCCAGCACTTTGGGAGGCCGAGACGGGCGGATCACGAGGTCAGGAGATCGAGACCATCCTGGCAAACACGGTGAAACCCCGTCTCTACTAAAAAAATACAAAAAACTAGCCGGGCGAGGTGGCGGGCGCCTCTAGTCCCAGCTACTCGGGAGGCTGAGGCAGGAGAATGGTCTAAACCCGGGAGGCGGAGCTTGCAGTGAGCTGAGATCCGGCCACTGCACCCCAGCCTGGGCGACAGAGCAAGACTCTGTCTCAAAAAAAAAAAAAAAAAAAATTAGCTGGGTGTGGTGGTGCGCGCCTGTAATCCCAGCTCCTTGGGAGGCTGAGGCAGGAGAATTGCTTGAACTCGGGAGGTGGAGGTTGCAGTGAGCCAAGATCATGCCACCACACTCCAGTCTGGACGATAGAGCAAGACTCTGTCTCAGAAGAAAATAAAAAAGTGTTAGCTGTTTGATCTTTCCCATTTTGGGGGCAGTTATGATCTAATAATTACTTTGACCACAATGAATCCTTTCCCATGGGTCAGGACTGTTAGTTTTCAGAGTTTTGCTTCTGGCGGTACTGACCTGTGCCAGTGTTACAGATGTGTGGTGAAGGGGCTAGAAACTGTGGTCCACAGGCCAAATCCAGTCCACTGCTTATTTTTTTTCAGCCTGAGAGCTAATAGTGTGTGTGTGTTTTTAATGTTTTTATGTGATTGAAAGAAATACATATTTTCTGTATGAAAATCTTGTGAAATTCACATTTCAGTATCCATAAATAAAATTCCATTGAAACATTGCCACATTCATTGATTTATATATTGTCTGGGGCTGCTCTTGACTGTCAATGGCAGAGTTGACTAGACAGAGGCCTCGTGGCCTGCAAAGCTTTAAATATTTACTATCTGGACCTTTACAGAAAAAGTTTGCCAACCCCTAGCATGTAGAGTCTGTGCTGTTTACTTACAGGTTACAACAGTTCTTAGAACGATTCTGTAACTCAGTGTAATCTTTATTTGCCTTTATGATTCTTGATAGGTTTACTCTGGCTACCATGATATCATTTCATTCATATATTTTTCATTAATAATTAAATTCCATCGCTGCTTTCATTCTTATTTCAATTCTTAGATGAAAACGTGCTTCTTCATTTGATTATATTGTTTAATTTTTGTTTCCCTCTCCTGTTATTCATTACTTAATACTTCCCTTGAATTATTTAGTCTTTTTCTAAGGTGCTTTAAAATAATTTGTATGAAAGACTCAATCTAAAATAAAATTGTCCTGCTTTCAATGACCAAAAAAAAAAAAAGAAGACATAAAAAGTTCAGGCCACACACGATGGCTCACACCTATAATCCCAGCACTTTGAGAGGCCTAGGCAGGTGGATCACCTGAGGTCAGGAGTTTGAGGCCAGCCTGGCCAACATGGTGAAACCCCCATCTCTACTAAAAATACACAAAATTAGCTGGGCATAGGGGTGGACACCTGTAATCCCAGCTACTCGGGAGGCTGAGGCAGGAGAATCACTTGAACCTGGGAGGCAGAGGTTGCAGTGAGCTAAGATTGTGCCATTGCACTCCAGCCTGGGCAACAAGAGCGAAACTCTGTCTCTAAATAAATAAATAAATAAATAAACAAATAAATAAACATTAAAAGTTCAGTAGATACTTCTTGGGAAACTTTATGTGTCTGTAGTAGAGTTAAAAGGTTTTACAGAAGATAAATGTTAAAAAATTATTTATTTGGAGTGAATCTTTGGTGAGTTTTTATAATTTTAATTGCATCAAACACTGAATGCTGTGAGAGTCAATAAAAAAATCTTAGAAGAAAATCAGGCTCTTTAAAAAAAACCATAAATTTATTGCAAATCTAGAAGTACCAGAATGTCACGAATACAGAACAAATCAGCAATGTTGTTTGTATTTTCTTCCAAACATTTAAACCTTGATTATTGACATAGTGAAATTGGCATACACTTTGTTTTCATGCAGATAACAGAACAGACATGGAGCAGATCCCTCAGAAATCAGTTATAAATATTAAATTGTATTGAACATTCATAGTAAAAAATATGTTGTAAAGTGTTGAAGTCATGTTAAGTCTGCAAAACTGCCACAAGCTCAAAGTTCTTCTCAAGCAGTGACAGAGATTTGCTACATCCACCTTGTTTTAGGTATGTCTGTTTTTGACAGACACTTTGTCATTTCCTCCCCCACCCTCCCCAAAGTTTTATAGATTGTCCTATTTCTATGGCTGATAAGATGCTCTACAGATTGTAGCAGGTGGTGATGAACTATGCCACTTTCATTTCAGTGCAGAGAAATATTCAAGCTTGTGTGTACCTGTAACCAAACTAGGCTTGTTATGGTTTTCCCCCCGAGTTGTCATAAATTGACATTAACGATGAATAAAGATGGAGCAGCAAGCATTGACCATCACCTGCAGGGTGAGATTGTGGTAAAATAGGTGAGTAAAAAGTCCACCTATTATCCCAACACTTGCCCTCTTTACAGAAAACTGCTAACGTGAGCAATACTATACATGTAGTGTAACTCCAAAAGAAAAAAAAAGAAAGAATAACAAACAAAAACCAAAAAAAAAAAAAAAAAAAAAAAAAAAAAAAAAAAAAAACACAATGACCAGCTACCCGATACCTCTGGCAACTTAGAGCAATCAAGTCATGTGGGTTCAAGCAATTCTCCTGCCTCAGCCTCCCGAGTAGCTGGGACTATGGGCATGTGCCACCCTGCCCAGCTAATTTTTTTTTTTTTGTATTTTTAGTAGGTACAGGGTTTCACCATGTTGGCCAGGATGGTCTTGATCTCCAGACCTCATGATCCGCCCGCCTCGGCCTCCCAAAGTGCTGGGATCACAGGCTTGAGCCACCGTGCCTGGCCACCTTTTTATTTATTTTTTCATGTATTTTGATAAGCAAAAGGTTTCAATGTTAATAAAATCAATTTATCATTTTAAAACACATTTTGTAGGTGTTATGCCTTCTTTAGGAACCATTTGCATGTTCCAAAGTCACAAATAATTTCTCCAATGTGTTCTTGTAGAAGACATTACAGTTTTAGCCCTCTGTTTAGGTTTATAATCCACTCAGTTAATTTTTGCCTTTAATGGAAGGTTGGTTTATTTTTTTAATATATGGAAATACAGTTCAGCACCATGTGGCAACTCTTTCTTTTACCCATAGATTTGTTTGGCGTCTTATCAAACATAAACATATATGTGTGTATGTCTAGTTCTGTAATGTCTATTATATGCTATTGATCTGTTTTTCTTTCCTTAGCCAATACTAGTGTCTCTTGATTAGTGTATATTTATATTAAAACTTGAGGTTCTATAAAACAAATCCTCTTGTTTCTTAGTCTTTATCAAAATTGTTCTGACTATTCTAGATCCTTTGCGTATACATATAAATCTTAGAATTCACTTGTCAATTTATTTTAAAAATTCTACCAGAATTGTAATTCAGCCTCTTTTGATATTTGCCAAGGAGTTATTTGCCAAAATATCTCTTTCCTTTCCTTCTACAGTTACACGCATGGTAGACTCAGAATTCTCCTAGTGGTCACTGAGGCTCTGTTCATTTTAGTTCAACCATTTGTGGTCCTCTCACCATTCTTCAGATTAGGTAATTTCTTTGGATAAGTTTTTGAGTTTACTCACGCATTCTGTTTCTGCCTGGTTTTGTTCGTTCTGAAAGGGCTTTGTGCAGATTTCTGTGTGTTTTTATACAGAACTTTTGTAGTTTTCAGTAACAGAGTTCATCTGAATAAAAGCTACGCCAACACAGAATAGCAAATGTCAATGTGGCTTTCTCTCTCTGTTTCTTTTTAATTTTCCGAACTTTTCTGGGTTTTCAGTGAAACAAGCAACTCTTCAGTGATTCTAAACAGGGCCATTTCAAGTAGAAACAGTAATTTGGGACATTTAGCTAAAATCAGTTATGTATAATCAGGCGTAAAGATCAATTTCTTGTAAAGTGGTCCTGACTTCACTATAATTTGGTAATTGTTTAAAAATGAAATTCACTAATATAAATGAGGAAACCAGTAAATGGAGCACTGTCAAGAGGGTGAACTTAAGGGGAAAGAGAATTGAGTAGCATTTTTCATGTGTTTTTCTTAAGACTAAATGAACCAATTCATGTAAAATACTTGGTAAGATTTAATTAATTTTAGCTTTGGCTACTTTTGCTATTGTTTGGCATAACAACTTCTCATTTAATTTTTTTTCCACCATTTTGTGAATACAGTCAAATCCAATATCCTTTTTATGGCATTCAGGTGTTTATGTAATTGATGTCTACTTTTATAAGCATTTTTCAATATTTTCTTAACCAATCATTTGCTGTAATCAACTAGTCTTAGTGATTGTATTATGAACAGGCCATATATGTTCATATTTTCTCTGCTGTCACTCATATATTGTATCTTCTCTAGAATAAAGTCTCTCTTCTTTTCCTTCACTTCTGCAAAAATCCACTTCCTTTACTCCTCCTACTGATTTGCAAAGTTCCTGACAGCAAAGCCTGTGATCAATTCAGATTTACAGCCCTACTTTACAGCACATAGAAGGTATGGAATAAATGTTTGATAATGAGGAGAGTACGAGATGTGGGGATGTTCTTAATCTTAAAATAAGTTCAAAGTATTATTCTCTGCTGACAGACATATTTGAAAATAGGTATGGCACAATTTTTTTAGTCTGAAATCGCAGAGTTATATTTGAGTATTGTACACTCTTTTTTTTTTTTTTTGAGACAGAGTCTCACTCTGTTGCCCAGGCTGGAGTGCAACGGCACTATCTTGGCTCACTGCAACCTCCACCTCCTGGGTTCAAGCAAGTCTCCTGCTTCAGCCTCCAGAGTAGCTGGGACTGCAGGCGCCCGCCACCACGCCCGGCTACTTTTTTGTATTTTTAGTAGAGATGGGGTTTCACCGTGTTAGCCAGGATGGTCTTGAACTCCTGACCTTGTGATCCTCCTGCCTCGGCCTCCCAAAGTGCTGGGATTACAGGCATGAGCCACCGCGTCTGGCCGAGTATTGTACACTCTTATTGCCATGTACAGAAAGAAAAGAATCACAGCTTTCTGTGATTTCACGGAGGTGTTTTATTAACACACAGAAAAAACTTTGAAAAATATACCGTTTCTTAAAAATGAAATGTATGATTTGCTACAAATGGCCATATGGAAAATGATACCTGCTTATTTTTGACTCAGAGTACATTCAGTTTTTATACTAACTGAAAATTATATGATTGCTTTCTTTGTTTTAAAAGTGAAAAAAAATGTAATCACTGCTTTTAGCCTTGTAATATTGAATGCATCAATTGGCCCCCCTTGAAGAATGTTGAATAGCTATCACTGGTGACAGATGTTCTATACATCGCAGTAATACTGCTTATGTAGTGATAATTTTGCATTTCTAGTTTGTCATTTTTAGTGATTTAAAAGTCACTTGATGACTCCCTGAAAAATGACTGATGCTTTTCCCATATTAAGTAATTTCTGCTGGTAAAGTGTAAGTCTTTTAATAATTCCTTGAATTATGTTCGAGTCTGCATATTTTCATTCTTTGTTCAACTAAACAGGTGTGACAATTTATAGAATTCCATGCAGAAACATCTCTCTAATTACTCCATCTTGGTACTTAGAAATGTGTTTCATGGGGAAATGCCAGAAGCTTGTTTTTTAAATACAGGAACGTTTTGAACATATGACTTCAACTTTGTTTAGTACAAAAACTCGAACATTGAAAATCTAGAAAGTTGAATTTACAAGGCATTTTATCTTTTCTCTGCGGGTAACCTTATTATTGTATCTTGTCTGTGATAATCAGTGATAGTACAATTTCAGAAACCGGCTATAAAAGCACAATACCGTAATTATTAAAATGTCATCACCCTTTCAATAGATATCATACTTGATTTCCTAGAATGTTGATTTGATTCGTGTGATTAAAAATTTCAAATTTTTACAACCTACTTTATCATGTCCAGACTTACCTTAGTAACCCAATCAAATTCCTATTGTATAGGTTTAAAAGCAATTTTAGAAATGGCTTGTAATAAATGAATGTTTCCTGATTCAAGATAAAAATTTGGAAATGATTAATCCATTTTGAACTCAAATTATACCACAGATCAGAGGAATTTTCCATCAAGCTTAAAAGCAAATTTAAAAATAATCTGAGATAGTGAATTAAATTAAGATGGACATATAAACATCTTTTTATTTTTTTATTATGATTTTTTAGACGGAGTCTTGCTCTGTCACCAGGCTGGAGTGCAAAGGCACAGACTCAGCCCACTGCAACTTCTACCTCCTGGGTTCAAGCAGTTCTCCTGCCTCAGCCTCCTGAGTAGCTGGGACTACAGGTGTGGTAGGTGTGGTACCATGCCCAGCTAATTTGTATTTTTAGTAAGACGGGGTTTCACCATGTTGGCCAGGTTGGTCTCCATCTCTGGACCTTGTGATCTGCCCGCCTCGGCCTCCCTAAGTGCTGGGATTACAGGTGTGAGCCACTGCACCCAGCCATGAACATCTTAATGAGCAATCAATTTTGTAAATTTGGGGAAACATGTAACTTGTTTTTCTGTCCTTTATGCATTAGATTTTATTTGGTTGGTATTTGTTAGTCTACCTATGGTAGATCAACTCTGATGGCAGGGTATACTTGAAATTAGACCTTTTAAGGAACATCTTTAACAGAGTTTATTCTGTTTGATGAAACAGATGTCATGCATCACGGCAGATGAACCCACCATTTGGTGTTTAGGATCCAAATTTCACTTCAGGAGCAGGGTCGTAAACAACTGAAGCTTTTCTCCTTCAGTCATGCCTGTTTGTTGGCAAGTTAGTTTTTTTAAACAAGAAAATAATCCTCATATCTTCTCCCTGACAAAGTTTTACTTAACTAATTGCTCTTAGGAAGTGTTATACTTGTATAATGAAGAATATCATTGATATAGTGAGAAATACAGAGCAAACATCATTTTTAGCTTACTGAAATCATGTAATCAGTTCTATTATATTCCTTAATTATTTATTATTTTCTGAGTCTAAGATTTTTAAAATGGAATAAATTAAATTACTCCATGAAGAGAAAGCTGGGAAAAGTGCTTTTGTGTGTGTGTGTGTGTGTGTGTGTGTGTGTGTACAAAAACTTATAAAATTAGTATATACTTAAGGTAAACAACATATGTCAGATGATTTTTATTTCAGTGATTTTAAAACAGTTATTGATCAATGGTGTTCTGATTAAATCTCAGCTGTTCATTTTAAAATAGTGCCTTCTCATCCTTTTCAGCATGTCTTCATAGAAAAGCAATTATCTGGCTATTATCGTTAACTAAATATAAAATTATGTTCAAATAAATATCCTTGACCACACAGAATTTTGTTAGTATAGTATTATGTGTAAATTTAGCTCTATAATTTTGAATTTTTAGTTTATTTTAAAATTTTGAAATATTATTAATAAACTCATTGTTCCACTGCATATATGTAAAGATCAATAGCAGTAAGATTCAATATAACTATTATTGAATAAATGAAAAGCAGTAGCTCTTTTATCTCATCTAATGTAGTTTGTTTTTATAACCAAACACTAAGAACTACTTGTATATTTTTAGTGTTTTGAACTCTGCACAATGTTTTTGTACCAAAGTTGGCATTCAATGATTTTAACTATGAGAAAAGAAATACAGTAACAATTACATGCTATATATATTTCAGACTCTGCTTTTAGGTAGACAGTTGGACTAGGAGATGGTCACTTTTCCCAAAAGAGACACTGTGATTTTCTCAGTAAATTTATTTTGAATGCTGCTAAAACACTTCTGTCTGAAAAAATCTGACTTTCTTTCTTTCTTTTTTTCTTTTTTTTGAGATGGAGTCTCACTCTGTCGCCAGGCTGGAGTGCAGTGGCACAATCTTGGCTCACTGCAGCCTCCGCCTCCCAGGGTAAAGCGATTTTCCTGCCTCAGCCTCCCGAGTAGCTGGGACTACAGGCACCACCACCACGCCCAGCTAATTTGTATTTTTAGTAGAGACAGGGTTTCACCATGTTGGCCAGGATAGTCTTGATCGCTTGGCTTCTGAAAAAATCTGACTTTTATCAGTAGCTGAAACTCTGGGAGTTGAGTCTATATTTCAAGCATATTTTGTTCTCTACGCCTTTGATCTATGTTCTTCTTATCCTCAGCCGAAATGCAAATCTCTGTTTTTGACATTCTGAGGAGCTCTCATTTCCTTCTTAACTTTTCCTCCTCTGCTGTTCACTTCCAGTTCTTTCAGCACTTTTAATCCTTAGTGCTCTTACATCTTCAGTACTCAAAGTTTTTACTGGTCATCTATTTCTGTGTAATACACTAACCCTCAATTAAGTGGCTTAAAACAATGACAACATTTATTTTCATAAAGCAGCAATTTTATTTTGATTTTGCTCTGATCATTGTCATTGGGGGGTATTGCAAAGACTGGTTGCTAGAATTGTCTAAAGAGTGCTTCCTCACAAATCTGGAAGTTGATGCCAGCCATTGGCTTAGATGTTAGCTGATGCTCTCTGTTGGAAGACTCACATGCTGACTTTCTACATGGCATTGGCTTCCTTATCCCTGGTACTGAATTCCTCAACAAGCTTCAATAGAGACAGTGAGCTGTATTAACTTTCAGGACTTATCCTCAGAAATCATACACTGTCATTCTCTGTATATTCTATTTGTTGAGGATTTTATAGAAGCCCATTCAGGATAAAGGGATGGAGAAAGGTCTGGAAGACCAATTTTGGTTGGAAATTTTGTTGAAGCAATTTTTTATAGTCTACCACAGTGCACGTTCTTTTTTCTCTTTCTGCAGCTTGCTATAGAATCATAGAAAGCTAGAAAGAATGCAGTTCTACCATGGACCATTCACCGTGTGGGTCATTATTACTTCCTCTGAGCTAACAATTGCATTTATGAAACTATTGCTTTAGACATATTATTAAAAGTCTGTTCCTTCTTTGAGCTCCATGTCACCTTGTGTCAGCTTTGCTACTACATTAGCTTTGTCATTTACTGTCTTCTTGGTTCCTTGTCATTAATTGACGGATACATCTACTTGATAGTCTTTAAGGATGACTGCTCCAAGGTATAGCCGACTCTCTGGCCAGCCCATCTACCCATCCACCTAACTATTCACCCATCCACCCACCCATCTACACACCGCCCACCCATCTACCCATCCAACTACCCATCTACCCATCTAGCCATCTACCCGTTCACCCACCCATCTACCCATCCACCTACCCACCAACCCATCCACTCATCCACCTACCCATTTACCCATCTACCTAGCCAGGTTCCCATCCACCTACCTATCCACCCATCCACCAATCTACCCATCCACCTGCCCATCCACTCATCCACCATCCACCTGCCTATCTATCTATCTTTCTATCTATCTATCTATCTATCTATCTATCTATCTATCTATCTATCTACCTATCATTTATCTGTTGGTGCCTTAAGCAGTTATGTTTGTAGCTGCAGGAAACCATCCTCAGACTCCTTCCTGGGGACCAAGACAGCCACCGACGGAGCTCTGCCCAGGGCTGTGGACAAGCACCAAGCTTTTCTCTTGGTTAGCTCCCCTACATCACAGTGCCTGAACCAGTGACCCCGGCTTCCCTTGTTTAGAGGAGCCAAACTCCTCTAAACAGACGAACAGCAGCAGCAAAGAGGAGTGAACACCCCTCTGTCGCTCAGCAGCCCTGAGTGGCTGTGACAGGCTGGGCTCGAGACTTACCGGGCGCTTGGTGAGGTCCCAGTTGTGGATGACCCTGTCCAGAATCACTGAGGCATCGTCTTGGTGGCAGATGTCACAGTAATAGAGGCCAGAGAAGGCACAGAGCTCGGGTCGTACAAAGAAGAAGCCGATCTGCCAGAAGCAGCCTGGGGAGATGGGTAGAGAGTGAGTGGTGTGGCCAGAGTCAGCTCCTAGTAACTTGGGAGCTGCTGTGGTAGGAAGGATCTGTTAATTTTTTTTAAAGGTAGGCACAAAGACAAGAATAACCACCACTCATATTTCCACCACTCAGAACTCCCCCTACTAATTGATCTTTACAACAACACACTGTAAGAACTATCATTATTTTACAGCTGAAGAAATGGATGCTCAGAGAGGTTAGGAAATCTATCTGGTCACATAGTGATGAAGTGGCATGGCTGCATTCAGATCTGGGTTTGCCTGGTTCCTTGGTTTGCCTGCTTCCTGGGGAAGGCACACATGCTTGGTCTAATGCCCCCAGGCAGCCCCCGCACAGGAGCATAAGAGCTTCTGGGTGGTGCACCAGAGGCAGATGGGTAGGTGACCAGGAGAGTCCCAGGTGAGTCCCATCTGCAGGGACCAGGCCTTTCAGAAGGCAGCTCTGAAGTCCTGTTTTCCATTGCTAAAGGGGCAAGGTGTTCCCACAAGTACTATGAAACCTCATTGCAGAATGTCATCATAATTGTGCTCATTCAGGGAAGCATTTCCAGAAAAGTACTATATTGTCTCAAAACTGCCTACAGAGGACAAAAATACTGTTTCGCCTGTCAAATAGGAAAATATTTTCCTGAAAACTACTCTATGCAAGTGATGATTATAGAGAGCTCTTGATTCCACCTGTAGCTCAGATCTAATCCAACCCCATGAAGCCCCAGGTGTTTTAAATGGTCCTTCCAAAGGTCTTTACCCTCAGTAGTTGGTTTATGTAACAGCTCTGCGGGGCTTGTTCAGATCTGCTATTTGTTTTGTTTTTTGTTTGTTTGTTTGTTTTGAGATCGAGTCTCCCTTTGTCGTCGCGGCTCACTGCAAGCTCCGCCTCCCAGGTTCAAGTGATTCTCTTATCTCATCCACCCGAGTAGCTGGGATTACAGGCACCTGCCACGCCCAGCTGATTTTTGTATTTTTATGTTGGCCAGGCTGGAGGATCTGCTGTTTGTTTAATGTCCTCCAGTGTTTCCTTTTTTTTTTTTTTTTTTTTTTTTTTGAGACGGAGTCTCGGTCTGTCACCCAGGTTGGAGTGCAGTGGCCGGATCTCGGCTCACTGCAAGCTCCGCCTCCCGGGTTCAGGCCATTCTCTTGCCTCAGCCTCCGGAGTAGCTGGGACTACAGGCACCCGCCACCTCGCCCGGCTAGTTTTTTGTATTTTTTAGTAGAGACGGGGTTTCACTGTGTTAGCCAGGATGGTCTCGATCTCCTGACCTCGTGATCCACCCGTCTCGGCCTCCCAAAGTGCTGGGATTACAGGCTTGAGCCACCGCGCCCGGCCTTTTTTTTTTTTTTTTTTTTTTTTGAGACAGAGTCTTGTTCTGTCACCCAGGCTGGAGTACAGTAGTATGATCTCAGCTTGCCGCAACCTCTGACTCTTGGGCTCAAGTACCTCGGCTTCCCCAGGAGCTGGGATTACAGACGTGCACCACCACACCCAGCTGATTATTGTGTTTCCAGTAGAGATAGGGTTTCGCCATGTTGGCTGGTTCCAGAGCCTGCATTCTGCTCCATTACCCCTTGCTGCCTGTGTCTAGTGTCCCTGCTGCTGGCTCAGCAATGCCAGCCTCCTCTCCATCCACCCCTCCACTCGGGCCCCAGAATGGAAGCAGCAGAGTAGGGGCTATGGCGAGCAACGAAGTGGCTGGGGGACAGGGGCTGGGGTCAGGGCTGGCCATAGGGAGTGGACAGGAAGCCGGCAGGGGGCAGGGCAGTCTGCACAGTGTCTGATGCCTCAGGACTGTGGGGCAAGGCTGGCTTCAGTCCCCCATGGTTGGATAGTTCTTACAGTGTAGAGGTGTCTCCACAGCGGGGGCCCGTGGGAGCAGCCAGTGGGTGTGTCCTGGGCAAAAAGCAAAGGCCCTGACCCAAGTCCTGAACACGTGCCCTGTCTCCCCCAGGGGCAGGCAGAAGGGTCCCTGGACCTTGGGACCAGAGGGCGGGTTCTGCTGCTCACTAGTTGCCTTACCCTGACCTTCACCTAATTTCTTCAAGCTTCCATTTCAGTGTCTGTAAAATTCAGCTACTACCAGCTATTTTGTGGGGTTATTACAAAGCTTAAATGAGGAAAGGTTCTGCAAGTACCCTGCGAATTATGAAATACAACGCAGATGCCAGTGGTTGGTGTCTGCCACTGAGCCGTGCCTGCTGGGTAGAAAGAAAACCCAAACCCCCTTGTCTCTAAAAACAAAAACAAAAAATAAAAACAAAAACAAAACCCCACAGAACTCCAGACCTACTCATCAGAGTAGCTCACGAGAGGAAACTATGGCGTGAGACCACCACTTCTGCTGTCCTTCCCAGCTTCTCCTCCACCTCCCCTTTTCCCTAGTTTATAAGACAGGAGAGAAGGGGGAAAGCCAAAAGTTGGAAAGAAACAAAAGTAAGATAAATAGCTAGACGAACTTGGCGCCACCACCTGGCTCTGGTGGTTAAAATAATAATGATATTAACCCCTGACCAAAACTACTAGTGTTATCTGTAAATTCCAGACATTGTATGAGAAAGCACTGTAAAACTTTTTGTTCTGTTAGTTGATGTATGTAGCCCCCAGTTAAGGTCCTCATACTTACTTGACTTATGACCTTTTCACGTGGACCCCTTAGAGTTGTAAGCCCTTAAAAGGGCTAGGAATTTCTTTTTTCGGGAGCTCGGCTCTTAAGACGTGAGTCTGCCGACGCTCCCGGCTGAATAAAAAAAACCTCTTCCTTCTTTAATCCGGTGTCTGAGGAGTTTTGTCTGCCGCTCGTCCTGCTACAAAACCAGTTTTCCAACTTTGCTTTGTAGAACTGAATGGCTCTAGAACTGAATGGAGCTTGGTGAATAGTCAAGAAACTATACAGTCAGGTTCCTTGCAGAACTGCTTTTTCTGAGCTCAGACACGAGGTCATGCTGCTGGCCTTCATCATAGTAATGCTACCTGAAGCAGCCCCGTTAAACCTCCCTGGAGCTGTTTTGCAGGGTACCTGCCCTGTCCTTCTAGATCCCATGTTCATGGAGCTACACACAAGAAATTTAAGAGCGAAGGGTTAGGAAAAAGCTTTGATTCCCTCAACATCTGGGTGGGTTTTATTAATTTTTCAACAACAAAGAGACATGCACCTGATAGCCCTTCTCTTTTCACCTTACCTAGCAGGAAAGTCAGAGCTAAATTTTCTTCAGCAACCACCACCTTAGCACCTGTACAGCATCTGCCCCCTAATTCCTCTCCGTCTTGAGTCCCGTCTCTAACTTGCTTTTCATGGTCCTGGCTTTTCAGTGAATTTGCCAGTTCACCACGTGTGTTTCTGTTGTGATCTGCCTCAAACCTTCTAGGGACTGAGGTCAGGGTAAGAGTAGTTTAAAAACAAGATAACATGTGGACAGTGAAGGGTGTGGCATTGGGCGTACCCTTCCTGCGGGGGTAACCTGGTAGTCTTGCCCACTGCCCCGGTTTATTCACTGGGGATGCGGTCCAGTCGGAAATGGGGCTCTGGCTCGGGGCCGGGAAGGGGATCTGGGGAGAAAGAGGTTTCCCAACCAGGCCTGTCACAGTAAGCAGCCAAGGACACGGAGCCTCCTGTCTCTCTCAGGCTGGGACGAGGGCTGCCATTCTAGGCATGAGAATTTCTTCTCCCAGAGGCCCTACTCCTCACCACCCTCCAGGGCAAGGATTATTATTAACTCAACTCCTGGAGAGGGAACTGCAGAATCTGTGATGCTAGAAGCACAGGATAGATCCCCTCGGGGGCCCAGCGTTGGCCTTGAGCCCTGAGAATGGTAGCCCCATTTCTTCCCAGGTCCTCCTTCTTGGGGCTTGCTTACAGTAAGGGTCCCAGAGCACTGCCAACAACTGCACCAGTATCACCTCTCTGGCTCTGGATTCCTACCTCTATTAATACAGCCAAAAGCTGCACTCAGTGTTGGCTCATAGAGAATTAAGGGTCAAACCCCGCCAGGTCATTTCCAGGTCAATAGTCGTCAGAGGGCCGGCAGGCATCACTAAGCCCCTTCCCTCCTTCTCCCCACCCCCGCCACTCACTTCCAGCACATTCTTCCTACTGGATTTGTCTTTGGGGGCCCGAGAGAGTGGCCCCCCTCAGCTCCACTGTGTACTCGGGGGTGGGAAACTTGGAAGGCTGCCTCTGTGGGAGAGAGAGGAAGGTCACAGGCAGCCCTCAGCCCAGATGTGTCTGCTGTGGCACTCTGGCTTTAGGAATAGGATGGGGTCACTGGCGTGGCCAGGAAACAACTCTGGGGGAAGGAGCCCCGAGGGTTCCTCAACCCAGAGACCCTGATCTGTGAGGCCCAGAGGGAGGGGGCATTAGCCAGAGCAGTCCCTCCCTCATCTCAGCATGGTTGGAGAGGGGGCAGCGACCCTCGCCATTAGAGGGAGAGTGGGTTAGGGAGTCAGATAAACTGGGTTCAGAGCTTGACTGTACAAGTTGGGTGACCCTAGCCAAATCCCTTCATCTCCCTGAGCCTCAGTTTCCCCATCTGTAAAATGAAGATAGCCCCTCAGGTAAGTGAGCGGGTCATGTGGCACCTGACCGGGCAGTGCTCACTGAGCAGCCATTCCTTCCCACCCCCAATGCCTGGTGCTATCCCCAGATCTGCAGACAGGACCTGAAGTTTCTGACGCAGATCTGGGCCCAGCCCCTCATCAACCTGCAGATGGTGAACGCGTCTCTGTATGAGCATGTGGAGCGGATGCACCTCATCAGGAGGAGTTGGGAGCAGCTGAAGCTCCTGGGGGATTACCTGGGCCTGTGCCGGAGCGGCGCCCTGAAGGAGCTCAGCAAGAGGTGAGCAGCCTCTACGTGCATGCACACGAACACACACACACGCACATGTACACACAGACACACATGTACACACACATAAATGTACACACAAATGCACAGACATGCACACACATGCACATGCGCACAAATGCACACACATACAGGCACTCGTGCACACGCACACACACACACGGGCAGTGCCCAGGGCAAGGTGTCCACCTGGAGGAAACCTGGGCAGAGATCTTCCCATTGGGCCTGGGAAATGATCACATTTTTTGTGGATGATTTTGTTGGGGTTTTGTTCATGTATCCATGTGCTCATTCAAAAACATGGACTGAGAACATACTAAGCTCTGCACACCTGGCAAGGCGTGTGGGCTGCAGCACTAAGCAGGCCAGAACCAGGGCTGACCCTCCAGAAGCCTCTGAACTGGCAGGGAAGACAGGTGGAAAAGCCAGAACTCCATCCGGGGGTGAGGGTGAGAGGGGAGACAGGTGGGAAAGCCAGAACTCCATCCAGGGCTGAGGGTGAGAGGGAGACAGGTGGGAAAGCCAGAACTCCATCCGGGGGTGAGGGTGAGAGGGGAGACAGGTGGGAAAGCCAGAACTCCATCCGGGGCTGAGGGTGAGAGGGAGACAGGTGGGAAAGCCAGAACTCCATCCGGGGCTGAGGGTGAGAGGGAGACAGGTGGAAAAGCCAGAACTCCATCCGGGGGTGAGGGTGAGAGGGGAGACAGGTGGGAAAGCCAGAACTCCATCCGGGGGTGAGGGTGAGAGGGAGACAGGTGGGAAAGCCAGAACTCCATCCGGGGCTGAGGGTGAGAGGGAGACAGGTGGGAAAGCCAGAACTCCATCCGGGGGTGAGGGTGAGAGGGGAGACAGGTGGGAAAGCCAGAACTCCATCCGGGGGTGAGGGTGAGAGGGGAGACAGGTGGGAAAGCCAGAACTCCATCCAGGGGTGAGGGTGAGAGGGAGACAGGTGGGAAAGCCAGAACTCCATCCAGGGGTGAGGGTGAGAGGGAGACAGGTGGGAAAGCCAGAACTCCATCCGGGGCTGAGGGTGAGAGGGAGACAGGTGGGAAAGCCAGAACTCCATCCGGGGCTGAGGGTGAGAGGCAGGCGGGACGTCCTGGAGGCACAGAGGCTTGACATCCAGCCCAGATCAGAGGAGGACAAAGCAGGAAGGACTTCCTGGAAGAAGTGACTTCTAAGGTGAGACCTGAAAAATGAAGAATTAGAAAGAGGAAGCAAAGGGGGAAAGAGCATTCCAGACAGAAGGAACAGCACACACAGGCCATGAGCGAAGGCACTGGTGGAAAGCCCAGGGAGAACTTTGGCGACAGTGTGGAGGAAAGCGGGGAGTGTAGCGAGAGGCAGGCAAGGGCCAGATGTTCCTGCCTCTTCCCTGTCCAGCTCGTCGTCTGGCCCATGGCAGCCTCCCGCCTGAAATTCTCCAAAGAGGACACGATCGGGGCGAGGCCCTCAGGATGCCCTTCCAGAAGCTTCTCTTACCCAGGGCCTCCGGCCTTTGGTGCTCAGGAATGGGATGTGATGCCGGGCTTCAACAGGGACTCAGGCCTCTCCGTGCCTGTCATAAATCCTTAGTCCTCAGGTCACAGCCCAGGCCGCAGTCTTCCCAGGGCTGTGCTCTCCCGGCACCCTCAGGAGGGCAGACCTCAGCGGATGCCTGCTGGTGCCTAGTGCCCAGCATGGGCTTCGAGTCCGCCTCTTCTGGGTTTCTGGGGGCAGGGACCAGCTCACAAGCCCCTCCAGGTTCCTCCGTCTGGCCTTCCCTCGCCACAGGGCCGGCCTAGAGAGCGCCTGTCTGAAGACTGCCTCTTCCATCCTGGCTGCAGTGCTCCAAGCGCCGGGACTCCTCAGGACCGGGGTGTGCCCCGAGCAGGTCCCCAGGGGCTCTCAAGGGGTGCTACAGGGGGCTGTCCCCTAGGCAAAGAGGAGAATCTGGCCCCACAGCTGCCAGCTGAGCCTTGGTCTCCTCTGCAGGGCCTGAAAGAACAGAAAGCCCTCCGGAGACCACCATGTGGGACCCTAGACCCTAGAAGGCTTCACCCCTGGAGGCTCTGCCCATCCCAAGCATCCGCGGGTGACTGGGTCTCCACCTCTTGGCAAGCGCTGACTCTCCCTACCTCTGAGAGTCCAGAGAGACTGTCCTCCTGCCCACCTAACCAGGTGCTGAAATCTCTGGGGTCGGGTGGGGCCTCATCACCCTCCTTGGTCAAGGAGCCAGGTACCTGCACAGGCCTGCAGACCTGTGTAGACCAGGTGCCTGTGGGGTGGGTTGTGGGCCCCAGCCCCATTCACCCGTCTCCGCCCTGCTGAGAGAGTTTGTTCATTGGCTTTGCTGACCTGTCTGCGGGCACCAGGGGCAGCCCTGTCGCTCTCTCCCTGGCCCTCCTGCTCCGTCCCTGGGCAGCAGCGCTGTACTCCTGCTATGCGCTCAGCCTGCTGCGGGAAGGGCCGTGCCTGTGAAGTCCCATGGAAACAGCGTGGGGCAGGGGAAACAGTATGGGAGCCCCTCAGCCACTGTGCGTCAGGAAAGTTGCTTCACTTCTCTGGGTCCAGCTTTCCCATTTATAAAAATGGGCCAGTGATTCCTCCATTCCTGTGGCCTCCTGAACAGTGGTGAGGGCTGCGTGAGGGACCCAGAGTCTGGGCCACAGATGGCGCTGGGTCAGCATCGTGTGTGCCCTGAGGGCACCTGATCCAGCCTTGGCAGGGGCCAGAGGAGCTCCCAGAGGAGATGGCATCTGAGCTGAGGGCACGCAGAGTTCTTTTCCTTTTTTCTTCTAAAATGTTTTTCTTCTTTACAAAGGTCAATCTTCCAAGGGAGGAAAATTTATGAAAGGGAATACAGCAGACCGTTCAATCAGCCCTTCTCAGAGCCCACCACCACCTGCTTCTGCACCTCACGTGTTGCCACAACACAAGTGACATCGTGTGTCTATTGAACTGGGGCTTAGAAAAATGAGGGAAGAGCAGAAAGGGCAGGGGAGAACCTGGCTTTCCTGGCTAAGGGACCAGTAGCAGCAGGCGGGCAGGAGCACAGCTCACCGAGGCCCTAAGGGGCTCTGGGCAGCTGGGCTTCGGGTGCAGGGCCCAGAACTCAGAGGGCCCTCGACGACTTTGGATTTGATCTGCCACCTGTGGGGAACCATTGAAGGGTTGTGAGTACGAGGCTGTCACTTCTGATCAGCGGCTTAGAAAAGGCCACTCTGAAAAGACCAGGTGCAGTGGTTCATGCCTGTAATCCCAGCACTTTGAGAGGCCAAGGTGGGCGGATCACCTGAGGTCAGGAGTGTGAGGCCAGCCTGGCCAACGTGGCGAAACCCCATCTCTACTAAAAATACAAAAATTAGCAGGGTGTGGTGGCTGGCGCCTGTAATGCCAGCTACTAGGGAGGCTGAGGCAGGAGAATCGCTTGAACCCAGGAGGCAGAGGTTGCAGGGAGCCAAGATCACACCACTACACTCCAGGCTGGGAGACAGAGCAAGATTCTGTCTCAAAAACAAAAACAAACAAACAAAAAGACCATTCTGGCCCCAGTGGAGTGCAGTAGGTGAAGGGGAGAGCCCTGGGTGGCGGCTGGTGTAATTAACCCAGGGAGCTGCGCCTGGACTGAGTCAGCCAGAGGGGAGATTGAGAGGAGGAGAGGGCTGAGGCATGGGCAGGTCTTGGATGTGGGACAGGAAGTCAGGGAAGAGCTGTCCGGCACTAGTGGCAGCTGCCTGGCCGGGTTCTCTCCGGCAGACCTCGGACATGTGTCCAAGGGCCAGAGAAGCCCCTAAGAGTGTCCTCTCCAGCCCTTGAGAGGAAGCCATCACAGAAATGCCCCACACCCTGTCCACCCACCAGACCTCAGTGTCCCTCCCGACAGCCAGGGAGTGGTGGGCAGAGGAGGAGTCGGGGCTCAGGAGACAGGTGGGACCCAGGTCCCCCATCCATGCGCCCCTGATCTTCCAGCCCTTGCCTGGCCCTTTCTTTCCCTGTCACTTCATCGGTTCCAGGAGCTAAGATTCGACCTCTCCCCTCATCTTCCTCTCTCCAGATTCCTCTGGTCTCTTTCTCAGGTAGCCAGCCTCACACCAGAGGACAAAGAGGGTTCTCATTGTGTGGGTGGAGAAACTGAGGCTCCAAGTAGGCCTGACTGTGCCCCGGTGCACCAGAGTTTCTCTCCTGGAGGCCAGGAGGGGAAGTGACTTCTCGACCCTGGGTCCATGCTCTCTCCCCTCTGGCCTTGACTGAGCACTGCAGAGAAACCAGTCGCAAGTCCTTGCTGAGAGGGTGACAGGCCCAGGACACAGGGGCTCCCAGGGCTTCCACGACTGTGGTCAGAGGACAGATGGCAAAGCTAATTCTCCATCCAGATCAGCCCACACTCCTGCCAGCTCAGGGCCAACCTGTGTCCCCCCAACCCGCTGTGTCCCATGTTTTCTTGGTAACAAATGGCAGCTTCCCTTCCTAGAGTGCAGGAAGTTTAGTGGGGACACCAGCATGGTAAACCAAGGGGCCAGTTGGCATCTTGGCCTTTGTGGCTGCTTGATGGGGACTCACCGTCTCTACCCCAGATTGGGCTCTCCTGGACCACAGCTGAGGCCACCAACTGGGACAAGGCCAAGTCCCCATCCAGATGCTCCACAGCTTGCACCCGGGAGGCCCAGACCCAGGGCTGGCACCATCCTGTCCCCAGATGTCTGGGGCATCCTGGGGCAGGTTCCCAAGCATCCTCTGACTTGGAGTAACCTCCCACCGCCAGTACCCACCCAAACACACACAGCCAGGCCAGGCAGGTTTTGTACCAGGGAACTTTCTGCAGGTGTTTCCTCTCCATCTCTCAGGATGGGGCCCCCTGGATCCCTGCCGTTGGTGTGGTGGAAACTAGAGCCACATTGGTGGCTGAGTCCTTGTCCTCTGCTGCCCCTGCCACCTCTGAAATGGGATCTGCTGTACTTAGGACACGTCTCAATTGCTCTCGTGTAGCACTGAAACCAGACACTTGAATGTCTGTCCCTCGGCCAAACCAGGGGCCACAGGAATGCAGAGGCCATATCCTGTGCATTACTGTCCCCAGCAGTGTCCCTGGTATGTGATGGTGGCAATAATGACAACAGCCTGCATCTCTAGGTATTTAGCAGGTGGACAAGGGTGCAGGCTCAGGAGCCAGGCCCCTGTGTTCAATCTTCAGCTGTCCCACCTACTAGCTGTGTGACCTCAGGCAAGTGATTTAACCTCTCTGTTTCCTCTTCTCAAAATTGGAATTGTGATAGTACCAGCCTCACAGGATTATTGTGAGGATCAAATGAATGAATGTGTATGAAGCTCTTAGCCCAGTTCCTGGTCCCAGGTGTCAGCACCCATCCTCCTCCTCCTGATTAATTACGTGTTTACTGGGAGCTTGGCACCAAGTCAAATGCTTTAAATAAGTTACTCAATCCAGCAACTCCATTTCCCAGACAGGGAAACCCAAGGTTCAGAGAGGTTAAGTAATGTGCCCAAGATCCAACCAGCTAGTTAGTTACCTTGAGGACTAGGTCCCAAGCCCAGGCAAGCTGAATTGCGCTCCTAGCCCCCGCCCCGCCCAGGCGGCAGGTGTCTGCCTGGTGAGCAGCGCCAGGGGAATGAAAACAAACAACACAGGTTGGCCCGGGTCTTGGAAACCTCTCTAAAGAATCGCTTGTGTTTTGTTTGAAGGCTCAACCACAGGGATTATCTCCTGGAGTCTCCGCATAGGTTCAGTGTTGCTGACCTCCAGCAGGTGAGCGTCATGCTTCCCCCGCCCAGACCTCCAGAGAGGCCTCTTTCCCGGAGAAGTCAGCAGGGAAGATGGGAGGGGGGGTGTCTGTAGTTTACTGAAGACAGCAGTCTGCAGCTTTTCTGCAGCTCAGGGTGGGTTGCCCTGCTCCCCCGGCTTCCTGGGCAGGGACAGATACCCCCAGCACCCTGGAATAAGCAAGCACTCCAGCAACCCCAGGATCACAGGAAGAGAGTTTGGAATACTCCTTTCTCCAGGGGGAGGGTGCAGTGGAGTCGGGTCTCATCTGTGAGTCCCATTAGCCCTGAGTGACCTCAGTGCCCACGGGCTGGACACTGGCACTGCTCAGCCTGACTCAGGGACGGGCTGGACACTGGCACTGCTCAGCCTGACTCAGGGAGGTTTGCTTTTCTTGCCCACGTGGAAACTGGGGGTAGAAGTTCTCCAGGCAGGGTGCCATGGTGCCTCAGTGCAGCTGCTTGAAAGGCCTGGGGCCTCAGTTTACCAGCCCTCCGCAGATGGCAAACGGGGTGCATAAAGGATTCCTCAAGACCCTGATCAAATTTGCCTCCCAGCACGTCTACCACTGCGACCTGTGCACCCAGCGCAGCTTCATCTGCCAGATCTGCCAGCAGCACGACATCATCTTCCCCTTTGAGTTTGACACCACAGTCAGGTATGCGAGACACCCAGCCAGCTGTCTCCCAGCCCCACCCTTCTCCCCACACCCACAGCCTGGCCCAAGCACGCAGGGCAGCAGGCCTCGCTCTATGGGCAGGAACGTATTGAACATCTGCTTTGTGCCGTGCCAAGGGCTGGTGCTGCTGTTCGGGGCAGCCCATGCCCTGGGCAGTCATGGGCAGCTCCGGTCCAGCTCAGGGGGCAAGACAAGCTCTCCCAGGACTCCTCTGCCTTTATGGAACCATCTGTCTTCCTAAAGAAGAGGTGGCTGCCGGCTCTCTGCGTGGAGCCTCCTGGCGCCTCAGTGTATGCCTGGGTTGAGGAGGGTTGTATGAGTTACCGCTCTGCACTGTTGGCATGAGACCAGGCACAAAGTGGGCACTTGGTGGGTGGTACCTGCCACTGCCACTGCCTCTGTTGCTGAAATGATCACTCTTGTTCCCAGTTATTGCTCATTATCAGCAACCTCTCAGTGGAGAAATTCATCCAGACCTTCCTCAACCCACATGGGAGTGGAAAACTGAACTGGGAATATTAGTTCTTTTTCTGTCGGTGTTCACTGGCCTGGATTCAGCCCTGAATGGGCCTGGGGGTGAGTTCTTAAAATTATACAGTCTTGGCCGGGTGCGGTGGCTCATACCTGTAATCCCAGCACTTTGGGAGGCCAAGGCGGGTGGGTCACTTGAGGTCAAGAGTTCGAGACCAGCCTGGCCAACATGGTGAAGTGCCGTCTCCACTAAAACCACAAAAGTAAGCTGGGTGTGGTGGTGGGCACCTGTTATCCCAGCTACTTGGGAGGCTGAGGCAGGATAATTGCTTGAATCCGGGAGGCAAATGTTGCAGTGAGCCGAGATCGTGCCACTGCACTCCAGCCTGGGCAACAGAGTGAGGCTCTGTCTTAAAAATAAATAAGTAAGTAAATGTTTTTAAATATGATAAATCCTTAATGAATTTCAAGCAGCATTTATTAAAAACTGCAATAGTACAGAGAAAATCAGTGTGCATTGTGTGACATATCAGTAAGCACTCTTTCGAGAATCTCCTGTTCCAGAACAGAGAGGCACGGCATGCGTGCGTGGGTTACACAGTATGTCACAGACGTATCGTGGGTTCTGGTCAAAAGTGCTGGCCAGCGTGGCCACAGGGCAACCTCCAGCCCAGCTGGCACCAGCAGGCGTGCTGCTCTCTCCCCAGGTGTGCCGAGTGCAAGACCATCTTCCACCAGAGCTGCCAGGCTGTGGTGAAGAAGGGCTGCCCCCACTGTGCCCGCCGGCGCAAGTACCAGGAACAGAACGTTTTCGCCTGATGCCCATCTGCTGACCCCGTTCTGAAGGCCGGGGGTGAGTGCGGCTCAGCCATCCCAGCTGGGTTTGCCATCAGCCCAGGATACTTACCGTGTCACAGCTGTGTCCCCTTGTCAGGAAGACCCTCAAATGTGACCAGAGCACTGGCCTCCCAGAGAAAGCCCAGGAGTCCCTCTGATGTCCCCTGGCCCCCTCACCACCCCTCTGCTGCAGGAGGCATGGCCACCGCCAGATGCTCCCTGTCTCTGGGCAGACAGGGCCTTTCACTCACCAGGCCCTGGCTCACCAGCGTCCCGGCACCTCCATTAGGGCTGCCCAAACACTGTGGAAAGGAGGCTTGGGGAGCATTTTCAATTCCACATTCCTGATTAAAAGGTCTTGTTTTATAAGGTGGGTTTTTCCATTCATATTTCAACAGAAAGTATTTTTTTATTCTTGACCCTACGTGAGTCACCCATGAAATCCGGACATTCTCACCCCCAGCGGATGCACGGGAGTCGTTCAGGCCTGGCCTAGAGGCAGTGGGTGGCTGGCGGGCAGGCCACTGCTGGGACAGGGCCCACCTGGTGCCTTTCCTTGGCCTTCACTGCCAGTGCCAAACCGCCCCTCAGCAGGGGAAGGCCAGTCCTGGTGACCCCACTTCCTCTCTGTGTTTACTCCCCACTCCAGTGCATCTTGCCTGCTGAGCCCACCCCTTTCTCAGCGTCAGAGCCCCTAGCTCTTCTCTAGCCCGGGACCTTGGCCCCATTCGGAGAAGGAGAAATGACTGGAAACCAGCACTGTCAGCACTTTGAGCCCTCCTCGGTTTAGGGAGGGTCACCATCTTGCCCACCCCCGATCCTCACTCCTCTATAGACAGGGGCGCTGCTGCAGATGCTCCAGGCCCACCTCGGTGGGTGCCCGGGGTCACACTCTCTGCCTGACTGACCCCTGCCAGGGCACAGACAGGCAGGACCCCAGAGAGGGCAGGCAGCCCGGCCCTGCACTGTGGAGAAGTGACCCGGTCCTTTGCCCTAAGCTGTGCGGGGCGTGCAGGGGAGCTGCCCTGTGGATGCAGCCGCAGCCTCACAAAGCCATGAATTCCCACAGCATCACTGAACTTGCCCAGCTAGGACATGGAGACTGAAGAACTTCCCCAGAGCAGGACTGCCTTTGAAGGGGCCTTGGGGCTGGGGTGGGAGCCTGGAATTGTTTTTGAAGTGAAGTTCAGACCCTCCAGGCTTTGGGGGAAATGTGGGTTTGCTGGTCTCTCTGTCGCCATCCTCCACCTCTCCTGGACCCAGCAGGCCCTCAGTCCTAGCTGTCTTACCTGCGCTCAGCTTGGAGTCTGAGGCCTCAGGTGGAGATCTGCCTGTCACTGTCAGAGATGAGCCCACCCTCACCCCTTCCTGGGGGCGATCGGCTGCTGAGTCACCCACCCAGCCTTGGAGCTGGATGCCTGTGCACCACAACAGAGGCGGCAGTGGCAGGCAATTGGAGGCTGCACACAGCTTTTCCGGGTCATGGCGCACACCCGTGCCCAGACGCCAATGCCTCCTAAGCCAGGAGCTGGGTTATGCACCTGCCATGGCCCACATTAACTCTCCCCCACAAGCCTGGCCTCGTCAGAGCCCTCATTGCCCCATCCCTGAGTGGGCAGGAGCCTGGCCTGGGGAGGGCTTGGGCCTGTGAGGATTCTTCTCGAAGGCGCCCTCAGAAACAGACTAATTCTCAGGGAAATCAGATTGCGGTAAAATGAGATAGAAATAGACAACATTCAGATCTGAGATTTCCTGTCCTTGAAGGCCCCTTTCAGATTACAAGTTGGCATCCTCTGCCCATCTAGGTGCCGCAGCTTCCCCCAAGGACAGTAGATGGTAGGCCCAGAGAAGATAAGAGAAACTGGGGGAGGGAGGCCCAGTGGAGGGCCATGGCATGTGACCTGGTTCTGCCCTGCAGGTGGGCTCAGCCCTTCTCCATCCTCAACAAAGCGCCTCTGAGGGCACTTGTTTCCCCTTCTCCCCAACTTTTTTGTTTGTTTGTTTTGAGATGGAGTTACTCTGTTGCCCAGGCTGGCGTGCAGTACCGTGATCTCAACTCACTGCAACCTCCACCTCCCGGGTTCAAGCAATTCTCTTGCCTCAGCCTCATGAGTAGCTGGGACTTCCCCTTCTCTTCTGCCTGAAGGAGGGGTGGTTTGCAGATTTCAATCCAACCCCCAAGAGCTCATCACATAATATAAGTGTCATAATAGCTGATATAGGTGGGCACGGTGGCTCATGCCTGTAATCCCAGCATTTTGGGAGGCCAAGGCAGTCAGATCATTTGAGGTCAGGAGTTCAAGACCAGCCTGGCCAACATGGTGAAACCCCGTCTCTACAAAAATACAAAAATTAGCCGGGCATGATGGCAGGGGCCTGTAATTCCAGCTACTCAGGAAGCTGAGGCAGGAGAATCACTTAAACCCAGAGACGGAGGTTCCAGTGAGCCGAGATCGTGCCACTGCACTCCAGCCTAGGTGACAGAGCCAGATTCCATCTCAAAAAAAGAAAAAAAAATAGCTGGTATATTGTGTGCGCTGGGCATGTGGTAAGCTCTGCTTAGTGGACCTCATTTAATCCTCCCAATAATCCAGCGAAGTGAGTGTTACTATTGATAGGAAAGAAAGCTGAGCTGCAGAGTTAAGGCGGAGCTCCCAAGGCCTACCAGCCGCCAAGCAGCAGAGTGGGGCATCATACCAGCCTGACCCCACCAAAGACCATCACCGCTGCCTGGCTGTGCTGCAGGTGGGGAGGCACCTAAAAGGTAGGGAGGGAGAAGATTCCTTCAGTCACTATTTTCTAAGCATGTCGGGCACCAAAGACAGATGCCGAGTTCTGCTGTGTGCCTACCCTGGAGGGTCCCAAGGTGCCACCAAGCCTCAGACACACTGAGATTCTCAGAGGAAGTGGGGACTCACGGGTGGCAATGCCTAGCAGGGGCAAAGATACAGAGGTAAGGGAGTTCCAGAATGAGCGTGGCCAGATTCAGCTTCCCACCCAACCCTGGACCCCCAGGAGGTGGTGTCAAGAGGGGCCATGGCCTGGGGTTCGGGCCCCTCTTCCTCCCAGAACACTGGCCTGAATCAGCCAGCTCCTGGCACACACAGCCAGGTCCACAGGCACAACTGTTCTTTGGGGCCCCTGAGGGCAAGGGGTCTGCTGGGGCTGTGGCTTGTGATGTCTGGAGTGAGCGCAGGCTCAGATCCCGGCGAGGCAGCTTGTCCAGAGAGGCAGGTAATTCCCAAACAGAAGACCCTCAAGGCAGAGGGTCCTGGGGCTGGACTCCTGGCCTCTAGGAGGTTGTTCTGAGCTTACCCTGTGGACAGATTGGAGGGTGGCCCTCCTTCCCCGCAAGGATCAAGAGGCAGTTGGGGATGGTAGGAAGGTAACCTGGCCAGGAGAAGCTGCGAGGGGGAGGCTCCTGCCATCCTCAGTCCCACCATCTGAGCCCCGCGTCCTCTTCCTCCCTGGAGACAGCTAGGTGTGGCCCAGGATCCCGGGAAGTGCAGAGGAGGGGGTGGCGTCTTCGCTCTTCAGGCGCTGGCCTGGGCCAGAGGGGTCAGGAAACCAGGACGCCGGGGATTGTCTCTCGCAACTGCAGCCCAGACCCAGTCCGGGAGGAAGTTCTGCCAGGCGCTCTCCACCGGTGCCTTCCTAGTTACATTGCTGAATAGGAAACCGGGCAGCGCGGGAACCGCGCGGTGGAGTAGCGAGCGCTGGACACCAAGCCCACGCGCACCCGCTGGGACAAGTGGAGGCGAGGCCGGTGAGCGGACACCCCAAAGTGCCCGGGCAGGCAGTGGGCCGCCGAGCGGGGATTGAGGTGGGAGGTGGGGTGGGGGTGGGGCAAGGGGCAGGATGGGGAGGAAAGTGTGCGGCAGGTGGCGGGTCCGCACCAAAGAGCTCCTCGCCCTGCTCCTCTTGTCTCGGTGCTGGGGCGGGAGCTGCGCAGGCCTCATCCCACGGGGAGGAGAAGGTAGGCGAAGGGCTGCCCTCCATCTGGAGGCAGGAGGGGAGCAGGCCCAGGCCCCCAGTGCCGGCCCAGGCCCCCAGTGCCGACCCAGGCGTTGACGCCGCTGCAGCTTGTGTCACCTCGGCGGTGGACGCAGGGGACCTCCTGGGGACGGGTGCGATCTTGTGCTCCAGGGATCCTCCCGGCCCCCACCAACCCCTCCCCTTCTCTGTGTTCCCCCAGGTTGGCGAAGGAGCTGTAGCCGGGTCCACGTCTTATCCAGCCCGAGACACTGCGCTCCGTTGGGCGTCCCTGCGCTGGGAATCCCGCTCGGAGTTTTTCCAGGCCCGGCCGGGCTGGAAAGGCCCCGGTGGGGGAGGTGGACCCGGAGCGGCGGGTCTGCAATCCGGTTGGAAGGACTCGAAGTGGGTGATTCAGGGTGCGAATAACCTCCCCGCGAGCAGGAACGCCCGCACGAGACAACCAGCCCCAACCCGGCATTCCCAGAGCCGCGCACGGGAGGGACGCAGGGACTCCGGGACAGCAAATCCCCGGGGGAGAAGGGAAGGGGGAAGACGGGGCAGGGGCAGCCCCACTCTTCTTGGGCTCCGCTAGCGACCAGCCAGCGCCCCTTCAGACGCAGCCTTTCTGGCTCCCGGCCCCGGCCTTCTGCTCCAGGCCTCGTCCCAATGCCCCGCAAGGTCCCCAGCAGAGGCATGCAGGCTCCTCCTCGCCCCGCCCAGACACAGCTGCTTTGGGTATCGGTGACAGCACTCCTGAGCGTCCCTGTCCCTATTTGCTGCCATTGCCAGCTCCGATTCCGCGCAGCCTCTCCGGCCTGGCCCCTGAAAGCCCGGCCCAGGGCGATGGTAGGGGCCTAACCTGCCGGCTCCGCCCACCGGGCCCTTGGGCTCCCTGAGACCAGCCCAGCCGACGTGAGTGCGCTACGGGGTCCAGGGAGAAGGGGCGCCGGGGGCAGCGTCCACCTTGGGGTTTGTTGGCTCAGGGCAGCTCGGTGACCCCGCCTCCGGGGCCCAGTGTGCGTAGTGACTCAGTGTACACCCTTTCCTCATCAAGAAACGCTTGAGAAAGTGGCGAAGGAGCCCTACGGGGGCCTCGGTTGGACCCTGCTTCTTCGGTCCCTCAGCCTCGGCCAGCGACGGTCTCCTGGCCCCTGGTCCGGGTCACCTTAGGGGGCAGGAGGAGGTGTGGTCAGTGTGGGAGTCTGGAGGGGCCATGCACTTCCGGAGAAGACCACTGACTCGTGGCTTTGGTGGAGGGGCGCAGGCAGATTTAGTTAGGCTCTCCCCCACCCCTGACACACCGGTGCCAGGGCGGGAGTGGGGCTTGTGACCACTCCGGAGAGCTCTGGGGGCCCCTGCTCTGGGACTCCGCACGGATAGTCACTGTCTCAGAGTGCATTCTCCAGGGGCCACTCTCGTGGGGGCACTGTAGGGGTCCCAGGGCAGGTGGGCAGCCTTTCTCCGGGGCGGCGTGAGAGCCGGAGAGCAGGGGGCGGGGCGGGGCGGGCCGGGGCGGGCCGGGGCGGGCCGGGCCGGGCCGGGCCCGGCCCGGCTAGGGGTCACGTCTGCGCTGAAGCAGCTGCGGAAGGAGAGAGAAACCGAGAGAACCGGTTCCCCCGCCTTGACAGCGGAGGCCCCCACACCAAGGCCCTCGGACTAAGCGGGGCAGGGACAGCCCCCAGGTAGAGCTGTTCACCGGGGCGCCTGCAGAGCCCGCATCCCAACCCCGACCCAGGTGCCGGGGCGCAGGCTCGCGGAGGGAGGCGGTGCAACGGGACCCTCTGCGGATTCTCTGCGGACGGGAGGCGTCCAGGTGGGACAGGGCCCGGGGAACGGCAGGAAATGGGCTGCTTTTCCTACTTGACTGACGGGAAAACTAAGGCTCAGTCAACTATTAAGCAAGCGTGGTGTCGACCTTAGAGCAGGCAATCACCCCTCGTTTTAAAGCCAAGGTTTCCCTCGCAGTCGATTTGGATCAAGACTACCCACAATCTCCCCACCGCAGGACCGAAGCGAGGTTCAAATCTTAGAATCAGCCCCACGGAATGAAGGGGTTGTCCTAATTCCAGCACTGAGTGTAAGAATGGAAGCCTTAGATGTGAGTGTAAGAATGGAAGCCTCAGATGTGATTTTATGCAAGTCCCCATTTTAGAAATGGGAAAACTGAGGCCCGAAGGCGAACGGCAAGTGCAGCATCGGGACTCGAACCCATGTTTGTCCCTGCGTGCGGGGCTATTCCGGGCTCGGTTGTCTTGACTTCCGCGGCCCTCCTCCTTGTTGCCTGCAGGAAAACGCCGCGGCCGCGATGGCGGCGGATGTGGAGGGAGACGTGTACGTGCTGGTGGAGTACGCCTTCGAGTACACCGGCAACAATGGGCGCCGCGTGGCCATCCCGCCCAATGAGCTCTACCGGCCGCTGCGGCGCAGCACCGAGCACCGGTGGCACCTGCGGCGCGAGCCCGGCGGCCGCCCCTTCTACCTGCCCGCGCAGTACGTGCGCGAGCTGCCTGCGCTGGACAACCCTGCCACGGCCGCGCCGCCAGGTCCCCAACCGGCCCCGCGGCCCCCGAGCCGTTCTCCTATGACTACCGGTTCGTCAGGGCGGCGGCGGCAGCGGGCCCCAGTGGCCCCCAGGCGGAGCCCCGAGGCGGCGCCAGCTCCCTGTGCGGCCCTGCGCAGCGCGGCGCCGCGACCCAGCGCAGCAGGCTGGAGCCTGGCCTGCCCGCCTGCCTGTACCTGAGGCCCGCGCAGTCCCTGGACAACCTGGCGCGCGCCGCCGTCTCGCCTCCCGCCGGCCACCTCGGAAGCAGCGGCAGCTTCAAGGCCTGCAGCGTGGCGGTGTCCTGGGTGTGCCTAATGCCCCTGGCGCGCAGCGACTCAGAGAACGTCTACGAGGCCATCTAGGAGGTGCGCGGCCCGCCGCGGGAGGAGAGCACCAAGCAGGTACGACCCCGGGCGCGGAGGCGGGGAGGCTCACTGGGGACCGCGCCCGCAGGGAGCCTGGGCGCGAGGAGACCCGCTCCGCTCAGCATCGGGCACGACGCCCACCTTTGTCCGAAGACTTCGGATGAGCTCCCTCTCCCCAGCCGCGAAACAGTGCAGGCTCCCCCGTCCCTCATCTGCAATTCCCAGGCTCCAAAGCTCCCTGGAAGCCCAAAGGGTTTTCCGTAATCCAGTTGGTGGCAAAATTGCGCTTGAACTGATGTGAGGCTGTTGATGGTCTTTATTTATCGCGCTTGTGTGAATATTCATATTTTGCTGCAGAAATGCAAATGAGCGCGATAGCCGGCGGCTGCCCCAAGCCCTGATGGGAGGTAATGTAACCCACAGCAGGTGGGTGCCTCACGATATCTTTCCAAGTCCCAGCTGTTCTGTATTCCGAAGTGCATCTGGGCATGGAACGGGGGATTGCGGGCCTGCCGCCAGCTCAACCGCCTTGCCCGTCTCCCAGGAGCCTGGGGTCAGATGAGAGGGTGGATGTGAAAGTCTGGCGTCTGCTTCCCTTTGAGGGTGCTTCCAGAATTTCAGTTCCTTTTTATTTTTTATTTTTAAAAGAACTCCTGATGGATTTCTTTCAGAAAGACGTCCGGTTAAGTAAGGTTTTTTTTCCCTCTTCAGAATGTAGTTGTGTTAATCTGGGAAATCGAAAATAGAGCACGTTTTATAAACACTCTTACATCCCCAGAACACTCTGGGCGACCCTGACATTTTGAACTTTAGGAACTTTTCAGGGAGGGGCAGCCCGAGGGGAAAAAAGTTTGCTCAGAACCGTTCTGCCATCTGCCACCGGCCGTGTGATGATCTAGAGGCAGTTCCCTTCCTCACTCAGGGTCTGGGTTTGTTCTTCAGCCCAAAGGGAGGGGGTGGACAGATGACCTCTGGACCTTGGGAGCCCCTAATTTCTTTCGCTGTGCCTGATGTCATTACCATGAACATTGATGCCCACCATGTGCCAGGACTGAGTCCGGGATGCCCAGACGAAGGAGACACGTAGTCCCGCTGCTGGGTCTTCCCTCCGCCCGTCTCGTTACAATGCAGAGCTGAGATTTTGAGGCTGGGGAAAGGAGAATTGGACTCTGCTGGGTCACCTGCCAGCTGCGGACAGCCACTTAACTTACACACGAGGACGCTCCCCCAGGCCCAGCGTCCTCTGGTGTAAGCACAATACCTAAGGATTAGGGTTGTGAGCCTTAAACGAGGTAAGACTTCGAGGCGCTTGGCAGTAACAGAAGGTCCACCCAGACTCTCTAGGTCGTCCTCGTTTGGCTTCCCTGGGTCTGCGCCGCCTTCTCTCCGGCTCCTGCAGCGGCAGCCCGCCGCCTTGCGGCCAGGATGGAGAACGGCACCCGGCGGGCGGGGCTGAGGACCGCGGCTGGTTCTTGTTTCGTGCCGCTGCCAGCCGGCCAGGCAGTTTCTCTGGGATGGGTGGCTGGATGCCAGCCCTCTTCTCCCCCAGCGTCCCTCAGTTTCCTTCGCAGGCTCCCGGTGGCGCACTTCTCGGCCTCTCCACATTCTCTGTGCTGGTGACGGTGGGAGGGTGCCTGCCCGTCTGAGTGGAGCCCCTGGAGGTGGGGAAATGGCCTTGCTCTTTGAACCTCGCATCTGGCCCAGGGTCTGGCTCAGACAGAGTGCACACAGTGTGTGTTGAAAAGGGCAGAGGTGTGGCAGTCCCTTACCTATGAGCCAGGGCTCTGTGGGTCTGCCCAAGGGCCACCACCCCAGGCCCCAGGACCAAAGAGGAGGGAGACTGCCCAGGTCCTGACATCTCCTGAGAAGACAGGTCACCCCGGCTGCCAGGGCCCCTGCCAGGTGGCCCCTCTGCCCATCCTTCTTCCAGTTCCTAGCAGGTTCCTAGTTGCAGTGGCATCTGGGGGAGGGGCACAGGTGATGGGGGCAGGGGACTTACCCAGGGGGGCATCTAGGACATTGGCCAGAGACAGGCTGCTCCTTGGCCCCACTCGTGGCCCTAATTCACTGTGTGACCTCCACAAGTCACTTTGCATCTCCGGTCCTGTTTCCTCCCCTGTGCGATGGGTGCAATAATACCACGTTCCCTGCACGGAGCTTTATTCAAGAGGCAGCTGTGGGTCTCCCTGGTGCTCCACCCCCAACAAAGTCCAGGGTAGGGAGTTAGTCCTGCCCCCCAAGGGAACCCCACCCCTGCCCTTAGTTGTCCCAGGCGGCATTTGCACCATGATCCTCCAGGCCCATTCACTCGTTCATCAGGCGTGAACTAGCTGAATACCTGCCAAACCCTGGTGAGCCTTTGGATCTGGAGAGGACTGAGGCACAGCCACGTTCCTGGGGGAGTCGCCCTCTTGGATAGGAGGCCAGCAAGAGAAGACATGGGGCTGGGGCTCAGGAGTGGAGCTTAGGGTTGGGAGTGGGTGCCCACCCGGGCAGGGCCTCATGGGCGCTTGCCAGGAATGTGCACGTTATCCTGCAGCTGCTGTGAGGCTTTTAGCAGAGACAGGAGTGGGATTGAGAAAAATATCCCTGTGGCCAGGGCTTCAAGCACGGCCGAAGCTCTTAGTGGTCTCGTGGTCATGTGATGGTAACAGAGGTTTGGGAGGTGGATGGGCAGGGCCTGGGGGCCGAGGGAGGTGGGAGGGAAATCCGGTTGAGTTCTAGATTCCCGGCTGGCACTCGTGGGCAGACAGTGGTGCTGCTTACTGAGGTTGGGGTGGGGGGCAACTTGGGGAGGAGTAGGGTGAAGAAAAGCTGGGGCCCACCTGGATTTAGGTGCCAGACAAAGGGAAGAGAAGCGTGAGAGTGCTGGCTCAGAGGACAAGAAGTGGCCAGAAGAAGGACGCACAGGAAGGTCACGTGAGAGAAAGGCCTTATACCACTTAACTGAAGTGGCCACTAGAAGCTCAGCTGGTCGGGGGGTGCTGAAGGCAGAGGGCAGTGGTCAGGAGTGAAGTGAGGGTGCGAATTGAGCGTGTGGACAACGGGCAGGAGGAGAGAGACACAGTGTAGCCAGAGCGGGTGTAGGTCATGGATGGAAATGTGGTCCCCAGGTTCAGGTGGGTGGGCAGGAGATGCGGAGGCTGAAGATGAGGAGGAGGTCGTTGCTGAGAAGGGATCTCAGAAGAAAGTGGGTTTCACCGTGTTAGCCAGGATGGTCTCGATCTCCTGACCTCGTGATCCGCCCGTCTCGGCCTCCCAAAGTGCTGGGATTACAGGCTTGAGCCACCGCGCCCGGCTGAGATCCGGCCACTGCACTCCAGCCTGGGCCACAGAGCGAGACTCCGCCTCAAAAAAAAAAAAAAAAAAAAAGAAAGTGGGTGCAGAACAGAGGGGCAGGATGTGGGGATGGCATGGCATGGGGGCACTGGGGAGTGTGTGGGGACCGCCATCTATTAGGCAGCAGTTTGGGGCTTAGGGCAGGCTACTGGGCAGGGCCAGGAACCCCCAGAACAGAGGAGCTCCTGCCATGGATGGTGTTTTACAGTCTTGTCACTCCCCATGCACTCTAGTTGCACATATTGAGCACTTGGTGTGGGCTGGTCACTGTGCTGGACACTGGGGACAAAGTGTGGTAAGATGCAGTCCCAAAGGGGTTAACAGTCCTGTGTGGGCTCTTGCTTAAAGGCTTGTACCCAGGGTTAAGCTCCCAGCAGCTTGGAAGGCAGGCATGGACACCTCCATTTGCCCTGAGTACAAACAGAGGTTCAGAGAGGTTTAGTGACAGGACGAAGCTCACACAGCCAGGAAGTGACTGTGTCTGGGACAGTTCCAGGTCCCTTGACCCCTAGCCCCACCCTGGCCACCAGGTTCAGTTTCAGTCAGGTGGCATTTAGGGTTGGCCACCCTATTCCCCTTGGCAAAAACAGTACAAGCCAAAGGCAAGCAAGCGCTCCTTCTTCTGAGCAACCTGTGTGCCCAGCCCTGTGGTGGGAGAGTTGATGATGTCCCAGGAAAGTCTCCTGTTCTCTTGCTGCCCAGGAGAGGGCAGAAGCAAACCCTTCTGAGAGGGGAGAGAGGGAAACAGGGGGAAGTAGGCAGGGATGACTCCTCCCCTCCCCCAAAGAGGCCACTCAGGGAGCCCTGGGAAGCCAGGCCAAAGGCGGTGCAAAAAGGGGCCTCTGAGACTCTTCCCCCTGGCTGCGGTCACCATCCCCGCCCAGAGGTGAGAAGGCTCAGGCTGGTGGGGCTGGCCTGGAGCTTGCCACTGCTGCTGGAGCACTGGCCGCTGGGAGGGAGGTTCCAGCCAGGCTGCTGCACCTTCTCATACAAGCAGCCCTGGAGGCGCCGCACCTGACACAGGCAGCGCCCACTGGAAGGAGCCCGGGGCCCTCAGTCCTCCTCTTCCTCCAATGGGAACTGTGAGTGAGCCCTTGTCCCTAGAGGACTAGAGGGTGGCCACAGCAGTTTCCCCACTCTCTCCCCTCACTTTCTCACCTGGGGGCCCCTCCTGTCTGGATCCAGGGCCAGCACCCGCTTCCTCTGAGGGCAGGACAAACTCTGAGGGCAGCCTGAGGCCGCTGTGATTGAGAGAAAGGAACTGGCCTTGGGACAGACCCACCTGTCCCCACTCAGGGCCAGCCAGGGGGCCTTTGGCAAGGGCTTTAACAGCAGGAAGCTGAGGCCAAGTTGAGGGGACTCCAGCTAGCCCCTTGCCTGTACTCCCTCCTCCAACAACCCCCACCCCCACCCCCCAGCTGGGACAGCCGCCCTGGGGTGGCTCTGCCGGTTTCTTTGCACCTGACCCAGTTCCCTCCCAGTGGCTCACCTGCAGCCCCGGGCTGTCCCAGAGCCCCTCTGCCTGCCTAGGACCTGACGTAGGAGACAGCAGGTTCTTGGGTCCCCCTCCCACCCTCACCCCACATTACTGTCCCCCCAGAGATCTCCCTGCCACCCCCAACTCCCCTGTAGGCCACATAGTCTCTGGGGGTCTCCCTGAAGCCTGCACCTGGTTCTCACCTCTTAGTCCCTGGCTCCCTTCAGCCCCAAGGGCCTGAGATGGGCCCCACCTGCCCCCTCACTTCCTTCCCAGGCCTCAGCAGTTGACTTCACTCTAGACCTATTTTTTTAAATGTTTATTTTAATAGTTGTGGGGAGCAGGTGGTGTTTGGTTACATGAATAAGTTCTTTAGTGGCGATTTCTGAGATTTTGGTGCATCCGTCACCCGAGTGGTGTGCACCATACCCAATGTGTAGTCTTTTCTCCCTCACCCCCCTCCCACCCTTCCCGCACCCCCAAATCCCCAAAGTCCATTATATCATTCTTAGGCCTTTGCCTCCTCATAGCTTAGCTCCATAGACCTATTTTCTCTGCCCTTCTTAGAGCTGACTGTGTCCAATACAGGGAGGAGTGGGCATCATACTGAATGCCAGCCTGGATGGGTGGTCAGTGCCAGGCCCTGGGGAATGGGAAGGTCCATGATCATGACCAGGGGGTAGCTGATGACCAGGAATGTGGCCAGGGCTCCATGCCTGAATGTTAGGGAGATTCGGAACTGGATCTGTGCCGGGGAGTGAGAGGTCAGCGGCTGACAGTTCATATTGAGGGGGAAACAGGGCTGCCAGGACTAGGGCTCTGGGGCACAGGGACACAGGGGCACAGGTGCTCTTGCTAAAATTTGGGAAGCTCTGTTTCCAGATTGCAGAAGGATTCTGGTGTTGAGGGAACTTCCAGAGCTGTTGCCTGGGCTAGATGAGGCCCACAGGACCCAGCTGAGGCTCCTATGGGTGCCCCCCCCTGCCTCCTCGCCTTCTTCTAGCTGGGGTTCCCCTGTGAGGCATGAAGGGAGTGGGACAGGGGCCCCTGTCCAGGCCTCCGTGTCTGTCTAGGGGCTGGGCCAGAGAGAGGAAGCAGAGGTAGCAGAAGGGCCTGCCTGTAGAATCCTCCCAACCTCCGCCTTCCTTTCTCCTTGTTGGCTGAGTTAAATGTGTAAATTACTATTCCCTCCCTATAAAAATAGCTTAACTCCATTACAAATATTTGAATAATAGGAGGAAATCTCAATTGAATGACTGTTAGCATGTTGGTTTCTTTCCATTTTTTCTGCCTTCTTATGTGTATGTCTTGGGCAGTTCCCATAGAGACATCACAGCGTAATGATGATTGTGCCTTCTGCTTTTTCAATTGCCATATTCACCTAGTCAGTGAATGTCAGCTGCTGTACTGGGCACTAGGGAGCAATGAAAAATAAAGGATGGTTCCTGCCCTCAGGTAGCTTACTGTTCAGGAGAAATTGAACAGCAGATCCAATTATGATATAGTATGGCATGGCACTTATGGTATGGCAGATATGATATGATATGATATGACACGATGCATCTGCAAAGAGCTGTGCAGGATATGTTGAAGGAGCCATCCTCCCAGAATCTTGTTGGCAAGAGTGAAATCCAGGAGTGCTTCCTGGAGGAGGAAGGTGTTGGCAAAGATGAATTCAAAAGGCTTCTACTGTTCCCTGTCATGAAACCCTCTGGACCTGGTGCCTTTTTCAGTGGCAGATTTTTTTTCTCATCAGTGGTGATTAGTTTATTTAAGTTTCTACTCACCTTCTAGTTAATTTTGGCCATTTTATATTTTACTAGGAAAGCATTCATTTTCTCCAGATGTGTAAAATCTCCACTTTTAAAATTTATTATGAATTTCTTTGTGACCAAGTAAATGATTTTTCTAAGTTTTTCAGAGACATATAAGAAAAATGTATATTTTCTTATTTTTATTTTTATTTATTTATTTTTTTTGAGATGGAGTCTCGCTCTGTCACCCAGGCTGGAGTGCAGTGGTGCAGTCTCGGCTCACCGCAACCTCCACCTCCTGGGTTCAAGCGATTCTCCTGCCTCAGCCTCCGGAGTAGCTGGGATTACAGGTGTGCGCCACCACGCCCAGCTAATTTTTGTATTTTTAGTAGAGAGGGGATTTTGACATGTTGGCCAGGCTGGTCTGGAACTCCTGACCTCAAGTGATCCACCTGCCTCAGCCTTCCAAAGTGCTGGGATTACAGGTGTGAGCCACCACGCCTGGCTGGAAAAATGAATATTTTCTATTTAAGGGATATAAGGTCCTATCTGCATCAAATCAAGTTTATTGATTATATTATTCAAACTTTCATTTCCTTCGTAACCTTTGCTTGGGGGCAGGGGTCTTTTACTCTAATTCTGATAGAGATGTGTTATGTTAAACCTTCCACTCAAATTTTCTCTATAAAGCTCTTCTGGTGCTTTCCCTAGTTTTTGCTTTTTATATTTAACTACGATGTTGTTGGGAGCATGCAGATTTCGAGTGTTCTGTTGGTACAAATTGTGCTTTTCTATCATTATGCGGTGTCCCTCTTTATCCTATTATAGTGCTTAGCCTTAAATTTCACCCTTCTGTAGTTAATATGACCACTCCTTATTTTACTTTTTTTTTTTTTTGTACTTGCTTAGCATTCTTTTATTTTCTACCATTATCATTTTTTGAAACTACTAATTTCTTGTGTAAGTCACATCACTGTTTTGTTTTGTTTGAGACAGGGTCTGCCTCTGTTGCCCCAGCTGGAGTGCAGTGGTGTGATCATGGCTCCCTGCAGCCTCAACCTCCCTGGCTCAGGCAATTCTCCCGCCTCAGGACCCCAAGAATCTGGGACCACAGGCCCGCGTGCCACCATGCCCAGCTAATTTTTTTTTTTTTTTTTGGTATTTTTTGTAGAGATGGGGTTTCTTCATGTTGCCTGTCACCACTGTATTTTTGTTATTTTCATGTTTTTTTGTTTGTTTTTTGAGACAGAGACTTGCTCTGTCACTCAGGCTGGTGTGCAGTGGTACGATCTTGGCTCACTGCAACCTCCGCCTCTCAGGTTCAAGTAATTCTCCTGCCTCCACCTCCTGATTAACTGGGATTACAGGCACACGCCACCACATCCAACTAATTTTTGTATTTTTAGTAGAGACAGGGTTTCACCACATTGGTCAGGCTGGTCTCAAACTCCTGACCTCAGGTGATCCACCTGCCTCACCCTCCCAAAGTACTGGGATTACAGGTGTGAGCCACTGCGCCCAGCCTATCACTGTGTTTTTAAACCCAAGCTGACTCCTTGTCTTTTAGTGGGAGAATTCTATCTGTTCACTTTTCATTTAACAATTGATCTACTGTACTTGATTTGATTACCTTTGGCTCATTTTACATTTATTGGTTTACCTTGCAGTTTTTTCCCTCTGATCTGGTTATTGATTTCCTTTTTCCTCCCCTGTTACACTTTCCATTTCATTATTGGCAGCTGTCCCTTCTCTGGGGTTTCTAATCAAACACATGTTCTTTAGCACATGCCTCGATGGGGATTCTTTTCTCAGCACCCTCACAGCTCACAGAACCTGTCACTCTGTAGACTCTGGTCCTTTTTCCGCTTAGGAACATCTATTTGTTGCTTGATTTGATTATTGTTTGTTTGTTTATTGAGACAGGGTCTTATTCTGCTACCCAGGCTGGAGTGCTGTGGCACAATCACAGCTCACTGCAGCCTCCACCTCCTGGGTTCAAGTGATCCTCCCACCTCAGCCTCCTGAGAAGCTGGGAATCCAGGCGCACACCACCACGCCCAGCTAGCTTTTTTTGTACTTTTTGGAGAGACAAAGTTTCACCATGTTGCCCAGGTTGATCTTAAATTTCTGGGCTCAAGCGATCCGCCTGCCTCAGCCTCCCAAAGTTCTGGGATTACAGGCGTGAGCCACTGCACCTGGCCTGTTGCTTGATTACTGTTTCTTTAACTTTTCTTTCCTTTGCATGTGAGTGCTCCTGACTGGGTCCCTCGCAGTTTATCTTTGGCCTTTTTATTTCAGTCTTGGTGCACTTTTGCTCAGAGGTTTGATATTTCCTTTTGACCTTCCAGGCTGCAAATTTGAATCTCAAGAGTGAATTTATTCCCCTTCAACTAATACAAGTACATATTTTAAGTTCTAAAAATCAGTCCTTTTTAAAAACTCTGCTTGATTCGAGTCTCCTTAAGAGTTTGTGTTCACGTTGTAATTGCATTCTCCAGCCCCTCTATTTTACCAATAGCCTTGAATTTATTTTACTAGGTAACATATTTACAGATTTTTTTAAAAAAATCAAAGCAATATTTTAAAGTCTATAGTAAAAATCTCACATGTACCCTGTTTCCCTGCTCTGTTCCCCATCAACTCAAAAGCCACCCCTTTCATTCATTCTTTCTTCATTCTTCCAGAGTTTCTGAGTACAAACGAGTATAACTACCTATCTGATTACTTAATTTTCTCTCTCTCTCTTAAGCAAATGTGGTACCTTGTACACACTGTCCTGTGTGTAAAACAAGATTTTAAAAAAAAACCTTGGTTCTTTTTGTTTTGTTTATTCCTTTGACAATGTATCTTAGAGATTGTGCCTAGAGAGGCAATGCTTCTTTCCCTACAACTACAAATGATCCATTTTACCAGTCTCCTGTTGACTGGCACGCGGAATGTTTCCTATTTTTTGGTATTACAACAATGCCATAATGAATACTCTTTTATATACTCTTTTATATATGTACAGGTAGATGTTAGAAAAATTCCAACAGTGGGATTGTGGGGTCAAAAGGTAAATAATGGATATGTGATGGGTATATCCCATGAGGCATATACCAATTTGCCCTCGCCAACACAGATGAGGGTGTCTTTTCCCCACAGCCTTCCCAACTGACTGTTGCCAAACTTTTGTTTTCTGCCAATCTGACCACAATATGTATTAACTTAAGGTACTTTAAATTTGCATTTTTCTTTCCAGTAAGAGTATCTTTTCGTATATTTAAGGGCTGTTTGTCTCCCCCACTTTTTTTTTTCTTTCTGTGAATGATCCGTTTATATCCTTTGCCTGTTTGCGTATTGGGTTGTTAGGTTTTTTCTTATTGAGTTCTAGTTGCTTTTTCTATACTAGGGAAACTGCCCTTTGTCTATTATTACATGAGTCGTAATTCCCTCAACCACCCTGAGCTTGTCTTTTGACTCTGCTAATAACATTATTTTGTCACGCAAGTTTTCTTAAAACACATTTATGTAGTCAAATGTATCACTTGTTTATTTTATGGCTTTTATATTTTGAGTCTTTGTTACAAAGTCTTTATATATATGTATATATACACACGCATACAACATATTGAAGTCTTTTATATATATGCACACACAGCATATTATATATAATATATACTTTAATATGTACATACAGCATATTGAAGTCTTTTATATATATAAAGAGACATATATATAAAATATATAGGTTTATATATATATATACAGCATATTGGATTTTGTTTTCTTTTTCGATTATTTTTGACTTCATTTTAAAAAAATTTAAATCTTTAATCCTTTGAGGGTTATTGTGGATGGACAGAGTGAGATGTGGACCCTCCCTTATTTATTTATTTGTTTATCTCTTGATGGGCAGCCAGTTGTCCTGTGGCCTTTCACTGACAAGTTTGTCTTTCCCCATCATCCGTGATGGCATCTTTGGGGCGTCCTGGGTCCCGGCTGTGCTGGGGTCTGGTGGCGGTGGCTGGTTTAGTGCGTCCTGGGTCCCGGCTGTGCTGGGGTCTGGTGACGGCAGCTGGTTTGGTGGTACTGTCTGTTCCCCCTGCTGAGCTGTCAGAGTGAGTTTATATGTCTTTGCTCACCAGAGCCGGGGTCGAGTTTATAAAATATACTCGAGTACCCTACTCGAGGTGTACACTCGAGGTGTACTTGGGGTACACCCCTCCAAGCAGGAGTACCCCACTTGGAGGGGTAGCCCTAGAGTGGAGAAGGGATGGTGGTCTCTGCCAGGGAGCCTGTGGGCATGGGACATCCATGATGTCAAAACACCAGCAGAAATTCTCCCTGTCTCCTTGGTGCCCTGGCCTTATGGGTAGAGACTACCTGGCCCGCCTGTTTGGCCCCCTCAGCTCCTGGGCACAAGGATACAAGAGCCATACTGCCTCCTCCCTGGGGTCCCATGATGGGCCAGCCCGCCCCAGGGTTCCCCTGGGAGCCTCCACCTCAGACACAGCCTTTCACCTGTGCCAGCCAGGTCCCACCCACCCACTGCCCCAGCCTCTGCTTGACTCAGGCAGTAGCAGGTCGCAGTTGGGAGCAGAAGGGAAACGGCATGTTTAAGTGGCCTTATTCCCAGAATCCCAGCTCCAGAGCTGTGTCTGAAAGGGAGATGAACTACTTCATCCGTAACATGTCAGGGGCAGGGGAGCTGGAAGGGCAAGTCTGTTTCCAGGTGAGAAATAATGAACAACTTTTTCTTCTTTTCTTTTTTGAGACAGGGTCTCGCTCTGTCACCCAGGCTGGAGTGCAGTGGTGCAATCACGGCTCACTGTAGCCTCAACCTCCTGGCCTCAAGCAGTCCTCCCACCTCGTGCTCCCAAGTAGCTGAGAGCACAGTCTTGAGACTGACTATCATCCAATTAGAAATTATATATATATAATTAGTAGAGACGGGGTTTCACCATGTTGGCCAGGCTGGCCTCGAACTCCTGACCTCAAGCGATCCACCTGCCTCAGCCTCCCAAAGTGTTGGGATTACAGGAGTGAGCCACCGCACCTGGCCAACATTTTCTTTTTAAGATGGAGAGACCAACTGGGTGCAGTGGCTCTTGCCTGTAATCCCAGCACTTTGGGAGACTGAAGTGGGAGAATTTCTTGAGCCCAGGAGTTCGAGACCAGCCTGGCCAACATAGAAGTACCCTGTCTCTACAGAAAAAAAAAAAAAAAAAAAAAAAAAAAATTAGCTGGGCGTGGTGGTGTGGGCCTGTAGTGCCAGCTACTTGGGAGGTGAGGCAGAAGAATTGCTTGAGTCCAAGAAGTCAAAGCTGTAGTGAACCATGATCATGCCACTGCCCTCCAGCCTGGGTGACAGAGCAAGACCCTGTCTAAATAAATAAATAAATAAATAAATAAATAAAAAAAAGATGGAGAGGCCTTTAGTTTGTTGAAATGAGAAAGGGACAAAAGTAGTCAGAAGGGAAGGGTTGGAGATTTGAGGTGAGGCCACTTCTAAGCAAGTGGGAGGCAGCTATGGGGTCCTTCAGGCCTGGGCTGGGGAGGTTGGCTTGGACAGCAGGCCCCTGTGTCTTCCCCCGGGGGAGGAGGAAGGAATGGTGGGTGTAAACACAGATATGTTTGAGGGAGTGGGCAGAAGGTGACCACTCCTTGGTCTCATTTTCCTACCTTCCTAACCTGGCTAATCCCTACAGCCTTCGCTGGCTGGGAGGTTCCTTTATGGACCATTTCTTTTTTTTTTTTTTTTATGGGGGACGGAGTCTCACTCTGTCGCCCAGGCTGGAGTGCAGTGGTGCGATCTTGGCTCACTGTGACCTCTGCCTCCCAGGTTCAAGCGATTCTCCTGCCTCAGCCTCCCGAGTAGCTGGGACTACAGGCGCATGCCACCACGCCCAGCTAATTTTTGTATTTTTATTAGAGACGGGGTTTCACTGTGTTGGCCAGACTGGTCTGAAACTCCTGACCTCAAGTGATCCTCCTGCCTCATCTTCCGAAAGTGCTGGGATTACAGGTGTGAGCCAACACGCTTGGCCCCTTGTGGACCATTTCTGATCCCTCCTGGCCCCAGTGGCCCTGCTGGGTCTCTGCCAACGTTACTTAGAGCACAGGCCGTGTGAGCCCTGAGGAGGCCCCACCCCAGCTCCCACCCCGCCCTGGAGGAGCAGGCCATGCAGGCAGCCGCATGAGGTCACCCAGAGGCTGGGGACGGAGTCCAGAGCCGAGGGTACCCAATTGAAACCCAAAATCAGAAAAGCAGAAGTGCAGGCCTGCTTCTTCCCCATCCCCATGGGTGTGGAAACCCAGGGCCCACTCAGTTCACAGAAGGAGCCCTGTGACGGGGTAGGGTTGACAGCTCTGTTCTACAGATGAAGAAACTGAGGCCCAGAAATTCAAGCGGCTGCTCGGCGAGAAGCTGAAGTAGAGCCTAGACAAGAGCCCAAGTCTCTGGACTCCAGCTCCACTCTTTTTCCCTTTGAATCAATGGAAGCTTCTGCCCCAAGAAAAAGGTCTCACCTAAAACCATTACGTTTGGAATCTCCCCCGACATCCTTGCAGTAAGATTACACTGAGCCAGCCGGGCTGCTCATGCCTGTAGTCCCAGCATTTTGGGAGGCCAAGGCGGGCAGATCACTTGAGGTTGGGAGTCTGAGACCAGCCTGGCCAACACAATGAAACCCCGTCTCTACTAAAAATACAAAAATTAGCTGGGTATGGTGGCAGGCACCTGTAATCACAGCTACTCAGGAGGCTGAGGCAGGAGAATCACTTGAGCCTTGGAGGTGGAGATTGCAGTGAGCTGAGACTGAGCCACTGCACTCTAGCCTGGGTGACAGAGTGAGACTTCATACCAAAGAAAAAAAGATTACACTGAGCCTTGACACCTCACCTGGGCTGCAGTCAAATCACCCAAGGAGCTTTAAAATTAAACACCTTCCCCAGGCCCCGGTCCAAACCACTTCCATCAGAATCTCAGAGGGCTGAACTAGGCACGGCTCCCCAAAGCCTACTGAGGCTTGAGGCCCAGGACCCTGTGGGGTCACCCCTGGGTCCCCTGATCCTGCCCCTGGATGTGCAGCTCTGGGCCAGGCCGGGATGGGTAAAGGGAGACCCAGTTTCTGTCCTGGAGAACATGTGATAAATAGGGGCTGGAAATTTGTAGAAATTTGTAGACCTATTTTTGAATTGTATTTTCTCTATTTCCAAAGCTGTAGTAGGTAACAAGATTAAAAGCATTAGGCTTTATAAGTATAGTTGCAAACCCAAATTTTAGTCAAGGCATAAAAATGCTCTAAATGGCTAATACACTTTCTTACTACATGATCAGTTTTATTCTACATATAATTCTAAAGAATTAAAGCCTTCTTTACACATATGAGTAGGCTATTTTGGGTTTTATGGTTTATTAAATAACTGTAGGTGATTCACTGCTCAGTTCTAGCTATGATCACTTCAGGTGAACCTGCAGCTAAAGGATGAGGCTTATCCACTGATAGCAGAGTACTGTGGATAGGACAGCATGGCATCCCAGCTCTGATCATGAACAATGGGATCAGAGCTAGGACTCGGTATCTCTGTCCTTCAGCTAGCCATGGTGACAGGACATGGCCCCAACTGTGTCTCCGATATTCGAGAATTATTTGCAGGGTAGATATGCAAGAATAAATGATGTTCTTAACATCACAGCAATTGCTTAAAAGCAGTGCCTTTCATACTTCTTTTTGACTCTGACCCTCAGTCACATACACATTTTTTCATAGCAGCCCAGTACACATATTCGAAAGCTTTCTGAAATACTGTTTTACCTTATTATGTGGGAAGCATTCTGATATTTTCTGTGTTAGCCTACTGCATTACATTTTTTTTTTTTGAGACGGAGTCTTGCTCTGTTGCCCAGGCTGGAGTGCAGTGGTGCGATCTCGATTCACTACAACCTCCGCCTCCCTCATTCAAGCAATTCTCCTGCCTCAGCCTCCCAAGTAGCTGGGACTACAGTCACACGCCACCATGCCCAGCTAATTGTTTTGTATTTTTAGTTGAGATAAGGTCTTATCGTGTTGGCCAGAGTGGTCTCAATCTACTGACCTCATGATCTGCCTGCCTCGGCCTCCCCAAGTGCTGGGATTACAGGCATGAGCCACTGCCTAACTGCATTACATTTTATTTTTTAAAAAGCTGAATAAGATCCACTATTTATTTTGTAGTCACTAAAGAGTTGGGACCAACTGTTTGAAAATACTATTTTGAGGTATCCATGGGGTCTTACACTATACCTGGAATGATAAGAGGACCTGAAAGGGTGTTTTTAGGAATATGTTTTTGCGGGGAGAGTACATCCGATCCCCTTCTTTTTCCCTTAAGTATAAACTTGAAAAACTTGAGAAAATGGTAGGTGAGTAATTTATATGTATGGTTTCATGTGTATATTTGAAGTATTAATACATGAAAGCAGTGAATAATAGTATCTAACATGTAATAGGTACTTAATATGTGTTAGTTTTCTTTCTGCAGGCATATCTTGGTTGTTTAATTGTAAACAATTAGCTTTAGCTTTTAACTTAGCTTATAGACTTCAACTTAGCTTTTAGACTTCAAAAGTTCTATTTATCTTAACTTACTTTGAGTGATTAATTTTAGCTATTGAAAGACAGTTGATCAGATGAAATTTTCATCTTTGATTGACATAAACAATGCAGTCTTTTTATGTTTTTGGTCAGGTACTGGTAGTTAACTCTCAAGGAGAAATTTCACGGTTGAGCATCAAAAAGGAAGTGGTCACGAAAGGAAATATCAACAATTATCTTAAATTGGGTCAAGAAGGGAAGTATCGCGTCTACCACAATCAATACTCCACCAATTCATTTGCTTTGAATGAGCACCAGCACAGAGAAGATCATGATAAGAGAAGGCATCTTGCACAAAATTCTGTCTGACTCCAGCAGGAGAGTTCAAATGGAACGGTTCTGTCCATGGGTCCAAAGTTCTTACTATATCTACTCTGAGACTGACTATCACCCAATTAGAAAACAACATCCCTTCATCCTTTCTTCATCCCAATTGGGCATCACATAGGTAAAGGAAACTGAGGTTAATTTATTGCTGTAGATATACTAAATGTTTATAAAATGATTGTTGTAGATGTGCACTTGAAAACGTCATTACCAATGAGTTGAATGAAGTCAATGTGGTCAGCAGACAGGATGTGAGAGGCATGAGTGTACTTCTAAGTTACTGAACCAACACCACTGTTTGGAGGATTAGGAGTCAGAGTCTTTATCGCTGGAATCAGATGGAGGCCAAAGTTACAACTACTGTGCTTTTAACTTAAGGCCAACCTAGTGAAATAATTTCTTTCATTTCTTCTGAAATATAGGGCAAATTGGATCAAGGCCGTTCAGATGTGTAGCAAACCCAGAGAATTTGCATTGGTTTTAGCCATTTTAGAGTGTGCCGTTAAACCAGTTGTGATGTTACCAATATGGCAGAAATCTTTAGGACATACCAGGTAAGTGAATTCTGAGCCTTGTAAATGAGGAATATTGGACTCCCTTTTGAAATACTAGCATATTAATAATGAAAGCTAATGTATTTAACAGGCCATATTAAAGACTTTACTTTTGGCCTCATTTTCTTCTTAGATAAGTTGTAAAACATGAATGAATATTAGTTCTTTTTTTTTTTTTTTTTTTTTTTTTTAGACAGTGTCTTGCACTGTTGCCCGGGCTGGTGTGCAGTGGCACAATCTCAGCTCACTGCAACCTCCACCTCTTGAGTTCAAATGATTCTCCTGCCTCAGCCTCCGAAGTAGCTAGGATTATAGGTGCCCACCACTATGTCCGGCTAATTTTTTGTCTGTCACCCAGGCTGGAGTGCAGTGGTACCATCACAGCTCACTGCAGCCCTGACCTCCCTGGGCTAAGGTTGTCCTCTTACCTCAGCCTCCCAAATAGTTGAGACTACAAATGCATTCCACTATGCCTAGCTAATTTTTGTATTCTTTGTAGACACAGGGTCTCATTATGTTGCCCAGGCTGTTCTCGAACTCTAGGCTCGAGCGACCTGCCTGCCTCAGCCTACCAAAGTGTTGGGATTATAGTCATGATACATTTCTGATAACAGAGCAATTAGTGCAATGGTTGCTATAACATTTTAGAGAATGGTTTGACAAAAACAAAGTTAAAAATGCAATTTGACTCCTTCCTGATACTGTAGAGAAACTTTTACCCTGTGTACATGAGAAGACATTGTAGCAGAGTGTTCCTTATAATATTATTTCATAATGGTGAAATTTGGAAATAATTCCTAAGTACTCATAATCAGGCACGTTTAAATTGTGTTATTTCATAATGGACTATTACGTAGCAGTGAAAAACACACTAGAGCAACAAGTGTCGAGATTGAATCTCAAAAGTTTACAATAGAATGAAAACATTTGGAGAGGGTGGGAGAGGTACAAGGGTTGAAAAATTACCTATTGCGTACAGTGTTTAATATACGGGTAATGAGTAACTAGAAACCCAGTTCTCCCCAGTGCACATAGACTCCTTGAATCTAAAATAAAATAAAAATTTTTAAAAAGAGAAAACAGTTCCATCACTAAAAACACATAACGAAAAATGTATATACTACATACATGTGTGTAGAGTTTAAAAGTGTGTGTGATGATACAATGTTACAGTATTGTTTAGGGATATAGACATTTGTAAAATTTTAAAGAAATGCAAGGGCTATATGCTTGAAATGTAAGAAATATACTTCTAAATAAATAAGTGCTCAAATGTAAATCATAATGAGAATCAGAAAACATTTTGATCTGGATGTTCATGAAAGTACTACATATATTGAAATTTGTGAGATGCAATTAGACTTCCTAGGAGAAGTTGCTAGCCGTTAATGCTTATGTTAGAAAAGAAAAACTGCAAATTAATTAGCTAGGGGTACCTCTCAAGGAACCAACCTAAAGAAAGAAAATATTAAAGATGAGAAAACGTGATGAAATAGAAAAGAAACATACCTTAGATCCCATTATGTTTTACAAGCCTCTGATAAGATTATCAAGGGGGGAAAAATAATACAGCACAAATAACCAATATCAAGAATAAAAAAAAGAGGTATACTAACCAATGTTTCTGATTCTCTTTTACTAGAACTTGGAATTTTAAAGCCTTCACAGGGTCCACTAATATAGTATTCAGGTTTCCTACATCCACAAAGAAAGGGGTCCACCTAGAAGGCGTGGACCAAGATGGTGGAATAGAAGTCCCCACCTGATCGTGCCCCACCTTCCATCCCCACTGCTACAGAAAGGGGCCCACCGAGCTCCCTTTGGGTGGGGGAAGGGTTGGGAAGGACGCCACAGTGATCTCAGTCCTTAGTAGGGCAGAAGCCACACTCAGGCAGGAGAAGGATTTCTGGTTGTTTATCACTGCACCTGTCATTAAGGTGATGGCAGGACCAGATGAGTTCATAAGGTTTTTCTTAAGTTTCAGGAACCAGATAGTTCTTTCTAAATTTTTCTACCAGAATAGAAAAAGGAGGAAATTTTACAGATTATTGTTTCTCTTAGTGTGAAGCTGTTAGAAAACTTGATAAATAGAAATAGACAAATAGAAAATTATGGCCCTGTCTCCTTTATTAATATTTATTATAATAATTAATAGCAAATAGGCATGTCTATAAGAAATCTCAAAACATTGGTATGCAGATATATTCAGGAGTAAATTTAAAGAATAAGAAACCATGCTAAATTGGCTTCACCTTAGACACCAATCTCCAGGAGATTACTAATACCCTACTATTTTAAGAAGTCAAAGAAAGGCTGGAGCTGGTGGCTCATGCCTGTAATCCCAGCACTTTGGGTGGCCAAGGTGAGTGGATCACTTGAGCCCAGGAGTTTAAGACCAGCTTGGCCAACATGGTGAAACCCCATCTCTACTAAAAATACAAAAATTAGTGGGGCACAGTGGTGCATGCCTGTAGTCCCAGCTACTAGGATGCTGAGACAGGAGAATCGCTTGAACCTGGGAGGCAGAGGTTGCAATGAGCTGAGATCGCACCACTGCACTCCAGTCTGGGCAACAGAGCAAGACACTGTCTCAAAAAGCAAAAAGTCAAAGAAAGGAAACCTTTTGATCATCTCATTAGATGCCAAGAAGGTATTTTTGTCTTAGTTCATTATGATTTATTGTTTTTTTTTTAATTTTGAATTTTTTTTGGCTGGGCGTGGTGGCTCATACCTATAATCCCAGCACTTTGGGAGGCCGAGGTGGGTGGATCACCTGAGGTCAGGAGTTTGAGACCCACCTGGCCAACATGGCGAACTCCCATCTCTACTAAAAATACAAAACTTAGCCGGATATGGTGGCACACGCCTATAGTCCCAGCTACTTGGGAGGCTGAGGCAGGAGAATCACTTGAACCTGGGAGGCAGAGGTTGCAGTGAGCCGAGATCATGCCACTGCACTCCAGCCTGGGAGATAGAGTGAGACTCTGTCTCAAAACAAAACAAAACAAAAAATGACTACTAGGAAATTTCTATTTATATAGCTTGCATTCTATTTCTGATGGACAGCCCTCTCCAGGAAGTCTCAGCGCTTCAGAGGGAAGGGGGACAGTTCCCCTTTGGGTAAAGCTATTTCATAGTGCTGAAAGCATGATGATCCCCCCTCTAGTATACAGGTGTGGATTCAGTAGATGCTTGATAATTCAATTCTTATTTGGTACTATTATTGACAAAGGAAAACGATAAAGGAAATATTTTTCTCCTCGCCCATCTTTTAGCTTTCTCCCTTTGTCTCATAACCATGTCCACCAACGAGAATGCTAATACACCAGCTGCCCGTCTTCACAGATTCAAGAACAAGGGAAAAGACAGTACAGTGAGTACCTTCTGTTGCTTTCCTGTGGTGGTGTTTAAATGGGAGGACATTTGGAAAGGGGTGAAAACTTAGGGATCTTTTTAAAAATACCCTCACTTAGCAACAAAAACTGATGTGATAGGTGAAACAGCATGTTATCTTTTTTCAAGGAAATGAGGCGTCGCAGAATAGAGGTCAATGTGGAGCTGAGGAAAGCTAAGAAGGATGACCAGATGCTGAAGAGGAGAAACGTAAGCTCATTTCCTGATGATGCTACTTCTCCGCTGCAGGAAAACCGCAACAACCAGGTAAAACATGTATTTTAGTGTATGAGTTACATGAAATCCAGGAAATCAGTAGGAACTTTTCTTAGAAATTCAAGTAAACTTAACATTTCTAGTCTTATGGTTTTAACTATCTGTGAAGATCTTTTTCTCTGTTTGCAATTAGTAATTGTCTTCTTTCCTGCCTTCCATAATCCACTGAAGCTGATTTAGGATCTTCCTTTAGCTCTGACCTTCCTTCAGACTTCCCTGCATTTCTAGCTGCTAGCTGGGTATCTTGACCTGACCAGTGTGTCCAGAGCCAACCAGTTTCTGGTTTATTTCTTTTTTCTTTTTCCTACATAGAGTCTTGCTCTGTTGCCCAGGCTGGAGTGCAGTGGCACAATCTCGGCTCACTGTAGCCTCCACCTCCTAGATTCAAGCAACTCTCCTGCCTCAGCCTCCCAAGTAGCTGGGATTACAGGCATGCACCACCACACTTGGCTAATTTTTGTATTTTTAGTAGAGACAGGGTTTCACCATGTTGGCCAGGCTGGTCTCGAACTCCTGACCTTGTTATCCGCCCACCTGGGCCTCCTGAAGTGCTGAAATTACAGGTGTGAGCCACCACGTCCAGCCCATTTCTGGTTTATTTCTGCTATTTTTGTTAGTCTCTATTTTTTTTTTTTTTTTTTTATTTGTCACCAGCTTTGTTCAGGACTTTCCTCCTGAAATATTTACAGTAGCCTCCTAATTTATCATTTCCTTCTTTCTGTGCCCTGTCTCTAAAAATAAAAATCCATACTCTGGCCAGGCACGGTGGCTCACACCTGTAATCCCAGCATTTTGGGAGGCCAAGGTGGGTGGATCATCTGAGGTCAGGAGTTCGAGACCAGCCTGGCCAACATGGTGAAACCCTGTCTCTACTAAAGATACAAAAAAATTAGCTGGGCTTGGTGGTGGGCGCCTGTAATCTCAGCTACTTGGGAAGCTGAGACAGGAGAATCGCTTGAACCTGGGAGGCGGAGGTTGCAGTGAGCCAAGATTGCACCACTGCACTCCAGCCTGGGCAACAAGCGCAAAACTCTGTCTAAATAATAATAATAATAATAATAATATCATCATCATCATCATCATCCATACTCCATGAAGGCCTTCCACAAAGTAGACCTATCTTAGATTTTCAAATTTATCTTTCATCTTTCAAAGATAACTGGGCACTTTCCTACTTCTTTTTCTCACAATATGCTCAATATGCTTCCTTTTTTTTTTTTTTTTTTTTTTTTTTTGAGACAAAGCCTCACTCTGTCATTGAGGCTGGAGCGCAATGGTGCCATCTTGGCTCACTGTAACCTCTGCCTCCTGGATTCAAGTAATACTCGTGCCTCAACCTCCCGATTAGCTGGGATTATAGGCACGCACCACCATGCCCAACTAATTTTCTTTTTTTTTTTAGTAGAGACGGGGTTTCGCCATGTTGGCCAGGCTGGTGTCAAGCTCCTGACCTCAGGTGATCTGCCCACCTCAGCCTCCCAAAATGCTGGGATTACAGGTATGAACCACTGCGCACAGCCACATTATGCTTCCTTTAGCCCTTTAGCACTCCACATTTATCTTTTTTTTTTTTTTTAATTGAATACTACCTATGTTCTATTTCTAGGATACTAACACTAATAGAGGTGAGTAATGCTCAAAGCTCATCTTCTCCTTATAGCACTCCTTAGCCTAGCAGGAAAGACACTCCTTTCCCAGGATTCTCTAGCGCCCTGGTTCTGCACCCAAAATGGGGAGTAAATGCTGTGTAGCCCATCTGTTTACCACTTGTTTTACGCTGTTTGCTTGTCACATTTCCTCTGTGAGGCATCAAGCTCCTGGAGAGACAGGGGTACTGTCTTTTTAAATTATGGGTAGCACTGGTTCTCAAACCTCCTTTCTACTGTGATTCACAACATAAAACTTCTTTTTTATAGGTTGCAGGGGATGGGTCTTGCTCTACTGCCCAGGCTGGAGTGCAGTGACGTGATCTCAGCTCACTGCAGCCTCCGCCTCCTGGATTCAAGCGATTCTTCTGCCACCTTCTCCCGAGAAGCTGGGATTACAGGGGCCCGCCACCACGCCTGGCTAATTTTTGCATTTGTAGTAGAGATGGGGATTCACCATGTTTCCCAGTCTGGTCTCGAACGCCTGACCTCAGGTGATCTACCGCCTCGGCCTCCCAAAGTGCTGGGATTACAGGCGTGAGCCACTGAGCCTGGACACACATAACACATTTATATTTGCAACAACACTCAACCGTGGGCATACATAGATTATAAAATTAGATATGAAAATCCTCAGAATGTTGCTTATAACTTCGTGTCTTTCTCTCTCAAAGTATATCTGAATGCAAGTGATTGAGATTAATGTAGGAATAATCTTCAGTCTGCTCTGATTTTTTTTTTTTTTTTTTTTTTTTTTTTTTTTTTGAGACAAGGTCTTGCATGGTGACAGGCGCACACTACCGTGCCTGGATAATTTTTTTAAAAAATTTTTTGTAGGGTGGAGAGGTCTCATTATGTTGCTCAGGCTGGTCTCGAACTCCTGAGCTCAACCCATCCTCCCTCCTGAGACTCCCAAAGTGCTAGGATTATAGGTTCATGTGAGCCACCATGCCTGGCTTTCTAGTTCATTTTTAAAATTGTTCAAAGCTGCCTTTTTTAGCAACAAAACACTTGGATATTCCATAACTTGAGACTCCAGTGAGTCCTGACACTGAGTTTGGAAACTGTTCTACATATAAAATAATGAATATTTAACAGGCAAAATTAAATGTAGGGCTAAATTTTTAGTAGCTGGCTATAAGCCCAACAATGTTTACACTTGCCTTCACAGTGGTAAGTGTGGATTTTATTGTTTGTATTTAATCTTAATGATAAGGTGCAAAATTTCATTTTTCTTCTAGGGCACTGTAAATTGGTCTGTTGATGACATTGTCAAAGGCGTAAATAGCAACAATGTGGAAAATCAACTCCAAGCTACTCAAACTGCCAGGTAAGTCTGTCTGCGATAGCATGGGTAACCTAATAAATTAGTGTTTTTAGATTTTTTGGGGGGTAGGCAGGAATAGACAGACAGATAGTGTAAGGAAAGATTAGGTTAGCCAGCCATAAGCCAAATAGTTTCTTATTTATTAATTTTTTTGAGAGGGGAGCTTTGCTGTTTTGCCCAGGCTGGTCCCAAATGCCTGGGTTCAAGCAATCCTCTCACCTCAGCCTCCTGAAGTGCTGGGATTACAGGTGTGTGCCATTGCACCCGCCCATAAAGTTTTTATCAAAGTAATGTTTCAAGTCACTGGCAGGGAAAGGAAGAAATAAATAGTAAGTGGGATTGAGACATCCATTTAGAATGATAGATCCATTTAGGAGATAAGTATAATTTGACCTTTGCCTTCTGTCATACACAGTTATGATATAATAGAAAGGATTAATAATTTCTATAGCTTGACAGAACAAATTTCAATGGTAAATGATTAAAAAGTTCTAGGCTGGGCGCGGTGACTCCTGCCTATAATCCCAGCACTTTGGGAGGCCAAAGGGTGGGTTACTTGAGCCCAGGAGTTTGAGACCAGCCTGGGCAACCTGGTGAGACCCCGTCTCTATGAAAAATGAAAAAAAATTACCCAGGTGTGGTGGTACACACTTGTGGCCCAGCTACTAAGGAGGCTGAGGTGGGAGGATCACCTGAGCCCAGGAGGTCGAGGCTGCAGTGAGCTGTGATCGTGGCACTGCACTCTAGCCTGGGTGGAGTGAGATCCTGCCTCAAAAAAACAAAAAGTGCTTAACCACAACTATCAGGGAGAACAAATTCAATTACTAATGAGAGTATAACCCTGTCAGAATGTCAAAAGTTTTTTTAAAAAGTGACAAGATCTGTAGAAGATTTCTGCAGGGCTACAGAGGAGGGTAATCAACATTAATTTTTGGAAAAATGATAGTTAATTATTACCACATACATAGTACCGTACGAGTAATCTGTTCAGCTTCTCTCAGTTCCAGAATGTCTCAGCATTTAGTGATTTACTTAAAAGGTTGTCTGAAGTTCTAAACTCTTGAATTGCATTTTAAATTGGTTTTTAGACAAGCTCCTTTTGTTAATCACTTTCAACTTTTTTCTTTTTGTTCCCCTTTAGGAAACTACTTTCTAGAGGAAAGCAACCCTCCATAGACAACATAATCCGGGCTGGTTTGATTCCAAAATTTGTGTCCTTCTTGGGCAGAACTGATTCTGATTGTAGTCCCATTCAGTTTGAGTCTGCTTGGGCACTCACTAACATTGCTTCTGGGACATCAGAACAGACCAAGGCTGTGGTAGATGGAGGTGCCATCCCAGCATTCATCTCTCTGTTGGCATCTCCCCATGCTCACATCAGTGAACAAGCCGTCTGGGCTCTAGGAAACATTGCAGGTACTTGGACTTGAAGTTCTTTTGACTGAATGTATCTAAGCGTAATGAGTTGGAAGAAAGGCCTTATTATAAGCAATAATGACTTCGTCAAGTTTTGAGCTTGCTTTCAAGCCGTTATTAGGAATGAAAGTGTCGTCTTTACAAAGGCAGCAGAGGGGCATCTAAGTACGCTTGGGAGTTTTTGCTGGTGCATCAGTCACTGAACGTTGATGGTGTTGGACAAAATAATAAAATTAATCTTGCCCTTTTTTTCAGGTGACGGCTCAGTGTTCCGAGACTTGGTTATTAAGTATGGTGCAGTTGACCCACTGTTGGCTCTGCTTGCGGTTCCTGATATGTCATCTTTAGCAGTAAGTTACTAACATGAATAAAGTTACTCACTTCTTCATTCTAATTTCCCCCATCTTCTCAAAAGACAGAACCTCTCATTGCCTATTTTTTTCCCCTAGCGTGGCTCCTTACGTAATCTTACCTGGACAATTTCAAATCTTTGCCGCAACAAGAATCCTGCACCCCCGATAGATGCTGTTGAGCAGATTCTTCCTACCTTAGTTCGGCTCCTGCATCATGATGATCCAGAAGTATTAGCAGATACCTGCTGGGCTATTTCCTACCTTACTGACGGTCCGAATGAACGAATTGACATGGTCATGAAAACAGGAATTGTGCCCCAACTTGTGAAGCTTCTAGGAGCTTCTGAATTGCCAATTGTGGTAAGTTATTTACTTGTAGATTAGGACGTAATTATAAGAAGCATGGTCAAGGCTGGGCGCGGTGGCTCACGCCTGTATAATCCCGTATAATCCCAGCACTTTGGGAGACCGAGGCGGGTGGATCAGCTGAGGTCAGGAGTTCGAGACCAGCCTGGCCAACATGGTGAAACCCCATCTCTACTAAAAATACAAAGAAATTAACTGGACGTGGTGGCATGCACTTTAATCCCAAGGCAGGAGAATTGCTTGAACCCGGGAGGCGGAGGCTGCAGTAAGCCGAGATTATGCCATTGCACTCCAGCCTGGGTACAGAATTTCTGAAGTGCTGAGAAAAAAATAAGGTAACCAGCATCAACAATTTTTCCTTTTCAGACTCCTACCTTAAGAGCCATAGGGAATATTGTCACTGGTACAGATGAACAGACTCAGGTTGTGACTGATGCAGGAGCACTCGCTGTCTTTCCCAGCCTGCTCACCAACCCCAAAACTAACATTCAGAAGGAAGCTACATGGACAATGTCAAACATCACAGCTGGCCGTCAGGACCAGATACAGCAAGTTGTGAATCATGGATTAGTCCCATTCCTTGTCAGTGTTCTCTCTAAGGTAATGAAGTCTTAGGATTTAATCAAGTCATTTTTTAGTATTTATAGAAAACTGTGCTTGATAAGCTTCTTCACGTGCAAGAATCTTGGGTTCTACTTGGAGTCCTTTGCTGAAAAATATCCAGGAACCCCTTTCACTTAAGGTTGGATAGAACCTTGGTCCTTTCAGTCATTGTTTTTGTGAAAAAGTACTCTTGGAATCTTATTTGTGCAACTGTTCTGAAATCAAACCATTTCCTTATGTTGAATAGGCAGATTTTAAGACACAAAAGGAGGCTATATGGGCCATGACCAACTATACTAGTGGTAGAACAGTTGAGCAGATTGTGTACCTCGTTCACTGTGGCATAATAGAACCGTTGATGAACCTCTTAACTGCAAAAGATGCCAAGATTATTCTGTTATCCTGGATGCCATTTCAAATATCTTTCAGGTAAGTCCTATCAAGGTGGCTTTGTTTGAATTTGAACTTGATAATAATCAGTTTACTATTTAGACCTGGGGGAGGGCAGCTGTTGTAAGTTTACTCACTAGTAAGCCAAAGATTCAGAAAGCCTGTTTAGGTGGGCCACACCTTTGATTAAAAATGTGGCAGGCATTATCAAAGATATAAAAGAGATGACAAGTGGATGATGGGACCTGAATCAAAGTCGGGTGCTTATGTGAACTCATCACACCTGTTCACTTGGTTGATTTAATGTCCCAATTTTCTACTGAATTTTGGTGAAATTAAATTTGAATGACTTGGTGCAGTGGCTCATGCCTGTAATCCCAGCACTTTGGGAGGCCGAGGAGGGTGGATCACCTGAGGTCAGGAGTTCGAGACCAGCCTGGTCAACATGGCGAAACCCTGTCTCTACTAAAGATACAAAAATTAGCCAGGCATGGTGGCGGGTGCCTATAATTCCAGCTACTCGGGAGGCTGAGGCAGGAGAATTGCTTAAACCCCGGGCGGGGGGCGGAGGTTGCAGTGAGCCAAGATTGCGTCACTTCACCCCAGTCTGGGCGAAAGAGTGAAACTGTCTCAAAAAAAAAAAAAAAAAATTCTGAACGACTTAATTATATTTTTCTTCTGGTTCCACCCCTAATTGATCCAAGCATACCAGCATATGGCACTTTGTCATAGTGATTGGTGGTAGGTAAGCCCTTCTCATCAACTTTGGATTCTAGAGATTTTTACATATAGAAGTTGAGCCTATAGGCTGGGCATGCTGGCTCATGCCTGTAATCCCAGCACTTTGGGAGGCCGAGGCAGGTGGGTCATGAGGTCAGGAGTTCAGGACCAGCCTGGCCAACATAGTGAGACCCCATCTCTACTAAAAATACAAAAACTGAGCCAGATGTGGTGGCGGGCACCTGTAATTCCAGCTGCTCAGGAGGTGAGGCAGGAGAATCGCTTGAACCTGGGAGGCGGAAGTTGCAGTGAGCCAAGATTGTGCCATTGCACTCCAACCTGGGCAACAAGAGTGAAACTCTGTCTCCGGAAAAAAAAAAAAAAAAAAAAAAAAAATTGAGCCTACAATAATGGATGCTGGCATATCTGTCACTGCGTATAAATAATTTGTCAATATGTGGCCAGTATTTCCTCTTCCCCTCATCTAATCCCCTAAGTTATTTTCAAGTAAATCTGCTATTTCATCTATAGATATTTATGTGTCTCTTAAAAGTTGAAAATTTAAAGAAAAACTAACCTACATACCATTCCATATGCCCAATAAATCCTTAATACCAACACACATTCTGGTCAGACATTTAGTTTAGCACTCCATACGCCATCTTTGCCCTTAGACATCTTGACTACACCTTGTGATGATAAAGGATTTTTTACAGAACAATAAGCCCCTCTTCCCATAGCAGACCAGTTGAACTGGAATGTAGTGTGTTTTAAAAGTTGCCCATGTGATTTTGATACATAGAAAAGGTTGAGAGCTATTGATTGTAAGATCTTTGGCTCCAGTTGAAGTAGTGCTAAAAGCAGGTATAGATCCAATCACATTGAGTTTCAACAAAATATAAAATGGACATAAAACTATGACATGCTTGATGAAGGAACTGTTAAGGTGTTTATTTCTGCCTGACATATCAATATTCAAAATTTTCAATGTTTTCTTCATTAAAACATTCAGAGTATACACCAGTAAACTTGGAATTTTTTTTTTAGGCTGCTGAGAAACTAGGTGAAACTGAGAAACTTAGTATAATGATTGAAGAATGTGGCGGCTTAGACAAAATTGAAGCTCTGCAAAACCATGAAAATGAGTCTGTGTATAAGGCTTCGTTAAGCTTAATTGAGAAGTATTTCTCTGTAGAGGTGAGTAATGGATGGTAATATTAATAATAACTTGGAAACATCTAAAGTCAAGCCCTTTTTTTCACTCATAATTTTAAAAATGAGCCTCATATCTTTGTTAAATATAGTAAAATTATCAGTGTACATAGGATGTAATGTATTTATTTGCCCCTCTGATGTTTGGCTTGATAGTAATAAAATCTTTTTATTTTTTATTTTTTGGTTTCTACAAATTATTTTATTAGAATGTCAGACTCAAAAGGAACTACCAGTAACATGCCTGAAAATGCTATATATGATTTATGCTTGACCCATGACCCCTGCTGTCACTGGATCCAGAGTGTGAACAAGGGAAAAGGAAGTGGAGGTGGGCAGGGACAGCTCTAGCCCTGGCTGGCCAGACGTCGGGCCCACAGACCTGGTCCCCATAACCACCAGGATCCCTACAATGTACACATTCCTAATTCAGGCTCAACTCTCCTTTACCCAAGAGTAAATGCCTCAGGACTCAGTCTGAATCACTGTCCGTCTCGGCTTCTGTCACATCCACACTGAATTTGTACTCCTGGTCACATCCCATGTAAGTGTCACTCATGAAATACAGAGTGTAGTTGTGGGCACCAGTGGCTGGGGCCACAAAGTCCAACTTCACCTTGGCCTTCTGCTGCAGCGTCAGCCTCTTGATGGAGATGAGGCTACTGGACGTGGCATCTCCAGTCACCACCCACCAGCCCTCTTCACGTTTCTGCAGGAAGAGAGGCACAGTGACAGGGCCTGGGACTTCCTCCTCTCGCTGCAGCTGCACCAGCACCACCACTGGCCTGCCGCTGCGGATGCTGTCCTTATCTACCACCTCATAAGATAGTTCGATATTAGGGTAGCGGTTACAAAAGCGAGCCACATCTGTAATCTGGTTGTCAGTCAGCTGAAGCAATGCGTTCCATTCTTCATCCTCCGTCTCCAGGATGTCGAAAACACTCTCCACTCCCTTGTCTGTGCAACGTTTGATGTGCTCAGAGGTGAAGTGTGGCAGCTGCTTCAGGTATGAGTCCTGGGACCACATGGCTTGAGTGACCCTCTGGGCCAGTTGCATAGCTGCCACAGCAGAGCTGAGCCACCCATTGCGGGAGAGGACATCCACGCAGGCCTGGATAAGCCGGATTGCCTTACTAAGGATTTCCTCCGTATCTGACCGCAACTCAGCACTCAGCTGCATGTGGGACAGGCGAGCCTGCAGGAGCAGGTTGGCCTTGATGTGTGGATCATTGAACTTAGGGTTATTCAGCTTGTGGGGGACCTTCTGAGCCAACTGCCTCAGGAAGTTGTCTTCATGGTGCCGGATGGGAATGTTCTCGTACCCTGCTGCATTGGAGATGATCTCAATAAGCCCTCGAACCTTGGTCTTGGCATTGAGGTGAGATTTTAAAAGTCACCAGATTAGTTTCAAGTGGACAGCCTTGGGCATCTTAGACTATCTGGAGGGTAAGTTAGTGGGTGTCATTGTAGAAGGTGATAGAGAAGTAGACCAAACCCACCGCCATGCTCTGGGCCTAATACAGTCTTTTCCTATTGAAAAGTGACAGTTGGGGAAGAAAAAAATCTCGGCCTGTTTCTGTTACTGTAGTAGCATTCCTTATCCCCGGTCCCCGCAACTCCCCAGGCACTCATGAATTGGCAAAGTTTCAGAGACCCTCCCTCCCCTATGTCAAATACTAGAATATCATACAGGATTAAAGGTATAATATGCAGATCAAGACCTAGAGATTGAATACAGACTTCTAGATAGGCTGCTGCTTGGAATAATTATATTCTTTTTATATTTATTTTTTAGTATATTTCCAGGAAGAGGAAGATCAAAACGTTGTGCTGGAAACTACCTCTGAAGGCTACACCTTCCAAGTTCAGGATGGGCTCCTGGGACCTTTACCTTTTAGATCACGTAGCTGAGGCATACATTTGTTGTGTACCGCGTTTGGTATTTTGTCTTATTGTTTCTCTACTAAGAACTCTTTTTAAATTGTGGTTTGTTATTGTAGCACTTTTTACACTGAAACTATACTTGAACAGTTCCAACTGTACATACTGTATGAAGCTTGTCCTCTGACTAGGTTTCTTATTTCTATGTGGAATTTCATATCTTGCAGCATCCTGTAAATAAACATTAAAGTCCACCCTTTTCTTTACTTCACCATGCCTGTGTGTGGCTTTCTAATTTGGAGCCTTTAATGTCACTGGTGAAAGGTAACCCATCCAAACTGGTGTGATGAACCAGAGTAGTCCTGGCTGCAGTTTTTACAGAAGAATGAATAACATTTTCCAGAAACCCTCAGCCAGTGTCTCCTTAAGTCTCCTTGGCCAGGGAGATGGGCTAAACACCTTAAATTTAATCATAAATCTCTCCTGGAGCTACAAGCGGAATTCATTCCTCCCAAACTTCAAGGGTGAATGGGATTCCAAGGTCAATCATGGCTGCACACGGGCCTCACCTGGGAAAGTACCCAGTTCTGTTTAGTTGATGAGGGCTGTGAGGGTCCACCTTGGGTCTTTTTAAAAAATGCAATTCCCAAGGGCTCCTGTACAGTATAGGTTGATAGACACTATTCTTTTTGAGATGGAGTCTTGCTCTGTCGCCCAGGCTGGAGTGCAGTGGCACAATCTTGGCTCATTGCAACCTTTGCCTCCCAGGTTTAAGCGATTCTCTTCCTCAGCCTCCTGAGTAGCTGGGATTACAAGCACCCACCACCATGCCCGGCTCATTTTTGTGTTTTTAGTAGAGATGGGGTTTCACCGTCTTGGCCAGGCTGCTCTTGAACTCCTGACCTCATGATCACCCACCTCGGCCTCCCAAAGTGCTGGAATTATAGGTGTGAGCCACCACATCCAGCTGATAGCCACCACTCTTAAGGAATGTGCTGTCACTGGAACAGGCAATGGATTCTGAGTGGAAACCGCAAAGTGTTACCTACAGTAGTACCACATAAGTCTTAGGAAAAGTGAAATGCTCACTGCAACCTCCACCTCCTGGGTTCAAGCAATTCTCCTGCCTCAGCCTCCCGAATAGCTGGGATTATAGGTGTGTGCCACCACACCCAGCTTATTTTTGTATTTTTAGTAGAGACGGGGCTTCACCATGTTGGCCAGGATGGTCTCGATCTCTTGGCCTCATGATCCACTGCCTTGGCCTCCCAAAGTGCTGGCATTACAGGCGTGAGCCCCTATGCTCAGCCAAGACATCTTTCCAAGTCAGTAGTAATATACTGCAACAAGTCTCCATTTACCTTCTTGGCTACAAACACAAGGATTTTCTTCCCCTAGTTCATCAACATGCATATAAATATATTTTGCCTTTTGCAGGTAACAGTTGTGTTTTAAAATCCTTCCATGGAATGATGTTTAATCCTTACCTTGTTTAGGTATAGAGCACTGGCTAATACTTATTTGAAGCACCTCCTACAGCCAAGTTGCTAAAATGGGACACTAGGCCGGGTGCGGTGGCTCACGACTATGATGCACTTTGGGAGGTTGAGGCAGGCAGATCACTAGAGGTCAGGAGTTTGAGACCAGCCTGGCCAACATGGTGAAACCCTGTCTCTACTTAAAAAAAAAAAAAAAAAAAAACACAAAACAAAAATTAGTGGGATGCGGTGGTGGGTGCCTGTAATCTACTTGGAAGGCCGAGGCAGAAGAATCGCTTGAACCTGGGTGGCGGAGGTTGCAGTGAGCTGAGATCGTGCCATTTCACTCCAACCTGGGAGACAGAATGAGACCCTGTCTCAAAAACAAAACAAAAACACACAAAAAAACAACAAAAAATAAAATGGAGCACTAAACCCCTGTGTCCTCATAAGCATAGAGCATTTTGTTTGGAACCGTGGATTACTTTCTCAGCTTTTCCTGTACAAAGGCTGCCATAAAGGGAAGGGGGAAGAGACATTAACAGTACAGACGGCCCTTCCTTTCCTACTTACTTGCTCCTCTCTTCCTCTCCCCGAGTCCCTTCTTGGATACTGAATCCAAAAGTCTTCAGCTTGAGAAAAGGTGATGGGGAAGTAAACCTGGACATCCTAGATTTTTGCTTTAACATGGGAGAGTTTTAATGGCTTCAGAGGGACTGGTGTAAAAGACAGGATGGAAAGTGTAAGGTCTGGATTTGTTAAAGGAGGCATGACTCAATAGTGAGGTAATGAGCAGGAGATAGCTGGTTTCCAAAAAAGTTTTTTTTCATATTTTAGATAAAATGCTTAACATGCTAGTTTCCTTGGAGTCGTTAGATCCATAGAGGCATTGGGAGATTTGTATTTAATTTATATGTGGGTAACTTAATATCTTTGAGAATGACAGAATGACTTTATAACCAGCTTGATTTGTAAAAGTCACGATAAAAACATTATGTAGCCACCAACTTCTCCCTCTTGTAGTGTTAATGTCTAAATTGCCAGTGATTTATTAATGTACCAACATTTTTAGTTTCCTAGTAGTTTGAAATCTCTTTATTTTTTCTTTTTTTCTTTTTTTTTTTTTTTCTTTGAGACGGAGTCTCGCTCTTGTTGCCCAGGCTGGATGGAGTTCAGTGGCGTGATCTTGGCTCACCGCAACCTCAGCCTCCCGGGCTCAAGCGATTCTCCTGCCTCAGCCTCCAGAGTAGCTGGGACTACAGGCTCCCACTACCACACTTGAGTAATTTTTTTTTTTCTTTTGAGACGGAGTCTCGCTCTGTCTCCCACGCTGGAGTGCAATGGCGCGATCTTGGCTCACTGTAATCTCCACCTCCCGGGTTCACGCCATTCTCCTGCCTCAGCCTCCCGAGTAGCTGGGACTACAGGCACTCGCCACCATGCCCAGCTAATATTTTGTATTTTTAGTAGAGATAGGGTTTCACCATGTTAGCCAGGATGGTCTTGATCTCTTGATCTCGTGATCCGCTGTCCTCAGCCTCCCAAAGTGCTGGGATTAGAGGCGTGAGCCACCGCGCCCACCAATTTTTGTATTTTTAGTAGAGATGGGGTTTCTTTCTTTCTTTCTTTCTTTTTTTTCAAGACAGAGTTTCACTCTTGTCGCCCAGGCTGGAGTGCAGTGGCGTGATCTTGGCTCACAGCAACCTCCATCTCCCAGGTTAAGCGATTCTCCTGCCTCAGCCTCCCAAGTAGCCAGGATTACAAGTTCCTGCCACCACACCAGGCTAACTTTTGTATTTTTATTAGAGATGGGGTTTTGCCATGTTGGCCAGGCTGGTCTCAAACTCCTGACCTCAAGTGATCCACCCGGCTTGGCCTCCCAAAGTGCTGGGATTACAGGTGTGAGCCACCGTGCCCGGCCATCTAGCAGTTTGAAACGTCATTTAAGACTTTGATAGTGTTACAGAGCGCGGGGCCGGTGGAGAGGAAAGCTGGAGGCATGGGTGGTTGGCAGGAAGTGGGACTGGTGCCTGGCAGATGCGGTGGTGAAGATAGGTACTGATTTTGGATTAGGAATTGTTTTCTCACTTACCTTCTTTAAAAGAAGAATGTGGCCATTAGCCTTCAGTTCTGGCACGGGATTAGGAATGGCTTACTCCAACTGTCAGCATGATTTCCAGGCTCCATATCTTCTACATGGAAAATATGTCAACAAGCAGGAGCAGTGACTTCACTTGAGAACATCCCAGTGGGAGGACAGGAGAAATCATGTTTACTCCTCAGGAATACTGAAGTGCCCTGGAGTAAGCTGTCCTTCTTCTGTAACAATGTTATCAGCAATGCTTTAAACTCCAGCACCTGGTTATGTATTTGAAATCAAGTCTGTTTCTTGTTTTGTATTTTCTCTCTGGAAATTGTAGGGAGGTGGTCTTCAATAAATTAAACAAAAAAAAGGAAAAAAAGAAAAAAAAAAGACTTTGATAGGCTGGGCATGGTGGCCTACGCTTTTAATCCCAGCACTTTGGGAGGCTGAGGCAGGCAGATCATCTGAGGTCAGGAGTTCAAGACCAGCCTGCCCAACATGGCAAAACCCTGTCTCTACTAAAAATACAAAAAATTAACTGGGCGTGGGGGCGGGAGGTGGATGTTGCAGTGAGCCAAGATTGCACCACTGCACTCCAGTCTGGATGACAAGAGCAAGATTCCATCTCAAAAAAAAAAAAAAAAAAACCTTTGATAAATTATATATGTCTTTACCTATAACTTTCATTTTTGTATTTGTTTTTGTTGTAAGCAAGAGAGGAAAGGTAATATTCCTGATATCATTTGGCAGTTATCAAAGTAAAAACTGCTAACACTTATTTTGCTTGTTGAAATAAAAGGGTAACATTAAAAGATTGGACATCAGTGTGAAACATTTCACGAAGTATTGATTCTTTCATTGCTATATTGCATTTTGGCAATAAAGGAAAGCAACATTCTGTTTCCTAATGTTGATTTTTTTTTTCTCTCATCCTCAATCTTTCTGTGGCTGCATCATCACTGAAGAAAAAGCTCAGGATAATTTTTTGTTATTGTAAATCCTCGTTGTTAAGTAAGATTTTTATTTCAGCATTTGGCCTCTTTAATTGCATAACAGCAGTAACAGCAAAGTCAGTTTTGTTCATATGAGCCATTGGAAACCTTGTCAGATACAGGACCCAAGTTCAGAAGGCCATTAAGGCCTGGCTGCCCCTTACCCCTCTCCACCCTTGCTGGAGCTTGCCAAAACCCGGTGGACTGATTTTGGAAAGCCCTTGAAACATGTCATTTCATTAATGGTGCTTTCTTTTGGGATTGGGCTGTTGACCTAATTTGTGATGAACAAAACCTGGCCAAATCATGCAGCCTCCCTCTAACTCCCCATGGGAAAGTGTTAGAGAAAAGTGTTTCAGCAACATCACCCATTTAAGTTTCATAACCCCAGCTAATAAAGATGATAAGAAACACCCAAGCTATCAACTAGGGTTTTCTGAGGGCAGAAGTACAATTTAATTTTGAGCACTTGTATGTTAAACAACATGTTGTTGGCCTAGTTTGAAAGCTAATTCTAGTGTCTGTAAACGCTCAGTTCCTCCTAAATATTTGGGACAGTTTCATAACATTGTGTAGGAGGTGTATGCATCGAACCCTCTTAAACTGATCAGTTCGTGCATTCCAGGCTTTTCACAATTGTAAATGTCTTTTCCTATCCTAGTTGTGGGAGGTAGCATGGTGCAGTGAAATGGACTAGTATTTAAGAGCCAGATCTGTCTGAATTCAAATCTTGCCTCTTTATTATGTCAGTGAAAGACCTTTTGGTGGGACAGCTAAGTGCCTGGCATAAGAAAAGTATAGACACTAATTCCTATATAATAGGAATATCCCAGATAAGTATTACAGCTATTCCAAATTTTTTGTTGTTGGGGAATAGCCATAATAACTGAAGAAGCAAAGTCTCGCTATGTTGACCAGGCTGGTCTCAAATTCCTGGCCTCAAGCTATCCTCCTGCCTCAGCTTCCCAAAGTTCTGGGATTTACAGGCATGAGCCACTGCACCCGGCTGCCTCCAACCTTTTAACACCAAAGATTTCTGTTTGTTCTTACACAGACCGACCCTTGTTTTGATTTATTTTACCTTCTAGGCTAAGTTTATTATACTCTTCTCTTTTTTCCCCCCTATCAATCAGATGCAAATCAACATGAGATCACCATACTGGATTGTTTATAAACTTAATGATAGGATTCTACCCAAAAGTCAGATGTTTTGTCAGCCTTCAGGTCTTTTAGGGGCTTGGCATAGCTCTCTGAACAGTGGAACTGGCTCAAGGAGGGCCCACTGTGACTAAGTTCCTAGACTGGCTGTTAGCCTATGCAGTATCCCAGTGAGAGGTCCAGCTGTCTTCCTGTGCCCACTGGTTCCCTTTCTCTTAATTCTATTGGACAGAATAATTGGAGCACCTCCTCACCTAACTTCTCATTGTCCATGAAAACAGGACTGAACCACCCAAGTCCAACTTGGTGATGGAAGCTTGTCAGTATCAATACCTGATAGGCCCCTAATACTAGTGTTAATGAAGTTTCTCAAATGATCAAACACTTGACTGTTGAGACAGCAACCACAAAGCCATATATTCTACTATTAAGAAACTCATGTTTAGAACTTGAACAAGTTTAGGTAGAAATATTGGAAGCTTATCCATAAAAACAAGGGAATATGAGGAAAGACTGGATGAATAAGAAAACTTTGAATCAATTCAAAATTAAAATTAATGGTCAAGGTATGACATCTGGAAGGCATCTCCTGATTGTGGCTGCAAAAAATATATATTTTAAAAGCAAAACTATTGAAATACAGGAGAAATGCAGAAAAACATGTAGAAATGAGATGGTCTTTTTCTTTCTTTTATTTTTTTGAGACGGAGTTTCGCTCTTGTTGCCCAGGCTGGAGTGCAATGGCATGATCTCAGCTCATTGCAACCTCCGCCTCCCAGGTTCAGGAGATTCTCCTGCCTCAACCTCCCGAGTAGCTGGGATTACAGGCGTGTACCACCACACCTGGATAATTTTGTATTTTTAGTAGAGACCAGGTTTCTCCATGTTGGTCAGGCTGGTCTTGAACTCCTGACCTCAGGTGATCCACCCACCTGGGCCTCCCAAAGTGCTGGGATTACAGGCGTGAGCCACCGAGCCCAGCCAAGATGGTCTTTTTCAACCCTTTGGCTTAGACAAAAGTTGGAGGTGACCAATGACTGTCACCCTACTCTGTTCTTGCCCATCCTTTCAACCAACGTCTCAGCCACTCAGCAAAGATTAACTTAGGAAACATAAAGCTAATTCATTTTCCTTCCTTTCTGTCTTTTCCTTCCTTCCTTCCTTCCTTCCTTCCTTCCTTCCTTCCTTCCTTCCTTCCTTCCTTCCTTCCTTCTTTCTTTCTTTTCTTTTCTTTCACTTTCCTTTCCTTCCTTCCTTCCTTCCTTCCCTCTTTCTCTCTCTCACTCTTTCTTTTTTTCTCTCTCTTTCTCTTCCCCCTCCCTCCCTCTCTCCTTCCTTCCTTCCTTTCTCTTTCTTTCTTCCTTTTTTCTTTCTTTTCTTCTGGGTAACTCTTTAAAATGTATTTTCCTAGTTACAGAAATACTACTAATTTTAGAAAATTTGAAAAACAGAATACCACAAAGATTAAAATAATAACCTAAAATAATTAAAATAATAACCTAAAATTCTACCATTGGATTGTATATTTTGGCATGAATAAGAATTCTTTTTTTTTTTTTTTTTTTTTTTTTTTGAGATGGAGTCTTGCTCTGTCGCCCAGGCTGGAGTGCAGTGGCGTGATCTCGGCTCACTGCAAGCTCCGCCTCCCGGGTTCACGCCATTCTCCTGCCTCAGCCTCCCGAGTAGCTGGGACTACAGGCGCCTGCCAACACGCCCAGCTAATTTTTTTGCATTTTTAGTTGAGACGGGGTTTCACCGTGTTAGCCAGGATGGCCTCGATCTCCCGATCTCGTGATCCGCCCACCTCGGCCTCCCAAAGTGCTGGGATTACAGGCATGAGCCACTGCGCCCGGCCTGAATAAAAATTCTTAACCTGTGTAACCTGAGATCCAAGGTAGGTTATGGGGCTCCTGAACATCTGAAACTGTATGCAAAGTTTACTGTTAAATACATGTGGGTAATTTTCAAAGAAAGGGAATCATAGCCTGGGGAAAATTAGGTTCTCAAAGGTAGAGCTACCTTCAAAATATTACAAGCTTCAGGTGTAGTTCCTTTTCTTTCCTTTCTTTTCTTTTCTTTTCTTTTTTCTTTTCTCTTCTTTTCTTCTCTTTTCTTTCCTCCCCTCCCCTCCCCTCCCCTCCCCTCCCCTCCCCTGCCCTCTCCTCTCCTCTCTCCTTTTTGGCTTCTTTTGAGACGAAGTCTCACTCTGTTGCCCAGACTGGAGTGCAGTGGCGAAATATTGGCTCACTGCAACCTCTGTCTCCCAGGTTCAAGCAATTCTCCCACCTCAGCCTCCCGAGTAGCTGGGATCACAGGTGCCTGCCACCATGCCCAGCTAATTTTTGTATTTTTAGTAGGAGACGGAGTTTCACCATGTTGGCCAGGCTGGTCTCAAACTCCTGACCTCAGGTGATCCACCTACCTCGGCCTCCCAAAGTGCTGGGATTACAGATGTGAGTCACCGTGCCCGGCCTATTTTCTACACATTTGTAAATGTGCTTATTCTCTCTCTCTTTTTTTTTTTTTTGGCAGAGTCTTGCTCTTGTTGCCCAGGCTGGAGTGCAATGGCATGATCTCAGCTCATTGGAACCTCCACCTCCTGGGTTCAATTGATTCTCCTGCCTCAGCCTCCTGAGTAGCTGAGATTACAGGCATGCACCACCGTGTCCAGGTAATTTTTGTATTTTTAGAGACAGGGTTTCACCATGTTGGCCAGGCTGGCCTCGAACTCCTGACCTTGTGATCTGCCCACCGCAGCCTCCCAAAGTGCTGCGATTATAGGCATGAGCCACTGCACCCAGCCACTTTCTTTTTTTCTAATATCACTCCCTGAGCCTAAGTAATTTAAGACCTCAGATCACTGAATGTAACGGACATTTGACTAAAGAACTCCAGTTGAACAGGCGTTTTAGCTGCTGTCCCTAAAAGATGGCATTTGGTTGACATTCGTTCCAAAAGCACGATGAAACACTAAAAATCTGTGGTGCCTTTGTCCCCGGAAAGAGAAGATGGCAAGGGTTTATATTTCTCGTTCGGCCAGGAGTGCAGTTTCCCTGCAAGCCCCAGAGGGTGGGTGGTAACAATGGGACGTGTTTGGCTCCTCATCCTCCTGCTGACAGCCAGGTCTCAGAGAGGCAGGTCCCACACTTCCCAAGCTCTGGATCCCAGCTCGGCCGCCGCGGGAGGAAGGGCTCCTAACTGGTTAGGAAGCACAGAACTTGCCTGGCCTTCGCCAGCATATTCCGATCTGTCATTCTCTGTAGGAACCGGCTCTGCTCTAGGCCTTGTTCTTTGCTCGGGAGGTAACAATTGCCATTTTTCTTTGGTATTTCTGCTGTAGTGATCACACTCGCCCTTCTCATAGGAAACCATGGGAATCAGCCCAAGTCACAGCTGGCTCCCAGATGGCTCTTGATCCTGTGACCCCACCAACATTCCGACGCTGATTTGCTTGGGAGGTTCAAGCTTGGCTTGCCGGGGCACCATGCTCCTGGATCCCCACCCTGGGAGATTTATAGGCAGGCCTTGGAGAGGACAAATCTCTAGAGGTGGGATGGGGCCAAGCAGTTTCCTTTTGTTGCATGTTCTAGAATTCTGCCTAAAACAGAAGAGGCTGACCTCATTCTTGCCCCACCCGAAGACTGAGTGGGAATAACTAACTAGCAAGCTATTACTGACATTGCTAAATTACCTAACAAAGAAAGTTCTTCATTCTGTCTCCGTCTCTCTTGATGTATACTAATATATGTGTATATGTGCATATATACTATATATACACACACACACACGAAGAAAATTCTTCATATATATGTGCATACACAAAGGGAATTATTTTCCCATGTGTGTTCTTGCTGTAGGATGCTGAGTTTGACATAAACATGATCTAAGAAGATTGTATTCTCCACTCCCAGGCTGAGAGTATCCAACTCATTCAGGTAGAAACAGCCAGTAGAGCTCAAATAGTTTCTTGTTGCAAAGAAATTCTTCGGTGTCCATTTCCTGGAGATACTCTGGAGGATGCTAGCAGGTTTCTAACATACTTCAGCTGTTCAGGAAATACTTTACATAATTTCCTGCTCTAGAGAATAGGAGGAGGGCCTGAAAGTTGGAATGCATTACTCTCTTTCTTTACGGTCTCAAATGTGGTTCACAAGGACCCTTCGCTATTCACACACACACTCTGAGGCGCTCTTTTCTGGCTCTACCAGCCTTTTTATGCGGGAATGTTCTTTTTTTAAGTGTGGCGAGAATCCTAGTAACTTGGACTTCCCATAGCATACTGGCCTGAGCTTCCTAAGGAACTTTACAAACATGAGCTAATTAAGCTTGGAAAGCCCCATGCCAGTCCTCCCGGCTGTTATTGAAATGAGGCCAGCTCTGGGGTGGACCAGCCGCAGTTTTTGCCCGGCACAGCAACAATTCAAACCGTGGAGAGGAAGGGAAGCTGGCTGCCTAATGCAATTGAAACTGCAAGGGAGAAGCAAGTTAGGCAACACGTAATTAATTGCCTCCTCGGTTTGCTTCAGCCTAACAGTGGGGCTCAGATACTGGTATTTTAACTGGGTCATTTAGGCTTTTGTCCAAGATTTCAGGCAATGGCCCCAAAATGGACAAGTCTAAGATTTTGCTTCTTTTTTTTTTTTTTTTGAGATGGAGATTCACTTTTGTTGCCCAGGCTGGGTACAATGGCGTGATCTAGGCTCACTGCAACCTCCGCCTCCCAGGTTCAAGTGATTCTCCTGCCTCAGCCTCCCAAGTCGCTGGGATTACAGTCGCGTGCCACCACACCCAGCTAATTTTGTATTTTTAGTGGAGTCAGGGTTTCACCATGTTGGTCTGGCTGGTCTCGAACTCCTGACCTCAAATGATCCACCCACCTCGGCCTCCCAAAGTGCTGGGATTACAGGCGTGAGCCACTGCACCCGGCGTAAGACTTTGCTTTTATCTAAAGCAGTGGTTCTCAATCCAGGGAGATACTGCCCCCCAAGATGACATTTCACAAAAATCTGGGGACTTTTTTTTTTTTTTTTCTGAGATGGAGATTCGCTCTTGTTGCCCAGGCTAGAGTGCAATGGCATGGTCTCAGCTCACTGCAACCTCCACCTCGTGGGTTCAAGTGATTCTCCTGCCTCAGCCTCCCGAGTAGCTGGGATTACAGGCGCCTGCCACCACGTCTGGCTAATTTTTGTAATTTTAGTAGAGATGGGGTTTCGCCATGTTGGCCAGGCTGGTCTTGAACTCCTGACCTCAGGTGATCCACCCACCTCGGCCTCTCAAAGTGCTGGGATTACAGGCGTGAGTCACTGTGCCTGGCCTGGAGATATTTTTGGTTGTCACCTCGAGGGGAGGGGGATGCTACGGTTATCTAGTGGATAGCGACCAGGGATGCTGCTGAACACCCCATAATGCACAGAACAACCCCCACAATAAGTAATTTTCTGGTCTAAAATGTCAATAGCGTGGGGGTTAAAAACCCTGATTTCAAGCTTCAAAGTGACTCAGCGTTGGCTTGTCTCCTCTGTTAGCCCTAAATCTTAGCCTGGTGACCTTTTAGCCCACTCAAGTCTAGGATCTAAGCTCATGGCAGCACCCTGAGCCTCTCGTGGGTTCCTGAGCTCAGCCCTCCCATCGATGCCTCTGTGAGTGATGACATTGTCCTGATCGATGCCTCTGTGAGTGATGACATTGTCCTGAGCTTCTGGGTGGTGAAGACTCGACTTTCACTGTGCCATATGTTCTTGGGTAATTAGACGCCTCTGCGTCTTATGAGTGGGCTTTCTGGAAAAGAAACCACTTGTGTAGTTCCCGGTTGGGCCCCAGAGCTTTGAGGTCCTATGTTTCTTGCAGTGAATACAGTGAGGCATTCCCTTTTCTCGGAAGAGCCCATTCAGAGAACAGCTATTTACTTCCTGCCTCCTCCAGGCCCAGCTGCCAGGGAGACCCCAGGCTTCAGCAAGATAGAAAGATACCAGGGAATTTAATTTTAGCCTTTCCTTTTGTAAACTTAAAAGACATTCTCTCGTGAGAAAGCCTGGGAAACTTTCACTTCAGCCAGGAAGACTTCTCAAGCAATCCTCCAGTCTCGGCCTCCCAAAGTGTTGGGATTACAGGTGTGAGTCACTGCACTCTGATCCCATTTACTTTTTTGTTGTTGTTGAGACAAAGTCTCGATCTGTTGCCCAGGCTCTGGCATGCAGTGGTGCAATCTCAGCTCATTGCAACCTCTGCCTCCTGGGTTCAAGTGATTCTCTTGTGCCTCAGCCTCCTGAGTAGCTGACAGGTGTGTGCCACCAGGCCTGGCTGATTTTTGTATTTTTAGTAGAGATGGGGTTTCACCATGTTGGCCAGGCTGGTCTTGAACTCCTGACCTCAGGTGATCCACCTGCCTCAGCCTTCCAAAGTGCTGGGCAGGCGTGAGCCACTGCCCCCAGCCAACAATTTACTTTTAAAAGGTAAAAGTAAAGCTGGTGACAATGAAAAGGGCATGTCTTTGCCCTTTCCTGCCTAAGAGATTAAAACATGGACAATATGCAATAACCTTCAGCTCTGGTCTCCCTGCCTTCTCTTCCTCTGTCGTCCCACACCAGTCCTCACAACAACCACAGGGGGTGTGTGTGTGTGTGTGTGTGTGTGTGTGTGTTTTATGAAACTTGTTTGCCCTTGAAATAACTTATTCTCCTAGATTCCTCCCTTTTTATTGTCTTTATTTTATTTAATTAATACAACTTATTTAATTTTTTTTTTGAGACGAGTCTCGCTCTCTCAAAAAGCACGTTGGAGTGCAGTGGCACAGTATCAGCACACTGCAACCTCCACCTCCCAGGTTCAAGGGATTCTCCTGCCTCAGCCTCCCAAGTAGTTGGGAGTACAGGTGCCTGCCACCATGCCTGGCTAATTTTTGCATTTTTAGTAGAGACGCGATTTTGCCATGTTGGCCAGGCTGGTCTCGAACTCCTGACCTCAGGTGATCTGCCTGCCTCGGTTTCCCAAAGTGTTGAGATTACAGGCGTGAGCCACTGCACCTGACCTTAAGGTGCAATTTGTATTCAGTAATGAGTGTGAAGTGCTCTAATCTGGAGTGTGCCACTCAATGCTTTTTGTTTTGTAGACAGGGTCTCACTCTGACATCCAGGCTGGAGTTCAGTGGTGCAATCTTGGCTCACTGCAACCTCCGCCTCCCGGCTTCAAGTGATTCTCGTGCCTCAGCCTCCTGAGTATCTGGGATTACAGGCCCAAGTCACAATGCCCAGCTAATTTTTGTATTTTCAGTAGAGATGGGGTTTGGTCATATTACTCACGCTGGTCTCAAACTCCTGGACTCAAGTGACCCTCCTGCCTCAGCCTCCCAAAGTGCTGGGATTATAGGAGTGAGCCACTGTGCCCGGCCACTCAGTGCATTTTTACCTGCATGGACACCCAGGTAACCACCATCCAGATAAAGACATGGAACATTTTGGCCAGGTGCGGTGGCTCATTCCTATAATCCCAGCTCTTTGGGAGGCCAAAGCAGGAGGATTGCTTGAGTCTAGGTGTTCAAGACCAGCCTGGGCAACATGACAAAACCCCATCTCTACAAAAATTAGCCAGGCGTGGTGGTGTGCACCCGTAGTCCCAGTTACTTGGGAGGCTAAGGTGGGAGGATCACTTGAACCAGGGAGGTCAAGGCTGCAGTGAGCTGAGATGGCACCTCTGGACTCCAGCCTGGGTGATACAGTGAGACTGTCTCAAAAAAAAAAAAAAAAAAAAAAGAAAAAAGAAAAAGAAAACTAACGTGCCTCCTCTATCTAAAACACCAATATGAAGAACAATGGTATTTCTAAAACTTCAGAGCGAGGTGTCAAAATGAATTCACCCCAAAGTGCACCAAGCATTGTCAGATTCTCTTCACTAGATTCAACCCCCAGGGCTCCTAAGTGGCTTCCAACCTGTGCTGTGGACGGACAGTGAGTGAATGCTTTTGGTTTTACATAGGAAGGGTGAGGGCCAGGTGTGGTGGCTCAGGCCTGTAATCCCAGCACTTTGGGAGGCTGAGGTGGGCAGATCACCCGAAGGTCAGGAGTTCGAGACCAGCCTGACCAACATGGAAAAACTCCTCTCTACTAAAAATATAAAATTAGCTGGGCGCGGTGGCGCATGCCTGTAATCTCAGCTACTTGGGAGGCTGAGGCAGGAGAATCGCTTGAACCCGGGAGGCAGAGGTTGCAGTGAGCCAAGATCGTGCCGTTGCACTCCAGCCTGGGCAACAAGAGCGAAACTCCGTCTCAACAAACAAACAAACAAAAACATAGGAAGGGTGAGAACAAATGTTTTTCCTTCTAATGGTTTAGAAAGACAGAAAGTGGAAGTTATTGGTTAAAATAAACACACACATCAACAACATTTTTTTTTCTCATGGTGGGTCAAGATTTTATGCATGTCAAAAGTATGAACACAGGGCATAGGATTTGCTATGAAAAGCAACAGGGGGAGACTGAGTTCCGTGTGTTGTGGGCGAGGGAGGTACAGTATTTGTGAAAGCTGCTGAAGCTCCCTCCTGCCTGGAAAGCCGCCACAGGGAGGCAGTAGAGCTTAGTGGTAAATAGCGCTGGCTCTGGAATCAGATGTGAATTTCAATCCAGCTCTGACACCTAATAGCTGTGTGACCTCCAGCAAGTTGCTTAACTGCTCTGTGCCTCACTTTCCAACTCAGCACAATGAGGATGAAACTAGTATCTAACTCCTAGAGGTGCTTTAAAGGTGATTTGAATACCCAGCTCACCAAGTAAGCTCTCAGTCAGTGTTAGTTTACAAAGCAGGAGTTTAAGGGGGCAACTCATTATAGATAGATAGATAGATAGATAGATAGATAGATAGATAGATAGATAGATAGATGTTGGATAAACAGTTTTTTTTAGAGCATACTATTTTTCAAGTTGTGCAAAATGGTTTAACCCAAAATCTAAACAGTTGCTCAAAGAGCCTTTTTCCAGCCTCCACCTGCAATCATGTCCCTTTCTGATCACAGAGCAGATTTCAACAGCTCCTCCAGAGAAACCAGGATCCTGCACAATGTTATTCTCCTAGCTCTTTCTTGTCATGCAAAGGATGTATAATTTGTTCCGTTTCACTCTCTCTCTCTCTTTTTTTTTTTTTTTTTAAGACAGGATCTCAGTTTGTTACCCAGGCTGGAGTGCAGTGGAGCAATCATGGTTTACTACAGCCTCCACCTCTTGTCCTCAGCAATCCTCCCACCTCAGCCCCCCAAGTAGCTGGGACTACAGGTGTGCACCACCATAGCTGGCTAATTTTTATATTTTTTGCAGAAACAGGGTCTCCTTATGTTGTCTAGGCTGGTCTTGGTCTTGAACTTCTGGCTTCAAGCAATCCTCCTGCCTCAGCCTCCCAAAGTGTTGGGATTACAGGCATGAGCCACTGAACCCAGCCCCATTTCACTCTTGAGTGTGGAAAACTTTCTTTTAGCCTTTGGGGTGACTACAGATAGACAGATGGAGATAGATAGATAGATGATAGAAGTTTAGAATACATAATACCTATATATTCCAAATATATCTAATATATATGCATATAATAAACATATTATGAGATATTATCATTACTTATGCAATTTATTTGGGGTATTCTACTTGGAGTTTTACCTACAATTTCACCAAGATTGGGAGATCTGCTTTTTTCAGCTCTTTTTCTTATTCAAAGTTTCAAAGTAAGAGCTTAATGTGAAAGCTCCCAGTGCTGCGTGTCCATCAATTACAGGGAGTGTCTGAGCTTGGGAGACGGGGATTAGTAAGCACTTGGCTGGTGGTTCAACAGGTGATTGGAGGCTTTAGGGGATTGGTAACATTTCTGGAGGAGGGGGAGAGTTGGATGGGTAGGGATCCCAGTGATCAGATGGGAGGAATTTAGATTTAATCCCTGATTGGATTGTAGTTCTCCAGCTGGGAGTGCAGGCTGGTTTAGAGGAGTGGGTTAGATGTCGATGGAATAGCAGACTCCTCGATTCTGAAAGGAGTGAGAGAAACTGCATGAAGGGGCCGGGCACGGTGGCTCATGCCTGTAATCCCAGCACTTTTGGAGGCCAAGGTGGGTATATCACTTGAGGTCGGGAATTCAAGACCAGCCTGGTCTACGTGGCAAAACCCCATTTCTACTAAAAATACAAAAATTAGCCGTGCGTGGTGGTGTGGGCCTATAACCCTGGCTAATCAGGAGGCTGAGGCATGAGAATCACTTGAATCCGGGAGGCAGAGGTTGCAGTGAGCCAAGATCGTGCCACTATACTTCAGCCTGGGCAACAGTGGGAGACTGTGTCTCAAAAAAGCAAAAACAAACAAACAAACAAACACCCAAGAAAAAGAAAGGAAGAAAGAAAAAAAAAGAAACTGCATGAAGGATTGTGTCTGTTACCCAGTAGCCCTAGCAAATCAGACTTGAGCTTGAGCCCTGGCAACTTCTGAACTGCTCAGTGAGGATTATTTAGGGCTGGAAAGATTTTAAATGACAGCTAACAACCAGAATAGTGAGCACTTACAGAACAATTACTATATGCAGGGCACTGTACCAAATATGCCTCATACATCCTCAAACCTCTCAGGAGAGCCTCATCACAACCCTATAAAGTGAATAGTATTTAAAAGTCCGTTTTAAGCTGGGCGAGGTGGCTCACGTGTGTAATCCCAGCACTTTGGGAGGCTGAGGCGGGTGGATTGCTTGAGGTCAGGAATTCTAGACCAGCCTGGCCAACATAGCAAAACCCTGTCTCTACTAAAAATACAAAAAATTAGCTGGGCATGGTGACGGGTGCCTGTAATCCCAGCTACTAGGGAGGCCGAGGCAGGAGAATCACTTGAATCTGGGAGGCAGAGGTTGCAGTAAGCTGAGATCGTGCCATGGCACTCCATCCAGCCTGGGCAACTAGAGCGAAACTCCGTCTTAAAACAAACAAACAAACAAACAAAAAATTCTTTTTACAGAGGAGAAAACTGAGGCATAATGAGGTGCCTCAGGTGTAACCAGTTTGTCTGATTTCACCTTCTCCCAAGGACCAAGGCAGATGGAGTCTCAGACTTTTGCTTTGCAGGGGCTTCTGGACCAGGGCTTTTTTTTTTTTTTTTACACGGAGTCTCCCTCTGTCTCCCAGGCTGGAGTACAGTGATGTGATCTTGGCTCACTGCAAACTCTACCTCCCGGGTTCAAGCAATTCTCCTGCCTCAGCCTCCCAAGTAGCTTGGACTACAGGCACCCACCACCATGCCCAGCCAATTTTTGTATTTTTAGTAGACACGGGGTTTCACCATATTGGCCAAGCTGGTCTCAAACTCCTAACCTTGTGATCTGCCCACCTCAGCCTCCCAAAGTGCTGGGATTACAGGCGTGAGCCACCAAGCCCTCCCGGCCAAGGGCTTTTGACAGTGGACGAGTGGGCCCACGGAAGCGGACTCCCCAAGAACACGCTGGAGGGCGCTGGAGGACAGCCAGCTGGTTGCATCTGGCAAAGAGGCAACGTCCTTTTCTGTAAGTTTGGGGACAGCAAGAGGTGAGTTCAGGGTAGGAAGCTGAGGTCTCTACAAGGTGCTGGGCAGGACACGAGCCTCAGGGCTCTCTCCAGAATGAATCAGTTCCCTGCTGTCTGCTGCCGATTTATTTATTTATGAGGCAGAGTCTCACTCTATTGCCCAGGCTGGAGTGCAGTGGCACAATCTTGGCTCACTGTAACCTCCGCCTCTTGGATTCAAGCAATTCTCCTGCCTCAGCCTCTGAGTAACTGGGATTACAGGCATGAGCCACCATGCCAGGCTAATTGTTGTATTTTTAGTAGAGACAGGGTCTGGCCCTGTTGGCCAGGCTGATCTCAAACTCCTGACCTCAAGTGATCTGCCCGCCTCGGCCTCCCAAAGTGCTGGAATTGGAGGCATGAGCACTGTGCCTGGCTTTATTTATTTATTTATGTATTTATTTTTGAGTCAGGGTCTCAATCTGTCACCCAGGCTGGAGTGCAATGGCACGATCACAGCTCACTGCTTCCTGGGCTCAAGTGATCCTCCTGCCTCAGCCTCTCCTATAGCTGGGACTACAGGCATGTGCCACCATGCTCAGCTAAATTTTATTTTTTTGTAGAGATTGGGTCTCACCGTATTGTCCAGGCTGGTCTCAAACTCCTGGGCTCAAGTGATCCCCCTGCCTTGGCCTCCCAAAGTGCTGGGATAACAGGCGTGAGCTGTTGTGCCTGGCCATGGTGCCACTTATTGAAGAGGAAAGAACTAACGCTGAGCAGAGAAAGGGCCGTACCCAGTGGTTTTGAAAGGTGCTTCCCTGATGTGTTTCCCCTCCACCCAACGACTATTCTCTGAGCCTTTAATATGGGTCTGGGAAGGAAAACAGTATTTACCACAAACCATCCCCTTCTCTGATGTGCATTACCCTCCGAATTCTCACAAATACCTGAGAGGCAGGGCGAGAATTCTGCCTTTACAGAGAAGGAGCTGAGGCTAAGAGAGGTTAAGGAGGCTTTTTAGTGTCACACAGCCACCAAATAGCAAAACTGGAAAGTCATCTGTGGTCTGCCTGCCACTTGCCTCATATTGCCAGGGATGGTACTAATTGCTGGAATACAAATCCTAAAGGAAAGTCTTTTTTTCCTAAAACTTTTGTTTTGTTTTGTTTTTTTGAGACAGAGTCTTACTCTGTTGCCCAGACTGGAGCGCAGTGGCGTGATCTTGGATCACGGTAACCTCCGCCTCCCAGGTTCAAGTGATCCTCCTGCCTCAGTCTCCTAAGTAGCTGGGATGACAGACACATGCCATCACACCCAGTTAATTTTTGTACTTTTAGTAGAAATGAGGTTTCACCATGTTGGCCAGGCTGGTCTTGCCAGCTCCTGACCTCAGATGATCCACCTACCTTGGCCTCCCGAAGTGCTGGGATTACAGGTGTGAACCACCATGCCTGGCCTAGAGGAAAGTCTTTTTTTCCTAAGACTTTTTTTTTTTTTTTTTTTGAGACAGAGTCTCGCTCTGTCACCCAGGCTGGAGTGCAGTGGCATGATCTTGACTCACTGCAAGCTCTGCCTCCCGAGTTCAAGTGATCCTCCTACCTCAGCCTCCCAAGGAGCTGGGACTACAGGCTAACTTTAAATACCCAATAGAAGAGATAAGGCTGGAGTCCACATGACCAGTAGGAATAGTGGATGTTGACTGAGAGCTTTTCGGCACTGGCTGGGCCTGATGCTCAGTAACTCTAATAGGCCAACCATGACCCTTAAGGAGGAACTGTTGTTTCCATTTTATATCTGGGGAAACTGAGGCTCATAGAAGTTAAGAAAGTTGCTCCAGATTCCACAGCAAGCCGCTGTCTCTTCCCAGCCAAGGGAGACATTACACGAAGCACAAACAAGCCCTCTGGGTGGACATGGTGACGTTTGGCACATGCGCAGTCTCAGTCTCATTCAAGGGACTGAAATGAGTCATCTACAAATCAAAGAACCAACCTCTCCGGACACACGATGAGGCTGGTTTGTACATGAGGAGGAGCTGGACCCAGATAATGTGGTTCTAAGCAGAGAAGATGGCCTTATTCCAACTGCGTCCCCTCTGCAAGCCCTTGGGAGCTGGCCAGGCCCAGTGACCCGTGGAAGAGGGGATGCTGTGCCCTAGTGTCCGAGCAGCACAGCTTGGCTCAGGCTGCTGGGCTCCTTCCAGCTTACAAACCTGTTTGTTTTTACCCTTCAATGTGAACCAGATGTGGGCACCTCGCTCTCCAGGAGGCCCCTCGCCCATACCTTCTCCACCAGCCCCTCGGCATCATTGGCAGCCGCAGCTGATGGACCAGCCTCCTCCCTGCTCTCCAGCCTCTGTCACCCCCATGCCCCCTCCCTCACTGCATCTCCTGCACCTTCCCTTCCCCCAGCATGATTTGAAACAGGACATGACACTGGACAGATCTCAAAAGTCCATATGTCCTGGACGCTCTCTCTAGGAATTTTCTGGGCCTCCAGCTTGCTCTGTGTGTCATGTCCTTCCCACTCACAGTATCTGGGGGGAAAGAAGCGCTAAAGGAAAATGAGAGTGAGCGTCCTTCGTCCCCAGTACTACCTTTTCCCACTGTGATCTTGGGCAAGTGATTTATTTATGTCTGCATAGACTCGTGAATGCAATAGGTTATAATCCATGACTCTCACTATTCATTGTAATAATTAAATTATTCCCAGGCCAGGCACAGTGGCTCATGCATGTAATCCCAGCCCTTTGGGAGGCCAAGGTGGGTGGATCACTTGAGGTCAGGAGCTCGAGACCAACCTGGCTAACATGGTGAGATCCCGTCTCTACTAAAAATACAAAAATTAGCCAGGTGTGGTGGGACACACCTGTAGTCCCAGCTATTTGGGAGGCTGAGGCACAAGAATTGCTTGAACCTGAGAAGCGGAGGTTGCAGTAAGCTAAGATCGCGCCTCTACACTCCAGCCTGGGTGACAGAGTGAGACTCTGTGTCAAAAAAAAAAAAAAAAATTATTCCCAGTTTCGCCAGTGGGAGCCCACTCAAGCTCGCAGCCCTGGAATCAGTCTGCTCTCTGAAGATCTTGGTTCCCTTTTTTGAAAATGGTATTTAGAAGTCAAGATCTGGATGCTACATGTGCTCACTGCCACTACGGTGAGGCTGTTCCCTGTCCCTCTCCGTGGATATAGCTAGGGAATGTAGACGTGTACACATACTGTACACGCACATATACAGTCAAATTTGTATTCATTTCTTTATTATTTTAAGAAAGTATGGACTGGGTGCAGTGGCTCACACCTGTAATCCCAGCACTTTGGAAGGTCGAGTTGGGCGGATCACCTGAGGTCAGAATTTCAAGACCAGCCTGGTCAACATAGTGAAACCCATCTCTACCAAAAATACAAAAATTAGCTGGGTGTGATGGTGGGTGCCTGTAATCCCAGCTACTCAGCAGGCCGAGGCAGGAGAATTGCTTGAACTCAGGAGATGGAGGTTGCAGTGAGCCGAGATTGCACAATTGCACTGCACTCCAGCCTGGGTGACAAAGCGAGACTCTGTCTCAAAAAAAAAAAAAAAAAAAAAAAAAGTATGGTAAAATACTAAAATACATATAACATAAAATTTGCCATCTTTTTTTTTATTATTTATCTTTTATTTTTATTTTTTGAGACAGAGTCTCACTCTGTCACCCAGGCTGGAGCACAGTGGTGCAATCTCAGCTCATGGCAACCTCCACCTCCCAGGCTCAGGCAATCCTTCCACCTCAGCATCCCAGGTAGCCAGGACTACAGGCACACACCACCATGCTTGGGTAGTTTTTGCATTTTCTGTACAGATGAGGTTTCACCATGTTGGCCAGGCTGGTCTTGAACTCCTGACCTCAGGTGATCCACCTGTCTCAGCCTCCTAAAGTGCTGGGATTATGGGTATGAGCCTCCACACCCTGCCCCATAATTTTTATTTTTATTTTTAATTTATTATTTATTATTTATCATTATTATTATTATTGTTATGAGACAGAGTCTCACTCTGTCCCCAAGGCTGGAGTTCAATGGCATGATCTCGGCTCACTGCAACCTCCGTCTCCCAGGTTCAAGTGATTCTTCTGCTTCAGCCTCCTGAGTAGCTGGGATTACAGGCGCATGCCACTATCCCCGGCTAACTTTTGTATTTTTAGTAGAGACAGGGTTTCACCATGTTGGCCAGGCTGGTTTCAAACTCCTGACCTCAAATCATCCACCTGTCTAGGCCTCCCAAAGTGCTGGGATTACAGGTATAAGCCACTTGCCTGGTGTAGATCCATGATTTTTCAACTGGACTACACACTTTCTTCAGGTCTCAGCAGTTGTGTTACTAATGGCCTCTTTCCCTTCCTGGACCTAATCCAGGACACCGTGTTGCGTTGAGTGTCCATCTATCCTTAGTCTCCGCTGACTGGTGACAGTTTCTGGTCTTCTCATGATTAGACTGGGTCTGTAGAATTGTGGGAAGAATACCTAAGAAATGAAGTACCCTCATCCTATCACATCCGGGAGGTGTGATATCAACATTTACGAGTCGTGTTGGAAAGATGGACAAATGGGGATTCCAAAGCTGTTCATCACAGTTGGCAAATGGTAGAGGAAGGATTTGAACTGGGGCCACTCTGAGATGTGCGCTCATTTCCTCAGTTTGAGAAAAAGAACTGTCTGGTGAGGAAAACAAGGTAAGACCTCCGGTATTGAAGCGAAGGGTGGGAGGTAGAAGTCTGTACCCAGATGAGGTCCTTCGGCGGGGTGGATTTGCCACCTGTGGCCTCTTTCCCAGGACCTTGTCCAGCCTTGTCTTAGCTTCCCTCTGTCTAGTGCAAGTGGCTCTATCTTTTGTCCATTACATGGGATTGTCCGGTCTTTGTGCCACTAGTGCAAGGATGAAAATAATCTAATAATCCATCAAAAATGCATGTTTCATGAGAATTCAAGTTATTAAGAGTCTAATACTACACCAGCCAGCAGTCATAGGTCATCTGTACCCTCCTCCCTGTCCTCCCTGCAACCCTGCCTTCAGAGCTCTTATCAGCTCTTGGAGCCCCTCCCAGTGGGATGCCAGCAGAGGAGGCCGTCCACATGGAATTGGCTCATGGCTGTTGGTGACACTGGCTTTCCTTTACCTGCTGTGGACACCTTTGTCTTGTAGTCATCAGGAAAATCACTGTCACTGCATCAGAAACGCTGGAACATCCTGAAGTTTCAAAGCAGAAATTCCAAACCATGTCCTCTGGGTAGTATTCAACTAGCATATGTGTTTCATTTGACCCTCACTTAATTTAAAAAGCTTAAAATTAGTCCACAACATGAACAAATCAGGAGTTCATCATAAAAGACTGGATTTTGGCTTCTTTTGAAAAATCAGATGTGGTAATAGATGGCCCACATTCCCGCCCGGCAGCATGAGGGCAAGCGAGTGGCAGCTGCCCCCGTGGCTCCGGCACATGTCCCCACTCCACCCCTGTCCTCTCCACTCCCTACGAATCACCATCCCCAACCTCATTCATTGGTGGTGTCTGCCCGGCCTCTGAAGGTGTTTGAGTCCACAGCCCTTGCATGAGATTCTTGCAGTTCATTCATTCACTCAGCAAACGCTTACTGCGCTTCTAACCAGGCCAAGTTCTGTGAGAGGCTCCCACATCAACAAATTTTACATTGGTGAGTCCTTGATTAAGGTAAATCCTGCTGATGTGGAAGCATGGAAGAGGGGTCTGCAGCTCAGCCTGGAGGGAGTCATGGGAGGCATCCCAGAGACACACACCCTTGGGAAGTTAGTTGCTATCTAAATTCTTTTTTTTTTTTTTTTGTCTTGAGGCAGAGACTTGCTCCGTCGCCCAGGCTGGAGTGCAATGGAGCAATCTTGGCTCCCTGCAAACTCCGTCTCCCAGGTTCAAGGGATTCTCCTGCCTCAGCCTCCTGAGTAGTTGGGACTACAGATGCGTGCCACCACACCTGGCTAGTTTTTTGGTAGAGACGGGGTTTTGCCATATTGCCCAGGCTGGTCTCAAACTCCTAACCTCAAGTGATCCGCCTGCCTCAGTTTCCCAAAGTGCTGGGATGACAGGCATGAGCCATCATGCCCGGCCTGCCGTCTAAATTCAAGTGAGGTATAAGGAGGACCCTGACCTCGGGCTGAGCCATCTGTCTCTCCGGACTTGTCCTGGAGTTTGCTCTCCAATGCCTCATCTCTGTGCTGATTTTGACGGCCTCTTCACGGAGCAGGACTTTCTGTGTTTATCCAGGGAGTACGGAAAACACAGTGCGGACGCTCCGCTGTGGTGTGAGGCAGCAGCAGGGCTAGAAAGATCTCCACGGGCAGGCTGGAGGCCCCGTTCTTGGAGTCTGTGTGTGTGTTAGCAGGCAACATGAGAAAGGGCCAAAGCCTTGGAGTCAGGTACACTTGGTTTAAAAATCCTGGTTTTACCACTTACCAGCTATGTGACTGGGTGGTGATTACAGTCTCAGTGTTTCCTTGACTATAAAGTGGGGATATAGTGTTTATTCCTAAGGTGACGGTCTGTCTGGTTTGTTTTTGTTTTTATTTTTTGAGACAGAATCTCACTGTGTCGCCCAGGCTGGAGTGCAGTGACGCAATGTTGGCTCACTGCAGCCTTGACCTCCCAGGCTCAAGCAATCTTCCCACCTCAGCTTCTCGAGTAGCTGGGACTACAGGCACGCACCATCATCATTATTATTTTTTTTCCTGTAGAAATGAGATCTCACTATGGCCCAGGCTGGTCTCGAACCCCTGGACTCAAGTGATCTGCTTGCCTTGGCCTCCCAAAGTGCTCGGATTACAGGTGTGAGCCACCGCACCCAGCCAGTTACTGTGTGTAAAGTCCCAAAAGCAGTGCTGGGAACATAATAGATACACACAAAAGACACACTCATCTTTTTCTTTTGGTATGTAATTCTACGAAAAAAATTTTTTGAGACAGGCTGGAGAGAAGTGGTACAATCATAGCTCACTGTAACCTCAAACTCATGGTCTGAAGTGATCCTTTCACTTTGGCCTCTTAAAGTGCTGGGATTATAGGCCACTGAGTCTGGACAAGTTTTATGAAACTTTATCACATGCATAGATTCAAGTAACCATCCCCACAATAAAAATACAGAAGTATCCCATCACACTAAGAAATTTCTTCCTGGGGCTGGGCATGGTGCCTCATGCCTATAATCCTAGCACTTTGGGAGGCTGAAGCAGGTGGATCACTTGAGCTCTGAAGTTTGAGACTAGCCTGGGCAACGTGATGAAACTCCATCTCTACAAAAATACAAAAATTAGCTGAGCCCAGTGGCACACTCCTGCAGTCCCAACTATGAAGGAGGCTGATGTGGGAGGACTGCTTGAGCCCAGCAGGCGGAGGTCTCGGTAAGCCGAGATCGTGCCACTGCACTTCAGCCTGGGTGACAGTTCGAGACTCTGTCTCAAAAAAAAAAAAAAAAAAGAAAAAATTTCTTGCTGTTACTCCTCAGTCACATCCTTTCTCCTACTATAACCCCTGGAACCACTGATCTATTCTCCAACTCTATAATTTTGTCACTTCAGGAATGTTATATAAGGCCAGGTACAGTGGCTCATGCCTGTAATCCCAGCACTTTGGGAGGCCAAGGCAGGTAGATCACTTGAGGTCAAGAGTTCGAGACCAGCCTGGCCAACGTGTTGAAACCCTGTCTCTACTAAAAATACAAAAAATAGCCTGGCATGGTGGTGCATGCCTGTAATCCCAGCTATTCAGGAGGCCAAGGCACGAGAATCACTTGAACCAGGGAGGCAGAGGTTGCAGTGAGCTGAGATCGTGCCACTGTACTCCAGCCTGGGCTACAGAGCAAGACTCCATCTCAAAAACAAAAAACAAAAGAATGTTGGCTGGGCACGTTGGCTCATGCCTGTAATCTCAGCACTTTGGGAGGCTAAGGGGGGTGGATCATGAGGCCGTAAGATCAAGACCATCCTGGCCAACATGGTGAAACCCCATCTCTACTAAAAATACAAAAATTAGCTGGGCATGGTGGTGTACGCCTATAGTCCCAACTACTTGGGAGGCTGAGACAGGAGAATCGCTTGAACCCGGGAGGCAGAGGTTGCAGTGAGCCGAGATCATGCCACTGTGCTCCATCCTGGGCAATAGAGCAAGACTCCATCTCAAAAAAAAATAATGTTATATAAATGGAATCAGACTGGCCTTTTGAGATTTGCTTTTTCCACTCAGCAAAAAGCCCTGAGACTCATCCACATTGTTGCCTGGATCAATTGCTCCTTACCTTTTATTGCTGAGTTACTTCATTGAATGGATATACCATCATGTGTTTATCTGTTTACCTGTTGAGGGACATTTGGCTTGTTTCCAATTTTTGACTTGTGATGGTAATTTTATGTGTCAACTTGACTGGGCTATGGGGTGCCCTGATAGTTCATCAAATAGTATTCTGGGTGTTTCTGTGAGGGTGATTTTGGGTGAGTTTAACATCTAAGTCAATAGACTGAATAAAGGTGACTGCCCTCCCTAAGGTGGGTGGGCCTCATCCAATCAGTTGAAGGCCTGAATAGAACAAAAAGAATATCTTCCCCGAATAACAGAGAATTCCTCCTGCCTGACTGCCTTTGAGCTGAGACATCAGTTTTTTTCCTGCCTTTGGACTGGAACCGAAACATCTGCTCTTCCTGGGTATCCAGCCTGCTGGCCTTGGCACTGGAACACCACCATTGAACCTCCTTGGTCTTCAGCTTGGCTGACTGCACATCTTAGGATCTGTCAACCTCTATAATCATGTGAGCCAATTCTTTGTGATAAATGTATATATTATAAATATATATATGATTTATATACATATCATTTATCTATATAGATCAATATATATCATTTCTTATACCTGCCTTTCTTTTTTTTTTTTTTTTTTTTTTTTTTGAGGCAGGGTCTTGCTCTGTTACCCATGCTTGAGTACAATGGTGTGATCATGACTCACTGCAGCCTCAACCTCCCGGGCTGAAGCAATGCTCCCACCTCAGTCTCCTGAGTAGCTGGGACCACAGGTGTGCGCCAGAACACCTGGACAATTTTTTTTTTGTTTTGAGATAGGGTCTCACTTTGTCACCCAGGCTGGAGTGCAGTGGCATGATCTTGGCTCACTGCAACCTCCACCTCCCTGGCTCAAGAAACTCTCCAGCCTTAGTCTCCTGAGTAGCTGGGACCACAGGCATGTGCCACCATGCCTGGCTAATTTTTGTATTTTTTGTAGAGACAGTTTCACCACATTGCCCAGGCTGGTCTTGATCTCCTGAGCTCAAGGCGATCTGCTGCCTCAGCCCCGCAAAGTGCTAGGATTACAGGCATGAGCCATTGAGCCTGGCTCACATCTGGCTAATTAAAAAAAATTTTTTTTTTGTAGAGACAGGGTCTTACTATGTTGCTCAGGTGGTCTCAAACTCCTGGGCTCAAGTGATCCTCCTGCCTTGGCCCAAAGTATTGGGTTTACAGGTGTGAGCCACCACGCCTGGCCATAATTTATTTTTTACATATATATATATATAAAATATATATATAAAATTGGTCCTATGTCTTTGTCTTTGGAGAACCCTGAGAGATATATGTATGTGTGTATACATATATAGCTTCTTATATATATCATTTATATATATGATTTACTATGTATATATCTCTCTTCTGTTGGTCCTATTCCTTTGAAGAATCCAGATTGATACATGACTATTACAAATAAATCTGTTATAATAATTTGTGTACAATATTTTATATGAACATAAATTTTCATTTCTCTGGGATAAATACCCAGGAGGGCGATTGTTGGGTCTTGAGGTAAGTGTATGTTTAACTTTATAAGAAACTGCCAAACTGTTTTCTAGAATGGCAGTACCATTTTGCGTCCACTCCTCATTTTAATTATTTTGTTCTATGAGTTAAATGTGTTAACTTCAGCATGGGCTGACATTTGAAGGCTGGTCATGCAGGAATCTTTGCCTACTTGAATTATAATCACCACCGTGACACACATCCTTGTTTTAACTTTCACATATATAAGCCAAGCACAGAGGTCTGAAGGTTTAGAGATTTGAAATAACAAACCTGGCCGCCTCAGATTTTCTTGGCTGGCACCAGGCCTTGCCAGGCCTTTGAATCAGCTGGGTGCAGGCAAGGGTCACCAGGAAACTCAGGCTGCCTGCACCGACAGGAAGCGTGGGACGAAGCTTACTCCGGGTCTGGCTCGTGGTCAGCCTGGCTGGGGCCTGAGGCTTCCAGGCCCGCTCAGTGTGCACGGTCAGGAAACAGCCTGGGCTCTTGAAATCACCCCACCCCTGAAAAATGAACTCATAAACAGAGACACTCCAAGTTCCTTTCTTTGAGAAATAGCATCTTTTAGCCTGGAATAAAATCAATTTGCAGAGCTGCTATGACTCCGTGTTCCTCGGGCTCTGCGCACCTCTGTGTCAGTGACAAGTGGCTTTGGGACTTGTTTTCCTGGAGAAGACGGCTATGGAGTTTTCTTTTCTTTTCATTTTTAATTATTTATTTGTTGTTGTTTTAGAGATGAGAGAGTCTCACTACGTTGCCAAGGCTGGTCTTGAACTCCTGGCCTCAAGCAATCCTCCTGCCTCAGCCTCTCAAAAAACTGGGATCACAGGAGCGATTCACGGTGCCTCGCTCTAGAGTTGTTTACTGATGCTTAATATTACGACTTTCTCCTTTCCGCCCTCCCTGCACTCCTCACCCCAAGTTAACACGTACAAATATATATACATAATATGTATCTTTATATTGTATTTATATGTATTTTTATAGAGATGAGTTCTTGCTATGTTGCCCAGGTTGGTCTCAAACTCTGGGCCTCCAGTGATCCTTCTACCTTGGCCTCCCAAAATGCTGGGATAACAGGTGCGAGCCACCACACCCAGCCCATAGTTTTTATCTTTTCTATGGTTATTATTACCTAACACTATAAGTTTATTTGAACATACAGCATTTGGGTACTGTTTTGACAAATAGATTCAATTAGACATCACAATGGTATGGACCTTTCTAGTTTTCCATTATCTCACCTGAGGCAGGTGAACTGTTAACTCCATTTTATCCAGAATTTCCCAGGACTAGAACCTGTAGATTCAGAGCTTTTTTTTTTTTTTTTTTTTTTTTTTTTTGAGACGGGATCTCACTCCTATACCCAGGCTGGAGTACAGTGATACAATCTTGAATCATTGCAAACTTGACTTTTGGGGGTTCAATGACCCTCCCACTTCAGCCTCTGGGGTAGCTGGGACTGCAGGCGTGTGCCACCATGCTGGGCTAATTTTTTTCTTTCTTTCTTTTTTTTTTTTTTTATTTGGAGTTTTGCACTTGTTGCCCAGGCTGGAGTGCTATGGCCTGATCTCGGCTCACTGCAGCCTCCGCCTCCTGGGTTCAAGTGATTCTCCTGCCTCAGCCTCCTGAGTAGTTGGGATTACAGGCACCTGCCACCATGCTCAGGTGATTTTTTAATTTTTAGTAGAGATGGGGTTTTACCATGTTGGCCAGGCTGGTCTTGAACTCCTGACCTCAGGTGATCCATCTGCCTTGGCTTCCCAAAGTGCTGGGATTACAGGCATGAGCCACCTCACCCGGCCCCCCATCTGTCTCCTTCCTTTCTTCCTTCCTTCCCTTTGTTTCTCTCTCTCTTTCTCTCTCTCTCCCTCTCTCTCTTTTTCTTTCTCTCGCAGCGTTTTACTCTGTTGCCCAGGTTGGAGGGCACTGGCATGATAAGGGCTCACTACAGCTTTGATTTCCCAGGCTCAAGTGATCCTGATCCTCCCACCTCAGCCTCCCGCAGTGCGGGGATTACAGGTATGAGCCACTGCACCCGGCCTCATATTTTTATTTACATATATTTTAGACATTGGGAATACTACAGCATTCAGATCTGCTTACAAAATGTATAAAAATGACTGCTTATCAAGAGACTGCCATGATTTTGTGACATGACTATAGCAGTCTTATAAATAAATTCAGAGTAGTTAAGCAGATCTAAAATATGGAGTAACATTTAGGCTAGGCACGGTGGCTCACGACTGTAATCCCAGCATTTGCAGAGGCTGAGGCAGGTGGATCACTTGAGGCCAGGAGTTCAAAACCAGCCTGGCCAACACGGTGAAATCCCGTCTCTACTAAAAAAAAAAAAAAATTAGACAGGAATGGCGGTGCATGCCTGTAGTCCCAACTACTCAGAGGCTGAGTCATGTGAATCGCTTGAACCCAGGAGGCAGAGGCTGCAGTGAGCTGAGGTCATGCCCCTGCACTCCAGCCTGGGTGACAGAGCAAGACTCTGTCTCAAAAAATAAAATAAAATAAAATAATAAAATAAAGTATGGAGTAACATGTTAAACCATCACATGCCACTCCGAAGCTGACCTGTTTCCTACAATTAAACATTTGCTTGGCTATAGGAGAAAGTGGCAAACATTCTTGATGACCACACTGCAGCCTATGAAACTGGATTTCTGACACTGGGCTCCAGCTTCATTTCCTCAGGGTCTTTGTAGGAGGGCAAGCATTTGAACAGTGTCCAGCTCACACTCCCATTATGCTGTCCTGAACCTCCTCCTAGGGGCAAATGGTGGAAGTGATATAGAAATGGGCAGAGCAGGCCCCAAACTTTAACATAAGATTCTCAATGTGTGTGTGTGTTTTTTAATTGAGGTATAATTGACGTGCCATAAAATTGACCCTTGTAAAGTGTACAATTCAGTACTTTTACTGTATTCACGGAGCTATGCAGCTATCACCACTATCTAATTTCAGAAGATTTCTTCACTCCCTAAAAAACACTGCGTATCCATTAGCAGTCACTCCCCATTGATCCCTTCCTCCCCAGCCCTGGGCAACCACTCATCTACTCTCTGTGTCTGTGGACTTGCCTACGCTGCACATTTTATATGCATGGAATCATACACTCTGTCGTCGTTTGTGTCTGGCTTATTTCACTTAGCGTGTTTTCAAGGTTTATGCCTGTTGTGGCGTGGATCAGTACTTCATTCCTTTTTACTGCCAAGCAACATTCCAGTGTATGGAGATACCACACTTTGTTTATCCGTTTGTCAATTGAAGAGCATTTGGGTTAGATCCACTTTTTGACTTTTATGAATAATGCTGCCATGAACATTTGTGCACACATTTTTGTGTAAACGTATGTTTGCAACTCTTAGAGGTATAGCCAGAAGTGGAATTGCTGGGTCATAAGGAGATATAGGGTGACTCTGTTTAAGATTTTGAGAAAGACATCAACATGGTGAAACCCAGTCTCCACCACAAAAACAAAACAAAACTCGGCCGGGTGTGGGGCTCACGCCTGTAATCCTAGTACTCTGGGAGGCCGAGGCAGGCAGATCACCTGAGGTTGGGAGTTCGAGACCAGCCTGACCAACCTGGAGAAACCCCATCTCTACTAAAAATACAAAAATTATCTGGGTGTGGTGGCAGGTGCTTATAATCCCAGCTACTCGGGAGGCTGAGGCAGGAGAATCGCTTGAACCCTGGAGGCAGAGGTTGTGGTGAGCCTAGATTGCGCCATCGCTCTCCAGCCTGGGCAACAAGAGCGAAATTCTGTCTCAAAACAAACAAACAAAAAAACACCCCCAAAAGTAGCAAGGTGTGGTGGTGCGTGCCTGTAGTCCCAGCTATTCAGGAGGCTGAGGTGGGAGGATTGCTTGTGCCAAGGAGGCAGCGATTGCAGTGAGCCGAGACCACGCCACTGCACTCCAGCCTGGACAACAGAGCGAGACTCAGTCAAAAAAAACAAAAAACAAAAACGAACAAACAAAAAAACCACTTCAGCATGCTTTCAAATTTGTTTTTGAAATTTATCCATAGTGATATATGTGGCTCTTGTTCTTTTTTTTTTTCAACTGTATGCAATTTGTTTCTCTAGCCTTCTGTTGATGAATATTTGAGTTGTTTGCAGTTTTTTGCTATTACAGACAGCGTTACAATGGGCAGTGCTGTTTACTCTGTTTCGGGCAAGTGTATGAGCTTGTGGTGTATATCCGGAAGCAGAACTGGTGGACTGAAGGATTTATTCACCACTGATTTTACTAGCTATGGCCAAATTGTTCTTCAAAGTGACTGTGGTAATTTACACTCTGGCCAGCAGTGTGTGTGAGTTCCCATTTCTGGTGTCCTTGCCAACACTTGCCATTGTCAGTCCTTCAAGCTCTTGCCAAGCTGAAGGATGTAAAGTGGTCTTTCCAGGTCGTTTTAAGTTTCATTTCCCTGTTAATGAGTTTGGAGGCTCTTTTCACATGCCCTTGACCATTCTGTGAGTTTCCTGTTAATATCCTTTTGCCCATTTTCCACTTGGGTTGTTTGTTATTTTCTTCTTGATTTTATGGGAGTTTTAAAAAAATATTTTCTGAAAATGAATCTTAAAGTCTGTGACTTTATTTTCACTGTTGTTATGGTTTTTAAATTTTCCTTCTTGTTTCCTTTCTTTCTTTTGGTAAGAAGTTTCTAAAGTAATTTTATAGTATATCCTTTTTCTGTCTTATTTGAGAAACTCTTTTCTACTCTGCTATAAAGAAAATCCCCTATATATTTTTTCTAACCATTTTGGAGTTTTGCCTCCACAATTACGTCTTCAATGCACCTATAATTTATTTTTGTGTATGCTGTGAAGTAAGGATCAAACTATTTTCTTCCATTTGGGTAACTAATTAGGCCAGCACCAGTATCTTCTTTTCACTATCTGTAATGTCTTCTCTGCCACATATTGTTTTCATATGGCATGGGTCATTTGCTGGTTATATTTTGTTCCACTGGGTTCTTTGTTTCTCCCTGCACAAATACTACACTTTTTTTTTTTTTTCTTTTTTTGACACAGGGTCTGGCTCTGTTGTTCAGGCTGGAGTGCAATGGCGCCATCATGACTCACTGCAGCCTCTGCAGACCTCCTGGCTTAAGCAGTCCTTCCACCTCAGCCTCAGCCTCAGCCTCCCAAGTAACTGGGATTACAGGTATACACCACCACACCTGGCTAATTTTTGTATTTTTAGTAGAGGCAGGGTTTCATCATGTTGGCCAAGCTGGTCTCAAACTCCTGGCCTCAAGTGATTTTCTCACTTTGGCCTCCCAAAGTGCTAGGATTACAGGCATGAGCCACTGCACCCAGCTGGATTTATTCTTAAGCATTTTATAACTATTGTTGTTATTGTAAATTGGATTTTTTGTTTTTGCTTTTTTGGAGACAAAGTCTTGCTCTGTCTCCCAGGCTGGAGTTCAGTGGTACGATCTCGGCTCATTGCAACCTCTGCCTCCTGGGTTCAAGCGATTCTCTTGCCTCAGCCTCCTGAGAAGCTGGGATTACAGGCGCCCCCCACCACGCCTGGCTAATTTTTGTATTTTTAGTAGAGATAGGGTTTCACCATCTTGGCCAGACTGGTCTCGAACTCCTGATCTCAAGTGATCCACCCACCTTGGCCTCTCAAAGTGCCAGGATTACAGGCATGAGCCACCATGCCCAGCCTGGCCCTCCAATGTTAAATAGAAATGGTGACAATGGGCTTTCATTCTTTGTTTCTGCTCTTAAAGATAAGGCTTCCACATTTCCATTATTATTTCTCCTGTGTGTTTTGATAGAAAATGTTCATCATGTTAAGGAAGTTGGCAGCTAGTCTAGTTTCCTATGGATTTGTTATTACTGTTATTTATGTATTTATTTTTAAGATGGAGTCTCGCTCTGTTGCCCAGGCTGGAGTGCAGTGGCACAATCTCACCTCACTGCAACCTCTGCCTCCCGGGTTCAAGCGATTCTTGCCTCAGGCTCCTGAGTAGCTGGGATTACAGGTACCTGCCACCATGCCCGACTAATTTTTGTATTTTTAGTAGAGATGGGGTTTCACCATGTTGGCCAGGATGGTCTCGAACTCCTGACCTCGTGATCCGCCCTCCTCGGCCTCCTGAAGTGCTGGATTACAGGTGTGAGCCACCATGCCCGGCCACACTTTGGTATTTTTAGTAGGGATGGGGTTTCACCATATTGGCCAGGCTGGTCTCAAACTCCTGACCTTGTGATCTGCCCACCTTGACCTCCCAAAGTGCTGGGACTACAGGTCTGAGCCACTGCGCACAGCCTATTACTATTATTTATGAATGTTGAATGTTATTGTATGCTTTTTCTACTTTTACTAAGATGATCCTACATCTTTCCTCCTTAGTTATTCATTTTCTTTATTATGAAATACTTCAAAAGCAGAGAAATAGAGAATAGTACAACAGCTTCACTGAGAGTTGTCAGTCGCACACCATAGAAGTCAACTCTAGCGGTTTAGGTGGTAAAATGATTCATGAGGAAGAGACTGGCATCTTTCTGAATTACAGGGAAGACTGGTTCTCTGAACTGTAGATGGCTGCTGCTTGCTCCTCCTGCCTTTCCAGTACTGAATCCTAGAGACTGCCAGTAAGCACTGCTGCACCTGCTCCAGGAACTCTATCCTATGCCACTGGAGGTGGGGCTACTTATGTTCCATTTGACTTAGGGCTGAGTGTTTTTATTTTTAACTTTTTAATTTTTATTTTTGAGACTGAGTCTTGCTCTATCGCCCAGGCTGGAGTGCACTGGTGCTGTCTCGGCTCATTGCAACCTCCGCCTCACAGGTTCAGGCAATTCTCCTGCCTCAGCCTCCCAAAGTGCTAGAATTACAGGCATAAGCCACCATGCCTGACAAGGGGCTGAGTGTTTTTATATGACCGAGCCCAGGTCATCTGCTTATACCCTAGATACATAGGAAGAAGGTTCAGGTATTGGGTGGCCAAAAGGAAAGACACACATCTTTCTCGCCCTGCCTGCTGGATCAGTGACATGAGGATCCTCAGATGGACTGAGGGAAGCCTTAGCTTCCAATTTATCAGAACCATGACCAGAGTAGTACAATCCCCTGGTAGAAACAGTCCCCACCTTAGGCACTAGAATATTCAGACTCCCAAATCCAAGGTCATGGGGATTGGCAGCAAGAGTTCTTCAAGTGTGTTCTTAGATGTAAGAGTGAGAGTAGCTACTACTTCACCCTCTGTTTCCTAGATGTACACTTTCTTTTTTCTTTCTTTCTTTCTTTTTTTTTTTTTTTTGAGATAGAGTCTTGCTTTCTTGCACAGGCTAGAGTGCAGTGGCGTGATCTCGGTGTACCACAACCTCTGCCTCCCAGGTTCACATGATTCTCCTGCCTCAGCCTCCCAAGTAGCTGGGATTACAGGCACCCACCACCATGCCCAGCTAATTTTTGTATTTTTAGTAGAGATGGGATTTCACCATCTTGGCCAGGCTGGTCTCAAACTCCTGACCTCCTGATGCACCCGCCTCAGCCTCCCAAAGTGCAGGGATTACAGTTGTGAGCCACGGCGCCCGGCATCTAGATGTACACTTTCTAGTTTTGAAGGAGACAACTCCAAATGTTAGCAGCTTTTAAAAGACATAAGTGCATCCTGCAGGCCAACACTTGAAGCCGACAGGGTGTTGTCTCCAGGCTAACCCTGTAAATGAACTTTCAGCAGCCATTTCACTGCCCTCTAAAGCCAGCTGCTACTGGGTGGTGGAACTTTAACTTTACGTCTCTATTAAGTCAAGTCTGAGTTAGTCATTGTAGACTATTCATGCCAACTCCAAAACCCAAACCTGGGTAAGTATATCAGTGAATTCAGCCCCAATCAAGCCTTTTATTTATTTATTTATTTATTTATTTATATTTTTATTTTATTTTATTTATTTATTTTTTTGAGACAGACAGAGTCTCATTCTTTCGCCCAGGCTGGAGTGCAGTGGTGTGATCTCAGCTCACTGCAACCTCCACCGCCTGGATTCAAGCGATTCTCGTGCCTCAGCTTCCCGAGTAGCTGGGACTACAGGCGCCCACCACCATGCCCAACTAATTTTTTGTATTTTTAGTAGAAACAGGGTTTCACCATGTTGGCCAGGCTGGTCTCAAACTCCTGATCTCAGGTGATCTGCCCACCTCAGCCTCCCAAAGTGCTGGGATTACAAGCGTGAGACTGTGTGACCAGTCAAGCCTTGAATTTACCATCTTTGGGCTAACACGACGCTTAGAATCCACTCCCACACGTGCTCCCAAGACCCTTCTGGATTTGAATTGGCAAGGTCCTGCAAATTCTTTAGTGTATAGACATTCTCTTTCTGGAGCAGGCCTTGTACTGCCCAAGTGGACTATGCTGGAGGAATGAAGAGAAGATCTGGCATCCCTTTTTAGTGAAGCAACTGTCCTAGGTGCAGTCACAGAAGGTCCCTTAGGCAGGGATAACAGTTACCTCTACACAGGAGGACCTGCCTGAACAGACAAGGGAGTTTTGAAGGATCTGAGAATTCAAAAGTGCCGAAGTCTCAGCCTTGTCTGTGACCACTTAGATGCTCCTATTCTAAGTCTCAGGGTCCCACTACATCCCCACTCCTAAGCATTTACTTGGAGCTCCTACATGCACAATGAGGCCCCGGGCTGAGTCTTCCATCATGTCCACCCTGAAAGTATAGGAGATGAAGGCTCCTTCAAAGATGTCACCGAACCTTTCTTGCTGTCTATTGCGTTCTCTGTTCAACATTCACAGCTTTTTTTTTGTTTTTGTTTTTTTTTGTTTTTTTTTGAGATAGAGTTTTGCTCTTGTTGCCCAGGCTGGAGTATAATGATGTGATCTCGGCTCACCGCAACCTCCGCCTCCTGGGTTCAAGCGTTTCTCCTGCCTTGGCCTCCCGGCTAGCTGGGATTACAGGCATGCACCACAATGCCCAGCTAATTTTGTATTTTTAGTAGAGTTGGGTTTCTCCATGTTGGTCAGGCTGGTCTCGAACTCCTGACCTCAGGTGTGCCCTTAAAGGAAATGCATGCCTCCCCCTCCTTTTTATTACATCTGCAGGCCGCAATGTGGCCACGGTGGGGGAACCGTATTGAACTACACAAGCAATAAAATAGAGTCTGAATCCCCAGCAATTAAGAACTGCTAACAGAGAGATAGGAACAGTTTGGGTATGACATTGGAGTCAGGCAGCCTTGGGTTCAAACGTTGATTCTGCTAATCCCTAGCTGTAGACCTCGGGTGAAGAATTTAACCTCACGGTCTTCAGTTTCCTTAGCTGTAAAATGCTGGGAGGACGCAAGGAGCTGTCATAGCAAAATTGCCTAGCAGTGTTCATGGTCCAGAGCAGGGTTTTAACAAACAGAAGCTAGCATGTCACCACTCTCTGTCCCTAGGAGCGTTGCCTTTTGCCTCCCATTTCTGCCTTGATCTATGCCCCCACCCATGTCTCTTCTCCCATACTTTCTTCACTTTCACTTTCTGGTCTGCCTCTGTCTTAAGCTGGACTCTGTGACCACAGGTGTGCTTAATGTTTGGTTGCCTTAAGGAGGCCAGCAAGGCTCCCTGGCCAACCTTTTACCTTTTTTATTTATTTATTTTTTTTTGAGACGGAGTGTCACTCACTCTGTCACCCAGGCTGGAGTGCAGTGGTGCGATCTCGGCTCACTGCAACCTCTGCTTCCCAGGTTCAAGTGATTCTCCTGCCTCAGCCTCCCAAGTAGCTGGGATTACAGGTGCTCACCACCACACCCGGCTAATTTTTGTATTTTTAGTAGAGAGGGGGTTTCACCATGTTGGCCAGGCTGGTCTTGAACTCCTGGCCTCAAGTGATCTGCCCACCTTGGCTTTCCAAAGTGCTGGGAATACAGGCAGGAGCCACCATGCCCCGCCATGGCTCCCTGGCCAACCTTTTACTTATTGCTCTCCTTCTACAAAGATGCTTCTCCACCACATCAAAAGGTCCTCTCCTTTCCTCTTCCACGGCCATTGGCTGCAGGGAAATTCCCAGGGGCAGCTCTGCAACTTGCCAGGCCAGCCCTGGGAGGCAGCCCTGGGACCCTCTCATTCCCTCTACCTTCTCCCTCCCCTTCCCTGGGAGGCCCAGGAAAGGGAGCTGGCACCCTGGGCCACTGAGTCAGGGGCGAGGCTCAGCTAGCAGGAGGAGAGCAGCAGATCAGGACTGTCTCAGACCTTTGATAAACCAGGTCTTGGAAAAAGGCCACTCACTCTTCTCTGTGTTTCTCTGTGGGCTGATTCCTGAGATTTGCAGGACATGTTTAATATTTGCTTGGAGAATCTATGAAAAGAAAAAGAAAAACAGAGAGGGAAGGAAACAGGAACCAAAATGCCACTTATCCCATGAGGGCACTGAGGCCCGGGCTCTGAGTCTCTCTGTTGCTGGCAGGGGCCAGGCTTCCTGTCGTGGGAGCGGCGGGCTTCGCTTCTCAGGCGTGGGTTCCATCACGGCTTGAAGGCCCCAGGCCACCTCACCCCTCCCTGAGAACTCAGCCTCTTGTGCAGCCACATAAAGGTAACCAGTGTCTGGTGGCTTGATAGGACAGACTTGTCAGGGACTTCCTGCCTTTTGATGCATGCCCTTCCCGTGAGCTGGGCCGGGCCTCTGAAGAGGAGAGGTCCCTTTCGACTTCCTGAGTGTCTCAACGTTCAGACTCTTGGGGTTTGTGGTTAGAGACACTGGTATGAAGATTTTGTTCTATAAAGTATGCCCTCCGGGTCCCATAAAGTTAACAGGCAAAGCTTTGTGAAAACACCCCCTAACCAAACAGACCAAGAGGGTCTGAAAAGCCCTTGACCTTGGAGCCTTTTTTAAAAATTTTTTTGAGACCCTCTCGCCCTGTTGCCCAGGCTGGAGTGCAGTGGCGCGATCTCGGTTCACTGCAACCTCTGCCTCCCGGGTTCAAGCGATTCTCGTGCCTCAGCCTCTGGAGTAGCTGGGATTATAGGCGCATGCCACCATGCCCGGCTAATTTTTTTTTTTTTTTAATAGAGACAGGGTTTTACCATGTTGGCCAGGCTGCCTTCAAATGTAACATGATTCCTCCAGCACTCACCGTTGCTAAGGGCAAGACAGACGTCGCTGCATTCTTTTCGTTTTTTAATTTGTTTTTTTGAGACAGGGTCTCACTCTGCCACCCAGGCTGCAGTACAGTGGCACCATCATGGCTCACTGTAGCCTCAACCTCCCAGGCTCAAGTGATCCTCCCGTCTCAGCCTCCCAAATAGCTGAGATTACAGGTATGCACCACCATACCCAGCTAATTTTTTAATTTTTGTAGATACGGAGGTCTCTCTGTGTTGCCCAGGCTGATCTTGAACTCCTGGGCTCAAGTGATTCTCCTGCCTTGATGTCCCAAAGTACTGAGATCACAGGTAGGAACCATTGCACCTGGCCTCATCACTACATTCTAATCCTCTTCTCACAGATGGGGAAACTGAGGCTCAATGAGATTGAGTGACTGCTCCAACAGCACACAGAGGTAGCATTGGAGCTCAGAGCTGGCTGACTCCAGATCCAAGATCTTTACGCTTCACCAGAATACTCCCCACAGGACTATAGGGTGTCAGCAAAGTTGAGAAACACAGGACATACACGCTTTCTCTCTCTCCGCTATGAATTACCTGGCTGAAGTAGTGTTTGTCAGTTTCTCCACTGTAAAGTTAGTCTTTTCTTCCTGTTTTCCATACCATCCTCTTTGGTCATCCACCATGTACAACCCACGTTTAAAGAGTGGGAGTTAGGAGGTGGAGTATCTACCGAAATTATCTGGAACACTACATGGGAGATTTGTCTTTTGTCTCTATTTACTTAGTTATTTACATTTATTTTTTAAAGTGTATGCTACTGACATTTTCAAATAATATGCTCATTATGTTTTCAGGCAGAGTATGTTTATTTATTTATTTATTTATTTTTTTTGAGATGGAGTTTCACTGTCTCCCAGGCTGGAGTGCAGTGGCACAATCCTGGCTCACCGCAACCTCTGCCTCCCAGGTTCAAGTGATTCTCCTGCCTCAGCCTCCTGAGTATCTGGGATTACAGGTACCCATCACCATGTCTGACTAATTGTTATGTGTTTAGTAAAGACAGGGGTTTCACCATGTTGGTCAAGCTGGTCGTGAACTCCTGACCTCAGGCGATCTGCCTGCCTCAGCCTCCTAAAGTGCTAGGATTACAGACATGAGCCATGGTGCCTAGTGGGCAAAGTACCTTTACATTGAGATTTTTGTTTTGTTTTGTTTTAGTTTTGAGACAGAGTTTCACTCTTGTTGCCCAGGCTGGAGTGCAATGATGCAGTCCTGGCTCACTGCAACCTCTGTCTCCCGGGTTCAAGCAATTCTCCTGCCTCAGCCTCCCGAGTAGGGGGGATTACAGGCATGCGCCACTACACCCAGCTAATTTTGTATTTTTAGTAGAGCTGGGGTTTCACCATGTTGGCCAGACTGGTCTCAAACTCCTGACCTCAGGTGATCCAACCGCCTTGGCCTCCCAAAGTGCTGAGATTACAGATGTGAGCCACCTTGCCCAGACTTGTATTTTTTTTTAGATGGAGTTTTGCTCTGTCACCCAGGCTAGAGTGCAATGGCATGATCTCAGCTCACTGCAACCTCCACCTCCCAGGTTCAAGCGATTCTCCTGCCTCAGCCTCCCAAATAGCTGGGATTACAGGCACCCACCACCATGCCTGGCTAATTTTTGCATTTTTAGTAGAGATGGAGTTTCACCATGTTGGCCAGGTTGGTCTGAACTCCTGATCTCAGGTGATCTGCCCGCCTCAACCTCCCAAAGTACTGGGATTATAGGCATCTGCCTGCAAAGTACCTTTACATTGAAATTAGTGGGTCCAATTGTTAAACTAAAAAAGTACTACACATGTGCCAAAGAGAGTGTCTAGAAAGCCTGGAAATACAGGGAAAGTAATGCATTTATTGTGCATTTTCCAGATTAATAATAAGACCCATCGGTTGAAATGTAGAAAGAGGCATTTCACCTGAAGCAGTGTTGGAAGGCTGAATTGGAGCAAATGGAGCTGATTATTTGAAAATGTTCCTGACATTTTGCTTAAACATGAGTCTATCCTGGTTGCCTGACTTTGCTGGCCCGGAGGGTCTCCCACAGGCAAGCAGTAGAGTCGGTGTCTTCTGCCCTAGCAGGCCTGCCCATTGGCCACAGCTCCCCTCAGACCTCCTGAGATCTCATTTCCAGATGGGCTCTTCTGGGGATACTGACACTCAGGTGGGAGGGAAAGCCTCGGGTCTCCTTCCAGGGTGGTCTCCTCCCTAATCCCACAGATGGGGAAGGGCCTGGGAAGCCCTGCATTTGAGGACAAATGGAGAAACTGGGGAGAGGCCAGGCTGGTTTCAGACATGTGAAGGCTTTATAGAATGGAACATGTCTGTTTCCTGGTGGGCAGTTCTCATCTGCCTCCTCTGCATCCACTCTTTGTCCTGGCAATGATCTCTGGGGTGGGCATGGGACTCAAGCAGGCCCAGCTGGAGAATCTCTGTAGGTATGCCTTCTGGAAAATTCCAACCTGATCCTTGCTGGAACTGTGGAAAGAGGACCTCCAGCAGCTCTGTCAGGACTGGCCATGCCTTCAGTTCTGAGAGTGGGTTGACCAACTCTCTTGGTTTTCTTGGGGCTCTCCTGGTTTTAAAACCCAAAGTCTCACATCTCAGGAGACCCTCTGGTCCCAGGCAAACAGGGATGGTTGGTGACTCTCCCAGGAAGAATGGTTGCTTTGCCTTCATCTCCAGCTTCTAGAAAGGAAGACGTGAGCTTGGGGCAAGGTGAGGAGAAATTGCAGGGATTGGGGAGCTCAAGACAGCCAAGGGGTGGTGCTTCTCCAACTTTCTGGCTGTAACAGAAGCGGGGCTCAGACTTGAGATGCACCAGTTTCTGCTGAATATGAGAAAGGGCTGAAGTGTGAGCTCCTGATCGCAAGAATGTTCACCGCAGCCGGGAGGAAGAATGGATGCCTGGCTGGGGCCCAGGGGTCTCAATGGCCACGCCACTTCCAGGCTATTTCCTACAAAAGCTCCGCCTCTTTCACTGAGGAAGACCCCTTAGTTTCTTAGTTTACAGAAAGCACATAGAACCGTGTAGATGTATACATAGCGACATGAAAAGATGCTCATGATTAACTATTTAAACAAACAAACAAAAAAGCAGCTTGCAGAATGTCTTGCACCATAGGAGCTCTTTTCTGTAAACAAGTTAGAAGCAGCATACTGGCATGACACCTCCTGCTCTATTTCACCTCTTATCAAGGACAAGTTTAGAGATGCTTGCTTTGGCTTTCAGGGAAGAAGACAAAAATATACCACAGCTTTTATGAATATAATATTGATGCTCACCATAACATTCTAGGCTTCGAGCTGCTCCCTGCATTTCATCATAAACATAGGGCGCAGAGCCTGTCTGGAGATTGCTGCAGTTACTTAGAGTGTTGGGAGAGTTTTCTAGCTTTTTCTGACTGTCTGGAAACTTGCGTCGATGCCTCTGTCCATTTCCACGTTCAGCAATGTGTTTGTGGGTCTTTTCTTAAACAGCCAAGTTGCTTTTCTTCGCAAGCTTCCTGGTATGGGTTTTATGACATTAGTGCCCTTTGGCCTACAAGCAGAGTCCAGATTTGAGAGCCCACCAAGGCAGAGCTCCTAGGGAGTGTCTGTAGGGACTGTTTTTCTCTCTTTGGGCTGCAAAATAAGACTTATGGCTGGGTCAGGCCAGGTGCAGTGGCTCACGCCTATAATCCCAGCACTTTGGGAGGCTGAGGTGGACGGATCACCTGAGGTCAGGAGTTTGAGACCAGCCTGGCCAACATAGTGAAACCCCATCTCTACTAAGAATACAAAAATTAGCCAGGCGTGGTGGCAGGCACCTGTAATCTCAGCTACTCAGAAGGCTGAGGCAGAAGAATCGCTTGAACCTGGGAGGCGAAGGGTGCCACTGCATTCCCGCCTGGGCGACGGAGTGAGACTCTGTCTCAAACAAAAAGGCGTGTGGTGGCTCACGCCTGTAATCCCAGCACTTCGGGAGGCTGAGGCAGGTGGATCACCTAAGGTCAGGAGTTTGAGACCAGCCTGACCAACATGGTGAAACCCTGACTCTACTAAAAATACAAAAATTAGCTGGGTGTGGTGGTGGGCACCTGTAGTGCCAACTACTCGGGAGGCTGAGGCAGGAGAATTGCTTGAACCCAGGAGGTGGAGGTTGCAGTGAGCTGAGATCATGTTGCTGCACTTCAGCCTGGGCGACAGAGCAAGACTACGTCTCAAAAAAACAAAAAACAACAAAAAAAAAAAACCTCTGTGGCCTTGGGACTGGACCAGCTCGATGAAGTAGGGGGTTCCCTCTGCCAGGTTGCCTGAGCTTGAGGCCCCAGGGCTCGGTCAGGCCAAGCTTGCCTCTTTACCCACTACTAGAGAAGGTGCAGAAAGTGGGTTTCCTAAGAGACCCCCGGGCAATGGCCTTCTAGACTTGTCTACTTCTGACCTCAAATCAAGGAAGAGAAGATTGGTTAAAATGACTTTCTACCATGCTACTTCCTTTGTCAGTTCCTGCAGAGCCTCCAACAAGGTGCGTGGGCATCCTCTCTCCTTCAGCATCCAGTCACCCAAGCTGGGAGCCCCAGAGGAGGAAGCACCTGTTTTTGCCCTAACTTAGGGAAGGGCTTTGGATTCTCCGCCATTCAGGATGAGTCACTGTGGGACTGCAGAGCGGATTTTACTCATCCCCCAGGAATGGACCCTTGGAAGGCTCCAGAATGACTAGCCTCAAGTGTTCTGTCTCAGGCACGGGGCATTTTCCCCCACTCCACGTCTGCAGTCACTTCCTCTCTGGACACATCCTGTTTCTGGGAGCAGGCGTCATGCCAAGCAGATTGCAGCCTCTGAGCAGACGGGCGGAGACATCCTTCCTCTTATTTCTAATACCTAATCCCATCTTCCTTCCCAGTCAGAGATATCGATCAGCATCTCCACTTTTCCCAGGTCCCTGCACGCCAGGGAGGGAGAGTAGAGAAGGAACATGTTTCTATTGGCAACTCCAACTTATTGGAGGTGCTTAGAAACCACTGCTGATGTCTCACCAGCTTCTCAAGCACAGGTAATCAGGAGAAGATCTAGGGCAAGGATCCATCTATTCATTCACTCAGTAAATATTTATTAAGTGCCTACTATGTGCCAAGCCCTGTTCTGGATGCCGGGCTACGGTTGTAAACAAAACATAGAAATCAATGTCCTCATAGCAATTACGTTCTGCTGGGAGGGACAGCTGCTAAACAAGATAAAAGATATAAAAGTTATAGCATGTGAGATGGTGATAAAGGCTGAGCAAAGAAAAAAAGCTGGGAAAGCAATATGAAACGTCAGGCATTGGGGAAGTGTGAAATGTCAGACCAGGGGGCTGGGGAAGTCCTTGCTGAGAAAGGAAATTTTTAGTAGAGACTTGGAGGAGGCAAGGGAGTGAGCTGGCAGTTAGCTGGGGCAAGAGCATTCTAGGCAGTGGGAAGAGAAAGCGTAAAGTTCCGGAGATGGAGAGCTCGCCTGGGCAGTTTGATGAACAGGGGAAAGGCCAGTTTGATGAACAGTGTGGCTGGAATGGAGTGAGGATGGGAGCATCACAGGGGTTAAAGTCAGGGAGGTTAAAAGGAGCAATATCTTGCCACAATTTGTGGGTGGTAGTATGGACTTTGGTTTGCACCCAGCATGATACAGGAAGTCACTGGAGGGTTTTAATGGAGAAGTGACAGGATCTGATTTATGTTTGAACAGGATCTTTTGGAAAGCTGCACTAATAGTATCCTGAACAGGGTGAGAGCAGGATGTGGGAGCAGCAAAACCACTTAGGGCACTGCAAGCCGCACACGGTGGCTCACACCTGTAATCCCAGCACTTTGGGAGGCCGAGGTGGGTGGATCACTTGAGGTCAGGAGTTCAAGAGCAGGCTGGGCAACATGGCAAAACCCTGTCTCTACTGAAAATACAAAAATTAGCCGTGAGTGGTGGTGCGCACCTGTAATCCCAGTTACTGGGGAGGCTGAGGCAGGAGAATTGCTTGAACCCGGACAGCAGAGGTTGCAGTGAGCCGAGATCACTCCAGTGCACTCCAGTCTGGGCAACAGAAGGAGACTACATATCAAAAATAAATAAATAAATAACTTAAATAAATAAAGAGAAAAAAATAGGGCACTGCAGTAGGCTAGGAGAGACAGAATGGTGGCTTGGACAGGTAGTGGTAGGGAGTGGCAAGCAGTGATTCCAGAATATTCTGAAGACAGAGCTCACAGGATCTGTTGATAGACCAGATGTGGAGCATGATAAAATAGAAAAAAAGATATACCCATGTTTCCAGCCTAAATAAATGGAAGAACAGAGTTGCTGTTAGTAAATATGGGAAACCCATAGGAAGAATTGGCTCAGGGCAGAATATCAGAAGTTCTTGGCCATTGAAAGGTGGAGACGCCCATTGGACCTCCATGTGCAGCTTTCAAGCAGACTTTGGAGATAAGGGTCTATAGTTCAGAGGAGAGGTTCTGGCTAGAGGTACAAACCTGGAGTCATGCTTTTAGTGCTGGGACTGGTCAGGTTGGATTTTGTTTCATATGGTGAATATTTAAAAAATGCAATCTTTAAAAATTTATAGTATGTGACCCTTTAAAGATGTAAGTCAGATTATGTGATTTTTCTACTTTGAACCTTCAAGTTATTTCCCTTTTCATTCAGTTTGAAAAGCAAAGTCTGAAGATAGTTTGGTAGCGTCTATCAAAGTAAAACCTAGATGGCCAGGCGTGGTGGCTCACACCTGTAATCCCAGCACTGTGGGAGGCCGAGATGGGCAGATCATTTGAGGTCAGGAGTTTGAGGCCAGCCTGGCCAAAATGGCAAAATCTCATCTCTACTAAAAATACAAAAATTAGCCAGGCATAATGGTGGGTGCCTGTAATTCCAGCTACTCAGGAGGCTGAGGTAGTGTTCTTTCTTTCTTTTTAAGATGGAGTTTTGCTCTTTTGCCCAGGCTGGAGTGAAGTAGCATGATCTCGGCTCACTGCAACCTCCATCCCCTGGGTTTAAACGATTCACCTGCCTCAGCCTCCAAGTAGCTGGGATTGTAGGCGCCTGCCACCACGCCTGGCTAATGTTTGCATTTTTAATGGAGATGGGGTTTCACCACGTTGGCCAGGCTGGTCTCAAACTCCTGACCTCAGGTGACCCGCCCGCCTCGGCCCTCCAAGGTTCAAGGATTGCAGGTGTGAGCCACCGCGCCCGGCCACGGTTGCTAGTAGTGTTTTCTTTTTCTTTTTTTTTTTTTTCACTCTCAGCTCACTGCAACCTCTGCCTCCCAGGTTCAAGTGATTCTCCCGCGTCAGCCTCATGAGTAGCTGGGGTTACAGGTGCACGCCACCATGCCCAGCCAATTTTTGTAATTTTATTAGTGACGAGGTTTCACCACGTTGGCCAGTCTGTCTCAAACTTCTGACCTCAGGTGATCCACCTGCCTTGGCCTCCCAAAGTGCTAGGATTACAGGGGTGAGCCCCTGCACCCAGCCAGCTGCTGTTAGTGTTCCATAACTTGGTTTGGATGATGGTTTAAATGGGGGGTTGGTGAAAATTCAGGCCGGGTGCAGTGGCTCACCCCTGTAATCCCAGCACTTTGGGAGGCCAAGGCAGGAGGAGTGCTTGAGCCCAGGAGTTTGAGACCAGTCCGGCATCATGGTAAAACACTGTCTCTACAAAAAACACAAAAACTAGCCAGGTGCAGTGGTTTGTGCCTGTAGTCTCAGGTACTCAGGAAGCTGAGGTGGGAGGATCACTTGAGCCCTGGAGGCAGAGGCTGCAGTGAGCCGAGATCCCACCACTGCATTCCAGCCTGGGTGACAAGAGTAAAACCCTGTCTCAAAAAAAAAAAAAAAAAAAAAAAATTTCACTAAGTTGTACACTTAACAATTTGTTTACTTTTCTCTACGTGTGCTATAGTCCATGAAAAACTTACACAAAGTCCTTCTCTAACAGGCCCCACATGATAATACCACTCCCTCTCCCTAACCATATTTCTGGTTGAATTACAAATTTGTTCACTCCATTCTGTATTTTTAAATTTAGTTTTATTTATTTAAGGTAGAGTCTCGCTCTGTTGCTCAGGCTGAAGTGCAGTGGCACAATCTTGGCTGACTGCAACCTCTGCCTCCCAGGTTCAAGCGATTCTCACACCTCAGCCTCCCAAGTGGCTGTGGCCACATGTGCGTGCCACCATGTGTGGCTCATTTGTTCACTCCATTCTTGCGACCCTTTTCTCATTGCTGTTCTCCAACAGAACTCTGTTGGCTGTTTCCTCCTCTAGGATCTTGCATTTATAGCTCCATCGTCTCCCAGGTATCCACATAGACTACTCCCTTGCCTAATTCAAGTCTCAGTTTAAACTTAGCCTTATCAGAGAAGTCTCCCCAACTAATCTATGTGAAATAATGTCCTCTGCCACTCTTGTTCCCTTACCCTCCTTTATTTTTCTTTTCTAGAAAATTTAAAAACAATAGAATTTATTGTGCCTGGTTCTAGAGGCTGGAAAGTCCAAAATCAAAGCATCAGAGGATTTGGTACCTGGGGAGGGCTTGTTCTCTACTTCATAGAGGGTGCTTTTTGCTGCATACTCACATGGCTGAAGGACCTTTCTTTATTTTTCCTAAGCCTTTATCATCACTTTGCATGTTATGGGTTTATTTGTTCATGTATTTATTGTCTATTTGTCTCACTAGAATCTAAGCTCCATGAGAATAGATACTTTGTTTTTGTTCACTGTTTTATCCCAGTGGCCTGGCACATGGTAGATGTTTAAAAATATTTCCTGGATGAATGAAATGAAATGTGAAGCAGCAGGCCGGGCGCAGTGGCTCATGCCTGTAATCCCAGCACTTTGGGAGGCTGAGGCGGGTGGATTACTTGAGGTCAGGTGTTCAAGATTAGCCTGGCCAACATGGTGAAACCCTGTCTCTACTAAAAATACAAAAATTAGCCGAGTGCAGTGGAACACACCTGTAGTCCCAACTACACGGGAGGCTGAGGCAGGAAAATCGCTTGAACCCAGGAGATGGAAACTGCAGTGAGCCAAGATTGTGCCACTTGCACTCCAGCCTGGGCGACAGAGGGAGACTCCATCTCAAAAAAAAAAAAAAAGAAAGAAAAGAAATATGAAGCAGTAAATATGACAGAGATACAGAGATGGTTCCTTCTCTCACAAAGAAAAGTATGCTTAGGTCTTTAAGAGAAGTATAAATAGTCTAGGTAACTCTGAGGTGGGGATCATATTCCTTTGTATTTTCATAGGGTCTGGGACAGGTTCTGACTTATAGAGTGGATTTTCTTTCCTTTTTTTGGAGATAGAGTCTCAGTCTGTCACCTAGGCTGGAGTGCAGTGGTACAATCTCGGCTCATTGCAACCTCTGCTTCCTGGGTTCAAGCAATTCTCGTGCCTCAGCCTCCTGACCAGCTGGGACTACAGGCATGCGCCACCACACCCAGTGAATCTTTTGTATTTTAGTAGAGATGGGGTTTCATCATGTTGCCCAGGCTGTTCTTGAACTCATGAGTTCAGGCAATCCTACTGCCTTGGCCTCCCAAAGTGCTAGGATTATAGGCATGAGCCACTGTGCCCAGCCTAAAATGGATTTTCTTCCCTTTTCTTTTCTTTTTTTTTTTTTTTTTGAGACAGAGTCTTGCTTTGTCACCCAGGCTGGAGCACAGTGGCATGATCTCAGCTCACTGCAACCTCTGCCTCCTGGGTTTAAGCGATTCTCCTGCCTCGGCCTCCTGAGTAGCTGGGATTACGGGGCCCCACCACCACACCAGCTGATTTTTCATATTTTTAGCACAGACGGGGTTTCACCATGTTGGCCAGGCTGTTCTCAAACTCCTGACCTTAGAAGATCACCCACCTCGGCCTCCCAAAGTGTTGGGATTACAGGCATGAGCCACTGTGCCTGGCCTAGAGTGGATTTTAAATAAATGATTATTGTGGTCTTCAAAGCTACATTTCTGGGCTTAGAAATTCATTCTCTCAAACAAAAGATTAAAAACAATCAATTGAATGAATATTTGTAGCCCCATCTGGTTTCTCAGCCGTAGAAAAGAGACTGGATCCAAGCCCACTAGGTCATGGGGTGTGTGTGTGTGTGTGTGTGTGTGTGTGTGTGTGTGTGTGTGTGTGTGTGTGTGTGTGTGTCCCTTCTGAGCAGATGCTTCCGCCAACACCATCAATTGATTGGAGTTAACTAAATTTTTACCACGTTCCTACATCTTGGCAAGACTGTTATAATCTAAGCAGCACCTCTAGGCCATTGGGTCTCCCAGTGTGTGGAAGCTGGATTTGTCTTGATGAGTAGGAGCAAGACAGGGCAACAAGGGACACTAGGTGAGAGTTTAAGACAGGGCTCCAGATCTGGGAAGGAACAAGGTTACTGAATGAAGGGACCAAGGAGGACATGTCACTAGCTCTAGGGGAGGTAGCTGCCCAGGAAGCATAGGGGCTGGTGTCTTGACTGTCATATGCACTCATGCCTTCGCAGTTGGCCATCCCTGCTCTGTTTTTACAGGGATGAGCATTTGGCCAAAGTCTGCATTAGGCTGCACCTGCAGCTGCCTAGCTATACACCTGAGTGCTGGTCCTCTGTGAGCATGAGAGGAACAGAGGGTTTAAAGGGTTACTTGGGCCGGGTGAGGTAGCTCATGCCTATAATCCCAGCACTTTGGGAGGCCAAGGCGGGTGGATCACCTGAGATCCAGGAGTTCAAAACCAGCCTGGCTAACACAGTGAAACCCCGCCTCTACTAAAAATACAAAAAATTAGCCAGGCATGATGGCGGGCGCCTATAATCCCTGCTACTCAGGAGGCTAAGGCAGGAGAATTGCTTGAACCGGCGAGATGGAGGTTGCAGTGAGCTGGGATTGCGCCATTGCACTGCAGCCTAGGCAACAAGAGAAGTACTCCATCTCAAAAAAAAAGAAAAAAGGGTTACTTGACTGGTAATAACCCTCCTCTTGTCAAGTCTTTTATCCCACCAGCTCATATACCTTTTCTCAAACAGCAATTAACTCTCCCCGCGGCTCCAAGTGGAAGCCAGAGATGTTAAACGCAGCGTCCCTTGTTCAGTTGGGAGAAAAGAGGCGTGAGCATTTCTCGGTGTCTTGGCCCAAGGGCACACACCATGAGTCAGTGATGTCTCCCCGAAGGGAAGTCTGGAGTCCCATCCACAGGTGACATGTTTTACTTTATTCACGCCCCACCCAGGCCTTTTGGTTGCTTCCTTCACAGCTCTGTGCTGTCTGTTACCACTCTATCATCAGCTTGCTCTTTCCCAAAAACATGCTGGGATTTTCCAACCATGAAATCTTCTCTTCCTCTTTTATTCTTTTTTGGACTTGTGAATTTGTAATCTTTTTATTTATTTCTTTTTTTCAGGGGTGGACGGAGTCTCGCTCTGTTGCCCAGGCTGGAGTACAGTGGAGCGATCTCGGCTCACTACAACCTCCGCCTCCCAGATTCAAGCGATTCTCCTGCCTCAGCCTCCCGAGTAGCTGGGACTACAGGCGCACACCACCACACCAGGCTAATTTTTGTATTTTTAGTAGACACAGGGTTTCACCATATTGGCCAGGCTGGTCTCAAACTCCTGACCTCGTGATTCACCTGCCTCAGCCTCCCAAAGTGCTGGGATTACAGGCATGAGCCACTGCACCTGGCCATCTTTTTATTTCTTTATCATCATTTTCATGAAGTCTCTTGAGGCAAAGGAGAAAAACACAAATGGACAAAATGCCATTATTAAAAAGTGAAAATAGGCTGGGCGCGGTGGCTCATGCCTGTAATTCCAGTACTTTGGGAAGCCAAGGTGCGCGGATCACGAGGTCAGGAGATCGAGACCATCCTGGCTAACACAGCAAAAACCTGGCTCTACTAAAAGTACAAAAAATTAGTCAGGTGTGGTGGCGCGCACCTATAGTCCCAGCTACTTGGGAGGCTGAGGCAACAGAATCGCTTGAACCTGGGAAGTGGAGGTTGCAGTGAGCCGAGATCATGCCACTGCATTCTAGCCTGGACAACAGAGCAAGACTCCATCTCAAAAAAAAAAAAAAAGTGAAAATTTGAAAATTATGCTGATATCATCACTTTACAAAAGATTTGAAGAGAAAAAGGTGGGGGAAAATCTCTCATCTCATATCCCAATAACATCGCTATCATCCTTCTGGTATTTTGCTCATGTGATTCTTTTCTGTGCATTTTTTCACAATGTGGTCATATTCTTGGTTTGCATAATGTTCATATTCTTTCTTTTTCACTTGACATTTTCATCAGAAGTATTTCCCTCATGTTTTAACATAATCTTTATAATATTTGCTTTAAAAATTGCATAGTAGTCCATCAGGGAGATGTAAAAGAATATACTTCAACCAAAATTCTATGGTTGGGCTCTGTTATCAAATATTTAAGGTATTCCTGATATGGATTGATAAATGTAGTGGAGAAAGGGAGTGAAATAGGGTGCCTACGCCCAGGACGTTTTGTTCATTTTTTGAAAGAAGCTATCATTTGAATATTGCCAGTGGGATTTAATGTACGATAAGCGTGGTATAAATCAATGGAACTGATAGGTAATTAAAAAACAGTGTGGAGACAACTGAGTGGCCATCTGGGGGGAAAACTGGATACATATATTTCACTGGGACAAATTCCAAATGTACCCAATATTTAGATGTCAAAAAAAGAAAAAGAAAAACTGTGAAAATACTTGAAAAATTCATTGGAGAGTTTTTTTCATTATCTCATAAATGAAAATTTTGTTCAACTATAAAACTAAGTTCAGAATCCATAAAATAAAAAATGGATAAATATGATTATATAAAAATCTATTTTCTTCATGGCAGTAACCACTATAAGTCAAAAGACAAACTGGGAACAGTATTTTCTTTTTTTTTTTTTAAGACAGAGTTTAGCTCTTGTTGCTTAGGCTGGAGTGCAATGGCACCATCTCGGCTCACTGCAACCCCCCACCTCCCGGGTTCAAGCGATTCTCCTGCCTCAGCCTCCTGAATAGCTAGGATTATAGGTGCGTGCCACCACGCCCAGCTAATTTTTGTATTTTTAGTAGAGATGGGGTTTCACCATGTTGGCCAGGCTGGTCTCGAACTCCTGACCTCAAGTGATCTTCCGGACTCGGCCTCCCAAAGTGCTGGGATTACAGGCATGAGCCACCGCACCCGTCCTGGGAACAGTATTTTCAATTCTGAATACAGAAAGGACTAATTTCCCTAATATAGAAAGAATTCTTACAAATTGATATGGAAACAAGCCAATAATGTAATGGAAAAATGGGCAAATACTAGGTATAGACAATTCACAGAAAAAGAAACAAACTAAGCTATGATACAGCGTTTACCCTCTTTCATAGAAAGAGAAATTCACATTAAAATGACGGAAAAGTACCAGTCTTTAGATCTCAGATTGGCAAATTTCAAAAAGGTGGCCGGGTGCAGTGACTCACACCTGCAATCCCAGCACTTTGGGGGGCCAAGGTGGGTGGATACTTGAGCTCAGGAGTTCAAGACCAGCCTGGGAAACATAGTAAGACCTTTGTCTGTACAAAAAAAAAAAAAAAAATTAGTGGGGCATGGTAGCATGCCTGTAGTTCCAGCCACTTGGGAGGCTGAGGTGGGAGGATTGCTTGAGCCCAGGAGTTTGAGGCTGCAGTGAGCTATGATCACACCACTGCACTCTAGCCTGGGCAACAGAGTAAGACCCTGTCTCAAAACAAACAAACAAACAAACAAAACATCAAAAAGGCAGTTTACCTTGGTGGTTATTAGCCTGAACTCTGGCATAGAGAATGTGAGTCTGAATCCCAGCTCCACCTGCTATGAGTTAGGTGAGTTACTAAATCTCTATGGAGACCAAATTAACTGGTGTTATCTACGCAAATTCAAAGTATACTACAGATACATTTAATTCATTTTGTCATGCGCAGCGATGCCTATTAAGGGTATTTGTTGCATTGTTGATTGGTTAGCAAAAGACTGGAAACAACCTACTAAGGGATTGGTTAAGCAAGTTATGATGCATCCAAACAATTTGCAGAAGCTGATTGTGCACAGAAATGGAATAAGAAAGCAACATGCAAAAAAGGGTTTCCATGCAGTAATACTGGCTAGTTGCTAAAATTGTCTCTAAGCAGGAAACTGAGACAGGATTGAGAGGATGTCTTTTCACTGTTACTCCTTTGCATTTTTTTGATTATTCAGTGAAATATATTGCCTATGCATAAAAAAGCAAATCATATTTATGTTTTGCAAATTCAAAACAGAGACTGCCAACGGTGGTACTGATCTTTGAGAAGATGCCCTTGAGTGGTTCTTTGTGGTTAGGTAGACGCAAGGTAAGGGTTACCCCATGTTGTGGAGAAGGGTGAGGCTACACCACCCATTGTCCTTGGAGCATACCACACAAAAGTTGTTGGGGAGGGGTTGGGAAAATCTGCCCTTATGAGGCTTAATGGTATTAGAGTCTCTCTGGTAGACTGAGCTGATCCTCACTGAGGTCATCTGAAGGACATAGGGGCCTGGAGGGGAGACTCATCAGGGTGCACCTGGGAGGGACTGAGGCTGCAACTCCTGGGACTTGCCATTGTGTGGAAATGAGCAGGGGTGCCGTCCTGTGCCCAAGTCACTGACAGCCTCTTCTCAACTGTGACCCTGTGGGAGAGCAACCCAGCAACACCCACTAGTCAGGCCCCTTTGGAGATGGACCCATTTTCTCTTTGGAGAAGCCTCTTGGGATAAAAGGAAGATGTCCCCTGAGTCATATTTCAGTTATTAAGGAGATGGGCCCTGATTTTTGTACCTTTTACTGGAGAAGAAGGAAAAAACAGTGATGCTTAAATAATATTGTGCTTAGAAACTTCCTACCTAGTACCTTCTACATGTGTGTTATTTATTTGAGTCAGGTTCTGAGAAATGGGATAGTGGAACTTAAAAATATAGACATTTTAGGCTGGGCGCAGTGGCTCATGCCGGTCATCCCAGCACTTTGGGAGGCTGAGGTGGGTGGATCATGAGGTCAAGAGATGGAGACCATCCTGGCCAACATGGTGAAAAATTAGCTGTGTGTGGTGGCACATGCCTATAGTCCCAGCTACTCGGGAGGCTGCGGCAGGAGAATTGCTTAAACCCAGGAGGCGGAGGTTGCAGTGAGCCAAGATGGTGCCATTGCACTCCAGCCTGGCGACAGAGCAAGACTCCATCTCAAAAAAAAAAAAATTAAAAAAATTTTAAGAAATTTTATGTGTGACTTTTCCAAAGAGTTGCATAACATTAATATATTTTCAGAAATGTAAAAGATGATGAGTTCTTCCATATGAAAACTTGTACATGAGGCCAGATGCGGTGACTCACATCTGTAATCCCAGCACTTTGGGAGGCTGAGGCAAGTGTATCACTTGAGGTCAGGAATTCAAGACCAGCCTGGCCAACTTGGTGAAACCCTGTCTCTACTAAAAAGACAAAAATTAGCCAGGCATGGTCACAGACCCCTGTAATCCCAGCTACTCGGGAGGCTGAGGTTGGAGAATCACTTGAGATGGCATCACTGCACACCAGCCTGGATGACAAAGTGAGATCATGTCTCAAAAATGTTTTTATCTACATAAGCAGAATAGGCACAAAAAATTATCTAAAATCTTTTTTATTAAATTAAATTAATTTTTTTTTTTTTTTTTTTTAAAGACAGAGTCTTTCTCTTGTTGACCAGGCTGGAGTACAATGATGTGACCTCAGCACACTGCAACCTCTGCTTTCCCAGGTTCAAGCAGTTCTCCTGCCTCAGCTTCCCTAGTAGCTGGGATTGCAGGTACCTGCCACCATGTCGGCTAATTTTTGTACTTTTAGTAGAGGTGGGGTTTCACAATGTTGGCCAGGTTGGTCTTGAACTCTGGACCTCAAGTGATCTGCCTGCCTCAGCCTCCCAAAGTGCTGGGATTACAGGTGTGAGCCACCACGCCTGGCCCTGGGCATCTTTTTAAACTGTAGGCACTGATTCAGTAGGTCTGAGCTGGGGGCTAAGACCTAGCACTTGTCTAATGGGCTTCCTCTGACGCCAGGCTGCAATTCTGCACCATACTCTGAGGAGCAGGTTCAAGACCAATGTATCTTCTGCCATTTCAAACTACTCAAAAATCCTTTCTCCTACCTCAAGGTCTGTCTCAGTGTAATTCCAATTACAGCCCGACCACACTGGTCCTGGCTACTTCCTATAGAACCACATGGAACAAATTTAATTGACTGGAACTTGATAGCCTACCAGGTATGTTAAGGCAGCTAGCTGTTAGGGTTCCCCGAGTTTTCTTTTCTTTTTCTTTCTTTTTTTTGACAGTGTCTCGCTCTGTCACCCAGGCAGGAGTGCAGTGGCACAATTTTGGCTCCCAGGTTCAAGCGATTCTCATGCCTCAGTCTCCCCAGTAACTGGGATTACAGGTGCGCGCCACCACGGCTGGCTAATTTTTGTATTTTTTTAGTAGAGATGGGGTTTTGCATGTTGGCCAGGGTGGTCTCAAACTCCCAACCTCAAGTGATCTGCCCACCAAAGCCTCCCAAAGTGCTGGGATTACAAGCGTGAGCCACCGCTCCCCGCCCCCTGAGTTTTCTTTCTCAGCTTCTCCAAACATTCCTTGTGGTGCATGACTCGAAGTCCCTAAACGCTTTGATTCCTCTCCTCCTTGTCCCATTTACAGTAAAGCACCCAGAACTGAAAGTATTACTTGTGGCGTGGGCTGCTGGGCTGCTGGCAGCAAGTCACCATCATGTCCTTCATCCTCAGTGCAATTCTTTGGCCAAGAGCGCATGTCACTAGAATGACTCATACTGAGCCCATTGTCAACTAAAAGCCTGAAGTCGTTTCCACAGAGGCTGTTCTTGACTCAGACCTCCCTCAACTTCTACTTCAGCAACTGATTCTTTGGATCCAAGTAACCCTAGGAAACTCTGTTAAACTCCAGTTTTCTCACTTGAATTTGGCCTGGGGTTGTTCCTGATGACATCGGAGAGAGGTGCTCTGACCACAGGAAGGGGGCAGTGTTGAGTTAAGGAACCCCTCTACCATTAGGACCAGTATGAAGGTGTCATTGCTACTTGCAAATCACATCTTTATCTGCTTCATTTAGGGATCCTGCTATTGATAATTAGACATCTTTTTTGTTTGTTTGTTTGTTTGTTGTTTTGTTTTATTTTTTGAGATGGAGTCTTGCTCTGTTGCCCAGGCTGGAGTGCAGTGGCACAGTCTCGGCTCACTGCAACCTCCGCCCCTAGGGTTCAAGCAATTCTCCTGTCTCAGCCTCCCGAGTAGCTGGGATTACAGGCACCCACCACCACACCCAGCTAATTTTTGTATTTTCAGTAGAGACGGGATTTCACCTTCTTGGCCAGGCTGGTCTTGAACTCCTGATATCATGATCTACCCACCTCAGCCTCCCAAAGTGCTGGGATTACAGGCATGAGCCACCATGCCCAGCCAACAATTAGACATCTTAAAAAGAAAGACTCTCTAGCAGTTGATGATAACGCAGAAGTTTTTAGTCTTAGTTTATTGAAGTGACCCTTCTAACTCTGTAATCACTTATCTTCCTCTTCCCATTCATCTAATATGGGGTGATATAATATGTGATATTATCAATATAATTCTAATATATGCTTTTTATGGAAAATTCAGAAAACATCAAAGCTAAATGTGAAAATTTGCCAGGGAAGGTGGCTCACCCCTGTAATTCCAGCACTTTGGGAGGCCAAGGCAGGCAGATCACTTGAGGCCAGGAGTTTGAGACCAGCCTGGCCAACATGGCAAAATCCCATCTCTACTAAAAATACAAAACTTAGCCTGGCGTGGTGGTGCACACCTGTGGTCCCAGCTACTTGGAAGGCTGAGTCAAGAGAATCACTTGAACCCAGGAGGCGGAGGTTGCAATGAACCAAGATTATGCCATTGCACTCCAGCCTGGTCGACAGGGCGAGACTCTGTCTCAAAAAACAAACAAACAAACAAACAACAACAACAACAAAAAAAAGAAAGTTGAAAAGGAAAATCTCATATGATGCTATCATCTAGTGGTAACCACTGTTGACATTTGGTACATTTCTTTTATTTATTTTATATTTGCATATTTTATCTTGCTAAAACTCAGTATCTTACCTGTTTTAACAATAGATGTTCATTATAGAAAAAAGTGGAAAATGCAAATATGCCAACGAAGAAATAGAAATCCCCATGGTCCCATTATCTAGAAACAACCTCTAATTAAGTTTTGATGTGTTTCCTTTAAGATGTTTAAATCAGCTGGGTGCAGTGGCTCACGCCTGTAATCCCAGCACTTCGGGAGGCCAAGGCAGGTGGATCACCTGAGGTCAGGAGACCAGTCTGACCAATATGGTGAAATCCTGTCTCTACTAAAAATACAAAAATTAGGGCATGGTGGTGGGCGCTTGTAATCCCAGTTACTTAGGAGAGCCTGAGGCAGGAGAATCGCTTGAACCTGGGAGACAGAGGTTGCAGGGAGCCAAGATCACACCACTGTACTCTAGCCTGGGCGACAGAGTGAGACTCCGTCTCCAAAAAAAGAGTTTAAATCTGCATATATAGTATATTTTTCTGTTAAGAGATGAATTTATACAGTAATACTATATCATGAAGGTTTTTTTCCACTTAACAGCATGTTGGAAGCATGTTTTAGAGAACGTTTAGTGAACTGACTCTATATGTTTTTACATTGTGAAGATTTACTCTATAAGACTATTATTTCGCCTCTATTTAGAGAAAGTTGCTTGTTTTGGCAATCTCTCTTTTGTTATAAGTATTCACATGAGCCAAGTTCCACTTTCAGAAATGCTATGGGCCAAGCTTCCTGCTGTTCATGAATTCATACATAAAGACCATAAATTTCAGCCGGGGGCAATGGCTCATGCCAATAATAGCTACTCAGGAGGCTGAGGAAGGAGGATCATTTGAGGCTAGGAATTAGAGACCAGCCTGGGTAGCACAGCTAGATTCCCTCCGTCTTCTCTTCTAAAAATAAATAAATAAATAAATAAATAACTGTGGTGGCATGTGCCTGTAATCCTAGCTACTAGGAAGCGTGAGGCAGGGAGGATGGCTTGAACCCAGGAGATCGAGGCTGCAGTGACCTATAATTATGTAATTGCACCTCAGCCTTGGCAATAGAGCAAGGCCCCACTCTCTATTTTTTTTAAATGCTGTAAATTTCTGATTGAGTTCATAAGATGAAATACAACTTGCTTGTGTCCACTGCCTTTTCTTAGAAATTAACTCCAAAGGCCAGGCGCGGTGGCTCATGCCTGTAATCCCAGCACTTTGGGAGGCTGAGGTGGGTGGATCACCTGAGGTCAGGAGTTCGAGACCAGCCTGGCCAACATGGTAAAACCCCATCTCTACTAAAAATACAAAAATTAGCCTGGCATGGTAGTGCGTGCCTGTAATCACAGCTACTCAGGAGGCTGAGGCAGGAGAATTGCTTGAACCTGGGAGGCAGAGGTTTCAGCGAGCCAAGATGGTGACACTTCATTCCAGCCTGGGCGACTAAGCTAAACTCCGAATAAAAAAAAAAAAAAAAAAAAAAGAAATTAACTCCAAAGTGTTTTAAATGCCTACATACAGTATTTAAACTGTGTTTTATTTTGTTTTGATTTTTTGAGACAGGGTCGTACTCCTGGTGGCGCAATCTCAGCTTACTGCAGGCTCCACTTCCTGAGCTCTGGTGATCTCCCACCTCTGCCTCCTGGAGTAGCTGGGACCACAGGTATGCACCACCACACTCGGCTAATTTTTTGTATTTTTTGTAGAGATGGGATTTCGCCATGTTGCCTCGGCCTCCCAAAGTGCTAGCATTATAGGCGTGAGTCACCACACCCAGTCTTTAAACTGTTAGTGATAGCAGTGAATGAGTTCAAATGAATTCAGAAAAAAGACATGTAGATTAGACCACAGTGTTTTTGTTTTTGTTTTGAGACGGAGTCTCACTCTGTCGCCCAGGCTGGAGTGCAGTGACCGCAATCTCAGCTTACTGCAACCTCTGCCTCCCGGGCTCAAGCAAGTCTCTGCCTCAGCCTCCTGAGTAGCTGGAATTACAGGCGCCCACCACCATGCCTGGCTAATTTTTGTATTTTTAGTAAAGATGGGGTTTCACCATCTTGGCCAGGCTGGTCTCGAGCTCCTGACCTCATGATCTGTCTGCCTCGGCCTCCCAAAGTGCTGAGATCACAAGAGTGAGCCACCGCGTCCCGCCAGTGCTATATTTTGTACTATCCTGGTACTTTCTTTACTTACAAGATGCTAATCTTTTAAGTAATTATGGAATCTTATAAATAATTGTAAGATTATAATCTTACAAGATTATAATCTTGTAAGTAATTATGGAATCTTGTAAGTAATTTTAAGATTACAATCTTACGAGATTATAATCTTGTAAGTAAAGAAATGCTTATACTGAGGGGAAACCCCCTGGCCCCTATAAAGATATCACAAGTCATTCTGGAGAAGATCTTTAAAGATAGCACCTTGAAAATTAAGAACATTCTATTCGTTTCAAGTTTGATGGGGTTTGGTACAAATATTTACTTTACCAGGATAGTAGAAAATATGGCGCTGGCCAGAAGCGGTGGCTCACGCCTGTGATCTCAGCACTTTGGGAAGCTGAGGCGGGTGGATCACCTGAGGTCAAGAGTTCAAGACCAGCCTGGGCAACATGACGAAACGCCCTCTCTACTAAAAATACAAAAATTAGCCAGGCGTGGTGGCGTGGGCCTGTAATCCTAGCTACTCAGGAGGCTGAGGCATGAGAATCACTTGAACCACGAGGCAGAGGTTGCAGTGAGCCGAGATCGTGTCACTGCACTCCAGCCTGGGCGACAGAGTAAGTCTCCACCTCAAAACAAAACAAAACACACACACATATATATGTATGTATATATTATATATGTATATGTTTGTATATATATGCTTTGGTCTCTTGATTGCCATATGGAATGTGTTTTTTGGTTTTGGGGCAGGCACAAATAGACTTGTTGGAATCTTGTCTTAGGGTTTAAATATTTGGCTTTCAGATGCCCTCTTTGTGCAGCCCTATCCCAGTCTCAATCCATTGACCATGGTGCTGCTTTCTACCTCTCTGTACTGGATCCATGTCCTATCTCTTAGCCTCATCTTCTAGCTCTGGTTAAGAGTACTTGTCCCGGCCGGGTGCGGTGGCTCAAGCCTGTAATCCCAGCACTTTGGGAGGCCGAGATGGGCGGATCACGAGGTCAGGAGATTGAGACCGTCCTGGCTAACACGGTGAAACCCCATCTCTACTAAGAAATACAAAAAACTAGCCAGGCGAGGTGGCGGGCGCCTATAGTCCCAGCTACTCTGGAGGCTGAGGCCAGAGAATGGCGTGAACCCGGGAGGCGGAGCTTGCAGTGAGCTGAGATCCGGCCACTGCACTCCAGCCTGGGCTACAGAGTGAGACTCCGTCTCAAAAAAAAAAAAAAAAAAAAAAAAAGAGTACTTCTCCCTTAGGAGCCTAGGTGATGTTGGCTGGAAACAGACCAACCTATTGAATACCTCCCTGAACTGCAAACATGGGAACAGGGCATTTAACGTTGTTGCATCTGTCTTTCTGTGGAATGAGAAAATAAAATTCCTTTTTAGTTCAGTCCTCATTCAAAAAGTAATTTTTGCTAGATCCAAACAAGGCCTCAAGAGGCCTTAAGCACTTCTTTTTTTTCACTTTTGAGGTGGAGTCTGGCTCTGTCGCCCAGGCTGGAGTGCAGTGGCATGATCTCGGCTCACTGCAACCTCCGCCTCCCGGGTTCAAGTGATTCTCCTGCCTCAGCCTTCTGAGTAGCTGAGATTACAGGCCCACACCACCATGCCTGGCTATTTTTTGTATTTTTAGTAGAGATGGGGTTTCACCATGTTGGTCAGGCTGGTCTCAAACATCTGACCTCAGATGATCCTCCCGCCTCGGCCTCCCAATGTGTTGGGATTACAGGTGTGAACCACCATGTCTGGCCGCCTTCGTTATTTCCCTCCACTCTTGGCACTCTGTCCAGCCTCCACACACACAAGCCCAGCCTAACCTGCTAGAGGGTGAGGGACCATGTGGAACCAGCCCATGTGTCCACCAGGGGCTACCTTAGACCAGCCAGTCCCCAGCTGACCAAAGATGCATGAGTGAGTCCAGCTGAGACCAGAAGCCCAGCCCAAATTGCTGACCCATATAATTGTGAGCTAAATAAATTACTGTGCTTTTACTTGCTCCATTATGGGGTTGCTTGTTCTAGGGAGGCTTGGTGACATCACAGGGTTTTTGTTTGTTTGTTTGCTTTTATTTTTATTTGTTTGAGACAGGGTTTCACCCTGTCACTCAGGCTGGAGTGCAGTGGTGATTATAGCTCACTGCAGACTTGGCCTCCTTGGCTCAAGCAATCCTCCTGCTTCAGCCTCCTGAGTAGCTGGGATTACAGATGCAGATCACTATATCTGGCTAATTTTTAATAGAGACGAGGTGTCACTATGTTGCCCGGGCTGGTCTCTAACTTTTGAGCTCAAGCCATCCTTGCGCCTTGGCCTGCAGAAGTGCTGGTATTACAGGCGTCAGCCACTGTGCCCAGCTTATCTGTTTTTAGAGATGGGGTTTGGCTCTGCTGCCCAAGCTAGAGTGTAGTGGTGTGATCATAGCTCACTGCAGGCTCAAACTCCTGGGCTCATGTGATCCTCCCTCCTCAGCCTCCTGAGTAGCTAGGACTACAGGTGCAAGCCACCGTGTCCAGCAACATCACAGGTTTTATAAGTGGCTCAAGTTTAGCTGAGTTTGAGCAAGCTTTGGAGCTATTCTTTTCTTTCCAGACCTCAGCTTTCCCACCATAGTACTTTAGTGCATTGGTTGAGGGAGTGGGTGCTGTAGTCACAGACCTGGGCCTGCCTGAATCTAGTCTCTTCCATTTAGTAGCTTTCACTTTCCCCTCTCTGACTTATTTTCTTATCTCTAAAACATGGAAACTAGTATCACCTGGTCATGGTACTTGTGTTATGGTCATATCACTTGGTTGCTTATTCAATATCCATTTCTGACCCCCATATTTTCTTCCTACCAGAGCCCTGATTTTCTTCAGATATTCATACAGCCTCTACGGGCACACCCTTCCATCACCCACATCCTCTACATAGCCAAGATCAGTAGAGGATTCCTGATTACTCAACTAATCTTGGAAATTCCATTCCCCTTTCTAATAATTGAGAGTGAGCCCATGATCAAATTCTGACCATTAAGACATGAAAGGAGGGCGGGTGTGGTGCCTCATGCCTGTAATCCCAGCACTTTGGGAAACCGAGGTGGGAGGATCATTTGAGCCCAAAAGTTCAAGACCAGCCTGGTCAACATAGTGAAACCCTGTCTCTAAAAACAATTTTTAAAAATTAGCTGAGTACGGTGGCACATGCCTGTAGTTCCAGCTACTTGGGAGGCTGAGGAAAGAGGATCTCTTGAGCCCAGGAGATCAGGGCTGCAGTGAGCTATGATTATACCACTGCACTCCAGCCTGGGTGACAGAGTGAGACCCTGTCTCAAAAAATAAAAAACTGAAAGGAAACATCGTGGTATGGAGGAGCTTCTGGGAATGATCTCTTCATCTTAAAAAGACAGAGGAATAGATGATCTGTTTCTTCTGAAGACTGTTTGGTCTGGATGTGTGACTTGGAATTGTAGTCACCATTTTGTGGTCATGAGGGGAGTGAATTGAGGGCAAAGCTCAAGCCCCAAGAAAGGAAGAGGCATGAGGTGGAAAGAACCTGTGTCCTTGAACAAATCAGGAAAGCACTGCCACTCCAACCACGGAATCAACCCTATCTTAAAACTACTTGGGGCTGGGCACGGTGGCTCATGCCTGTAATCCCAGTACTGTGGGAGGCCAAAGCAGGTGGATCACCTGAGGTCAGGAGTTCGAGACCAGCCTGGCCAACCTGGTGAAACCCCATGTTTACTAAAAATGCAAAAAAGTTAGCTGGGCGTGGTGGCAGGCGCCTGTAGTCCCAGTTACTTGGGAGGCCGAGGCAGGAGAATGGCGTGAACCCAGTAGGCAGAGCTTGCAGTGAGCCAAGATCGGGCCACTGCACTCCGGTCGGGGCGACAGAATGAGACTCTGTCTCAAAACAAAAACAAAAACAAACAAACAAACAAAAACAAAAACAAACCCAACTACTTGGTATATGAGATGTTCTACGAGATGAAAGCATTCTAAATGATACATCCCTTGGCATAGCCTCTGGCACATAGTAAGCCCTCAAGAAATATGAGCACTTCTTATAATTATATTGGCTTCTTTCTTTCAACTATTAAAGGGTTTCAGATTTTATAGATTTTGGAAAAATACTTATTGAATCTTACTGATCCTTCCAGATTTGGTAGTTTTCTCTTTGCTTATGGCTGTAGTTCTAGAGCAGGGGCGGGCACCATGCCAGTGAACCAAATCTAGCCCACTGCCTGCTTTTGTAAACAAAGTTTTACTAGAACTCAGCCACACCCATTCATATATGGCTGCATCTGCATTTCAGTACCAGAGTTGAGTAGTTGCCACAGAGACTATGGCATACAAAGCCTAAAATATTTATTACCTGGCCCTTTACAGAAAAAGTTTGCTTTTTGGCTGCCCCCGTTCTGGAGCAAATTCTTCACCTCTTCAATGCAGATTCACATGGGAGGCCGGGCACAGTGGCTCATGGCTGTAATCCCAGTACTTTGGGAGGCCGAGGTGGGCTGGTCACTTGAGGTCAGGAGTTTGAGACCAGCCTAGTCAACATGGTGAAACCTTGTCTCTACTAAAAATACAAAAATTAGCAGGGCGTGGTGGTGTGCGCCTGTAATCCCAGCTACTTGGGAGGCTGAGGCAGGAGAATCACTTGAACCCAGGAGGCGGAGTTTGCAGTGAGCTGAGATTGCACCATTACACTCCAGCCTGGGTGACAAAGTGAGACTCTGTCTCAAAAAAAAAAAAAAAAAGATTCACATGGGGATCTAGTTAACAATGCAGATTGCAGCTTCCACCTAGAGATTCTGCTTCACTGGATATATTAATTAGTTCTTCTCTCTCTCTCTCTCTTTTTAGACAGGGTCTCGCTCTGTCACCCAGGCTGGAATGCAGCAGTGCGATCAGGCTCACTGCAGCTTCAACTTCCCATCCTCAAGGGATCCTCTTGCCTCAGCCTCCCAAGTAGCTGGGACTACAAACACGTGCTACCATGCCTGGCTAATTTTTTCTATTTCTTGTAGAGACAGGGTCTTGCTATGTTACCCAGGCTGGTCTTGAACTCCCAGGCTTAAGTGATCCTCCTGTCTTGGCCTCTCAAAGTACTGCAATTACAGGCATGAGCTGCTGTGCCCAGCCTAGTTGAAACTCTTATGGGCTGGTGACTGAAAACCTGACCCAAACTAGGTGGAGGTTTTATGAATGACTTCCTACAGGGCCTCCCATGGGAAAATCAAGATCAGATTTCACTCTATCTCTTGGACCCTCTTGGTCTGTGTTGATGCCAATCTCAAACAGTGTCCGCCACTGAGTGCAATGATCCAGTAGTGTCCGTCCTTCTTCTTCCATGTCCAATAGGAAAGGGGTATAATTTTTGTCTCAACATATTCTTTTTGTTTTTAATTCTTTTTGTTTCAACATTTTCAGTAAAGCTGGAGAATCACTGTGATTGTCAACCTCAGCACTGAAAATGTATCCTAGAAAGCAATGGAAAATTCTCTTCTTACTTTTCGTATTTTATGCATCGTCTCTTTGTTGGTTATCTGTCTTCCTCCACTAAATTCAAGCTCTAAGAACAGCGCTCAGCAACTAGTATATTCCTTTTTTTTTTTTTTTTTTTTTTTTTTTTAAGATGGAGTCTCACTCTGTGGACCAGCCAGGCTGGAGTGCAATGGCGCAATCTTGGTTCACTGCGACCTCCGCCTCCTGGTTCAAGTGATTCTCATGCCTCAGCCTCCCACCACATCTGGCTAATTTTTTTTGTATTTTTAGTAGAGATGGGGCTTTGCCATGTTGGCCAGGCTAGTCTCAAACTGCTGACCTCAGGTGATCCACCCACCTTGGTCTCCCAAAGTGCTCGATTACAGGCATGAGCCACTGTTCCCAGCCCCTACTATATTCCTTTTTTTTTTTTTTTCTGATTTGCATCCCTGTCTAGTCATCTGTCTGTATGTAGATCACTGATGATTACACAAATGAGGATAAGCAGTATTAATTGAGCTCTTTCTCCCTCTAATGTTTCTTATCTCTGTGGTGGAAAAAGGGAAAAAGAGGCTCTGATGGGAAGTTGTCATCATGCCTGAGGAAGCTGAAGGCAGGCCGACTGGAAGAAGGGCATTCTATGTGACACTCCCATACCCTGGCACCCTAGGAATGCATCTCAGTTTTTTTTTTAGACAGAGTCTCACTCTGTCGCCAGGCTGGCATGCAGTGGTGCGATCTCAGCTCACTGCAACCTCTGCCTCCTGGTTCAAGCGATTCTCCTGCCTCAGCCTCACAAGTAGCTAGGATTACAGGTGCCCGCCACCACACCCCCTAGTTTTTGTATTTTTAGTAGAGACGGGGTTTCACCATGTTGGCCAGGATGATCTCGATCTCTTCACCTTGTGATCTGCCCACCTGGGCCTCCCAAAGTGCTGGGATTACAAGCGTGAGCCACTGCAGCCGGCTGCATCTCAGTTTTATAATGCTGGGGATGCCTGTCTACCCTGTACATCAACCCACCCCTGACCCACCCCCAGCAAGAACATCACGGTCTGGGGTGGTCCAGTCTCGTCCCATCTGGTCCACCCAGGCCATCTGGTGGAACTCTCACTGAAGGATTTGAAAGCAGCCTCAACGCGGTTCCCCTGGGGTCACCTCTAAAAGGCCAGCCTGGGGAGGGTGGTGGGACGTGAGAGGGGGCTTCCATCCCAGAGCTCCCTCGAAGGTGACAGGCAGCCGATGAGAGATACTGAGCCAGAGACATCTGCCACAATATGGATCTGGGAACCCATCAGTCCCCATGCGTCTCCCATGGCAGGGCTTGGAAATCCCACCGTGGGAGTCCAGCGCCCCTAGTACATCCTTAATAAACATCATTTTTGAATGAATAAATGTATAGGTATATTTATTTTAAAATTGGAGTTGGGGTCATTCCTCACATATATTTTAGTTTTTTGCTTTTTAAAAAATTATATATGTATATTATTAACATTCCCTTATGTCACTAAATAAATGAAGTATGAAAACCTGTGCAGAAAGAATACATGCCAAATTTGTGTTGGTTCTTTTCTCTAGGAAGTCTAGGAAGAGAGAGAGGGAGGAGAATTCTCTTCTTCTTTTTTTAATATAAAAATATCTGAGAGGCCGGGTGCAGTGGCTCATGCCTGTAATCCTAGCACTTTGGGAGGTTGAGGTGGGAGGATCACTTCCAGCCAGGAGTCTGAGACCAGCCTGGGCAACATAGTGAGAAAGAACATTTGAAAAGTAATAAAATTAGCTGGGCCTGGTGGCACATGCTGGGAGTCCTAGCTACTTGGGAGGCTCAGGAGGGAGGATTCCGTGAGCCCAGGAGTTCGAGGTTACAGTGACCTGTGACCATGCCAGTGTTGTCCAGCCTGGGTGATGGAGTGAGATCTTGTCTCTATTAAAAAACAAACAAACAAATTATATACATATACAAATTATATACATATACATATATATTAACATATATATATATATCTCACACACACACACGAAGAAAAAATGTCTTTGGGAACATTATTTTCAATGATTACATAATAGTTTTTCAGGCCGGGCGCAGTGGCTCACCCCTGTCATCCTAGCACTTTGGGAGGCCGAGGCGGGCAGATCACCTGAAGTCAAGAGTTCAAGACCACCCTCGCCAACGTGGTGAAAATCTCTCTCTATTAAATATACAAAAATTAGCTGGATGTGTCAGCACGCACCTATAATCCCAGCTACTCAGGAGGCTGAGGCAGGAGAATCACTTGAACCCGGGGCGCGGAGGTTGCAGTGAGCCAAGATCACACCATTGCACTCCAGCCTGAGCAACAACAGCAAAACTCCATCTCAAAAACAAACAAACAAACAAACAAAAATATTTTTTTATACAAGTATACCATGTATTTTAAAACCAATCTCCTTTTGTGCATCTAAATTGCTTTCACTTTGTTGTGCTTGTAAACAGTGTTGGATGAATATCCTTATATATGTCTGTATTAGTCTGTTCTCACGCTGCTATAAAGATAGTATCCGAGAGTGGGTAGTTTATAAACAAAGGAACTTTAACTGACTCACAGGTCTGCATGGCTGCGGAGGCCTCAGGAAAGTTACAGTTATGGTGGAAGGGGAAGCAGGCACCTTCTTCACAAGATGGTAGGAGAGAGTGAAAGTGCCATTTATAAAACCATCAGATCTCGTGAGAATTCACTCACTATCACGAGAACAGCATGAGGGAAATAGCTCCCATGATCCAATCACCTCTCTCCCTCCACATGTGGGGATCATGATTCGAGACGAGATTTGGTTGAGGACATGAGGACATGGTTTCATACCAATGTCTTTGTGTAGATCTCTGATTATTTCCTTAGAATAGATTCCTAGGAATGTAACTTTACCATGTGCTTTGATATTTATTTACAAATTCCTTTCCAGTAAGGTTGAAACTAACTCAGTGGATAGGATTTTAAACACACAAGGACAAGTTTTAATAAAGGAATGGCCACTGGGGGTCCAATACCAAAAACGACTACTTAGAAATCTAGAAATTCTAGTCTGAGTGTGTTTATGCACCTCTGTAGGTAAAGGGCCCTTCTTGCTTCATAAATATCTCCACAGTTACAGTATCAGCTTTCCCAGATAATGGATGCAATTAAATATTCTCCTCTGTCATTTGGAAAATATGAAATGACATTGCTTTCTAATGATCTTGACATTCATCGATTCAGCTGTTAGTGAATAGCAGGGGGAGTTTGCTTCTTACTCAATTCTGGAAGTTTCCTGACATGTGGAAGGATATTAATTAATGGAATACTTCTGACCTCTCACCGCCCCTTAGTTCACTCAGGCCTTGGAAAGATAGAACAACTTTCCCCACTGTGGATTTTAGAGTTTCTCTTGGTACCCAGTTGCTTACAGAGCTCTTTGTCTTTTCTTTACTTCCTCCATGCTGTAGGTCTTACCGGGATGAGCCTCCCATGATAGAGGCCCCGGGGAAGTCCAGCCCTACCTCAGGGGAGGCCTGAAGTTTTTATCTGGAATTTGGCGGGGTGCTACCTTAAAGACCCTACTAACGAAGAGGATGTATTCCAATAATTGACTTTATTGTCAGAGTCTGTGATCACAATTATACACACTATAAGAGGCATCTGAGTGTCTTTTCTTTTTTTTTTCTTTCTCTTGAGACAGAATCTCACTCTGTTGCCCAGGCTGGAGTGCAGTGGCACGATCTCTGCTCACTGGAACCTTCACCTTCCAGGTTCAAGTGATTCTCATGTCTCGGCCTCCAGAGTAGTTGGGATTACAGGTGCCCACCAACATGCCCAGCTAATTTTTGTATTTTTAGTAGAGATGGGGTTTCACCATTTCAGCCAGGCTGGTCTCAAACTCCTGACCGACCGCCTCAGCTTCCCAAAGTGCTGGGATTACAGGCGTGAGCCACCATGCCTGGCCCTGTCTTTTTTTTTTTTTTGAGACAGAGTCTCGCTCTGTCACCCAGGCTGGAGTGCAGTGGCGCGATCTTAGCTCACTGCAAGCTCCGCCTCCCGGCTTCACGCCATTCTCCTGCCTCAGCCTCCCAAGTAGCTGGGACTACAGGCACCCGCCATCACGCCCAGCTCCAGTCCTGTCTTTTAAGATGTAAAAAAAAAAAAATAAGCCTAATTTTCTTCATCTAGAGGGAGGTGAACATGGTAGATGATCTCTGGTGGTTCTCCCATTTAAAATTCTATCATTAATTAAAATGAATGAGGCCAGGCACGGTGGCTCACACCTATCATCACAGCACTTTGGGAGGCTGAGGTGGGCGGATCACCTGAGGTCTAGAGTTTGAGACCAGCCTGGCCAATATGGTGAAACCCTGACTCAACTGAAAAAAACAAAACAAAACAAAACAAAAAACACAAAAATCGGCCAGGCATGGCAGCAGGTACCTGTAATCCCAGCTACTTGGGAGGCTGAGGCAGGAGACTCCCTTGAGCCCAGGAAGCAGAGGTTGCAGTGAGCCAAGATCGCACTACTGCACTCCATCCTGGGCAACACAGTGAGACTCTGTTGCAAAAAATAAAATAAAATTAACAGAAACGACAAAACTAAGTAATATATTATCAGACACATTCACACTATAATATAATTTATGAATCAATTAAGTAGTCAATTACATGATGTAAAATACTCATATTATATGCTTTCCTGTTTGGATACGCCAGACAGATGGGAAAGCAGGTGCCTACTTACTGTCTGAGGGTGAGAGGAGAAACTGACCTCGATGAGACAAAAGGAACCTGAAAGATGAGAGCCTTGAGTTCTTTGGTACAGGCAGAGCAGAGGAGAAGGAGGAAATAAGGCTGGAGGTGGGCAGGGGCCCGGCAATGCTGGAAATGCCACACAAAGCTCTTTGGACTGGGTCCTGAGGGCAATGAGCAGCCACTGAGGAATTTTAAGCAATGCTTTGACATTGACCCACGGGCTTACGAGTCATGTTGATCTCATTCTGGCCCATATTCTCTGCATTACCCATAAAGACTGCATCGTACAAATATTTCCACTTCTCCTCCCATCTCGCCCTTAGAGAACTGTGTTGTAGCTACTACAGTTTGTATTTTGAGGATGATTGGATATGACTTTTTTTTTGAGCCTGCTCATGTTGCTCAGTTGTCCAAAGTAGTTGCAGTCGAGTGATGCCCGAGCTCCCTTCCCCCGGGGCCTGGGCTGCTACCTCATCCTGAAAAGATGTGTTGCTTCATGCTATCGTCTTACAGCAAAACATGCATAGATAACTTTTCAAATATTTAATTGTAATACTTCCGTGCTTAAATCACCAAATTGGCTTTGGAAAATATGTAATCTCTTCAAATTACATTCTCTTTTATCTCAGAATTCAAAATATAACAGGCTGGTGTGTATACTTAAAATGGGTGCATAAAATGGCCTAGAGTTACATGATTTTCTATTTTTTTTAAAAAGTACAGCATTATAAGTGCAACAAAAAATGAAAACCAGTTGCACAATGTGTTTTGTTACCTGTATCGTATGTGAAAAAGTATGGAAGAGACTTAGAAGTATTCATTTCCCAGGGCTCCTGAGACAAAGCACCACAAATTGGGTGGTTTAATACATAAAACAACACAGTTCTGAAGGACAGAAGTCCAAAATCAAGGTGTTGGCCAGGCCATGCTCCCTCTGAGACTTTGAGTAGAATCTTAGGTTGACTCTTCCTCGCTTCTGGTGGTGGCTGGCAATCCTTAATATTCGGTTTGCAGCTGCTTCACTCCAGTCTCTGCCTCTGTCATCATATGGCATTCCTTCTGTGTCTCTCTGTCTTCACATGGAATTTTTCTCTTCTTAAAAGGACACAGGGCCAGGCGCGGTGGCTCACGCCTGTTATCCCAACACTTTGGGAGGCCAAGGCAGGCAGATCACTTGAGGCCAGGAGTTTGAGACCAGCCTGGCCAACATGGTGAAACCCTGTCTCTACCAAAAATACAAAAATGAGCTGGGCATGGTGGTGGGCACTTGTAATCCCCGCTACTTGGGAAGCTGTGGCAGGAGAATTGCTTGAACCCGGGAGGCAGAGGTTGCAATGAGCCAAGATCTTACAACTGCACTCCAGCCTGGGCAACAGGGTGAGACTCTGTCAAAAAAAAAAAAAAAAAAAAAAAAAAAAAAAAAAAAAAAAGAATACAGTCATATTGAATTAGGACTCACTCTAAAAGCCTCATCTTAACTTGATTTTAACTCCAAAGGGCCCATTTCCAAATAATGTCACATTCACAAGTACCAGGGATTAAGACTTCCACATATCTTTTTGGAGGTCACAATTTAACCCATAACAGAGGTCATCTAGCCCACCTCTCTACTGCACACATGAATCTGCTGTACAAGCTCTGTCTAGTTTTAAGACTTAGGCACAGGACATGATGGTCAATGTAAGGCAAAACCAGGCAGGTGTGGTAGGGGCTGAAAGAAAATCTTAACACTAGATCGTTTCATTCTCACCAGGGTGAGATAGTTGCTGTTGAACTGACCTCGCCATAGAAAATAATTAGAGAGCTGGGTGGGTAAGGTAAGGCCTGAGGGGTGAGGTAGGCAAAGTCTGATGTTGGGCAGAGTGCAGAGCCTGCCAGTGGCAAATCTAGCTTGTGTGAAACATTCTGAAGGTACATAAGTGAATGGTCATTACCTCTAGGTCACCACAGTCCAAAAGACATATAATGAGAGTCACATTTGTAATTTCAAATTTTCTTGTAGCCATATTGAAAAAAGTAAAAGAAATAGATGAAATGAGCTTTAATTACTATATGTGTGTATGTGTGTGTGTGTGTGTGTGTGTATACATATATATATATGTATGTATTGGATATATATATATATTTGAGACGGAGTCTCACGCTGTACTCTGTTGCCCAGGCTGGAGTGCAGTGGCGAGATCTTGGGTCACTGCAACTTCTGCCTCTCAGGTTCAAGTGATTCTCATGCCTCAGCCTCCCGAGTAGCTGGGATGACAGGCATTCGCCACCACACCTGGCTAATTTTTTATATTTTTAGTAGAGACAGGATTTTACCATGTTGGCCAGGCTAGTCTCAAACTCCTGACCTCAGGTGATCCATCCTGGGCCTCCCAAAGTGCTGAGATTACAGGTGTGAGCCACTGCGCCTGGCCAATATTGTATTTTATTTAGCCCAATACAGGTATATCAAAAATATTATCATTTTAACGTGTCATCAATATAAAAATATTAATAAGATGTTTTGCTTTTTTCTCCATACTGAGTCTTCGAAATCCACTGTGTATTTTACACTTGCAGCCCATCACTAGCCAGGTTTCAAGTGCACACTAGTCATATGTATTAGGCTGCTCTAGATTGTAGAAGGGCCGCACCTTGGTGGTGGGATCCAAGCCATGGGCTGGGTTGCAGGCGACAGTCCAGTTCTGGGGAAGAACATGAGCAGGAGCAAGACAGACAATCAAGGATCTTTGGGGATGAGCTTAGGACAGATCTGAAAAGGAAAAGGGGTTTCAAGTGGAGACAAAATAAATGCAAAGAACAGGGGTCCACTTAAACTTGCTTAAGTAAGGGACAGAATGGTTATTTACTGGGGGCCCTCTCGGAAATGGAGTGTGAGAAGTATGCCTGAGCCAGGAGAACTAGCAGGGAATCTGTTAGTCATTCTCTTTGTCTCCCTCTTGAGAAGTCTCTTAGCTTCTCTCTGTCTGTCTGGTTTGTCAGTCTCCTTCTACGAACTCATTTCCTTTTTTTTTTTTTTTTTTTGGAGACAGGCTCCTGTGATGTTGCCCTGACTGGTCTCGAACTCCTGGTGTCAAGTGATCTTCCCACCTCGGCCTGCCAAAGTGCTGGGATTACAGGCGTGAGTCACCATGCCTGGCCTTCAGTTCATCATTTATTTATCTACTTGGAAAGACCTGGGCCAGGTGCGGTGAAGGGTTGAAGTCCAAAATCAAGATGATGAAATCATCCAATCACCCAATCACAGAAGCTAGGGTCACATTTCCTACCTGTGTCTCTGCAGATCTGGGCTCCCCCGTGCCAGTTGCCAGTTGCCTTCAGCCTTCTCAGGGTGCTGTTTTTTGTTTTTTGTTTTTTTTTTGTTGTTGTTGTTTGTTTGTTTTTTTTTTTTAGACAGAGTCTCAAAAAAAAAGCAGGTAGTCCCTACACACATCCCTTCCTGAGGAAATCTGCCCTTGCTTATAGCTCTAATACGGTGTCCCGGGCTCCATCCCTAGAGATGCTGATTCCATAGGTTGGGGTGGGGCCCATGAATGTGCATTTCTAATGCCACTGGTGCAGAGAACCCACTTTGAGAACCGCTGCCTTACAGCAGGGATAAGCCCGGGTAGCTGTGTTTGTACTAAGGGAGCTTGGCCTCCACTGACTGAGCCAAAGGTGTGTGGCTCACCAAGAAGCCAGTGAAATTTTCTCTCCTTGAAACATGAGATGGGGACACTGGGAGACTGAACTAGACACGAGGAGCTGAGTTGAGAGGTCCTAGAGTTGGCAGCTGAGAAAGCCACTTTAAGACTACAGGCCAGGTGTGGTGGCTCACGCCTGTAATCCCAACACTTTGGGAGGCTGAGGTGGGCGGATCATGAGGCCAGGAATTCAAGACCAGCCTGGCCAACATAGTGAAACCCCATCTCTACTAAAAACACAAAAAATTAGCCGGTGTGGTGGCGGGCACCTGTAGTCCCAGCTACTTGGGAGGCTGAGGCAGGAGAATCGCTTGAACCTGGGAGTCAGAAGTTGCAGGGAGCTGAGATCTCGCCCCTGCACTCCAGCCTGGGCGACACACCGAGACTGTCTCAAACAAAACAAAACAAACAAACAAACAAAAAAACAAAAAGACTACAATAAGGTCTTTTCATTTCTTTCTTTTTTTTTTTTTTTTTGGGAGTCTCAATCTGTCACCCAGGCTGGAGTGCAGTGGTACAGTCTTGGCTCACTGCAACTTCTGCCTCCCAGGTTCAAGCGATTCTCCTGCCTCAGTCTCCAGAGTAGCTGGGATTACAGGTGTCTGCCACCACACCTGGCTAATTTTTGTATTTTTAGTAGAGATGGGATTTCACCATGTTGGCCAGGCTGGTCTTGAACTCCTGGCCTCAAGCAATCTACCCACCTCGGCCTCCCAAAATGCTGGGATTACAGGCGCACATCACCGTGCCTGGCCAAATTAGTGATATTTTCAAAATGAAAGAAAGTTAACTTTTAAGCAGTGGTATAAATTGCTGAGCACTTGATGTTAGCCTCTTCCATGGTGGATAAGCTGTATTAAATTTGAAATTTACACTACAAAAATAGCTTTGCAGGAGTACAATTATTAACATAACCTTACCTCAGACAGATTTATTATTACTGGAGACAACTCTTGTATGTAAAAATATATATTAATGGCTGGAGCAGAAGAAAAAATACCAACCACAGATGGTAAGCATTTTCTTGCAGAGTCACATCACATTTTGACATTAGCCCTGGAAAACAGAAAAATGTTTTAAACAAAAGCTTTGACATATTCTGATAACCATGTGTAGATTTTCACTTATGGTCTCTGACGCTGTCATAAAGAATACAACTTTAAGTGATTAGTAAAATACATTAATGAAAAAGTTTTTTTGGTAGGCTGGGTGCAGTAGCTCATGCCTATAATCCCAGCACTGTGGGAGGCCAAGGCGGGAGGATTGCTTCAGCCCAGGAGTTTGAGACCAGCCTGGGCAACATAGTGAGGCTCTGTCTCTAAAAAAAAAAAAAAAATCAACAGAGTATGTTGCCATATGCCTGTAGTGTCAGCTACTCAGGAAACTGAGGAGGTAGGATTGCTTGAGCCTGGGAGGTTGAGGCTGCAGTGACCCATGAGCACACCACTGCACTCCAGCCCGGGCAACAAACAAAACAAAAACCAAACAAAAACTATTTTCTTAGAAAATGCTATTGAATGAGTTGCTGTTATAGCATTTCAATGGACAGTTCTATTACATTTCATTTATGGCAAAGGATTAATTGTATTGATATAAAATAGGTGGTGTCATATTTGAGACAGATACCTAAAACAATGATTTGATAAAACATGAACAAGTCTCCTGAAAACAAATTAGAAGTCATAAGGGAATAAAAAGGATTTGAAAAGATTTTCTGCAATTTTTATACCCATCAAAGGCATGCGCATGCACAATTTACTTTCGAAGTAGATTTCCATTTTAGGAAGAGAGTAGAGGGTGAATTCCCTAAGAATTGTGTCTCTCCCATTTTTTTTTTCTCAAAAATATATCTATAAGTGTTGCTGTGATAAAGCAATTGGGTGCATTTAATGCTGAAAGTTTAGCTTTCCTTAATACTGTAATTTAGAAGAGTGTAGTTCATTTTGTTGTTGTTGTTGTTGGCTTAGAACAACACACTTTTATTCCCTTTGCAGTTCTGGAGGTCAGAAGTTTGAAAATGGGCTTCAATGGGCTAACATCAAGGTGTCAGCAGGGCTGCCTTCCTTCTGGAGGTTCTAGGGTACAATC